>NC_136763.1:23481485-23793985 GCF_936440315.1 Barbus barbus | reverse complement strand
ACACTGTATGTATTTATAGCAAATCTCAACCAAATTGCTCAACTTAATCGTTGAATTTTTTTAACTATTATCACCCAGAGATATATTAAAAGTTGAATATAGTACATTCAAATTTACATCGAATATACTCACGTGAAGCAATATATACGGTATAGAAAAGTTCAGCTGTGTGATCTACAAGCTATATTTTGCAAAGCTCTCTATATAAAGTTGGATATATATTATATATACAGTGTATAGTATTAGTACAGTACATACTGTGCTATATAGCATACTTCTATATCAAGCATAACTTGTTTTGTTGCAAGATGTAAACTATATTATCACCAAGCTGTGATCTGCTAAATGCGACATGAATATAGTAAGACGTTATAAATATTAACATTATATTTTGTAAAGTTGTTTTGAAGCATTGTGTATTGTGTAAAGTGCTATACAAATAAACTAGACATTTGATTTGAAAGCGCAAAAAAAAAAAAAAATCCATATAAGATGCAGGGTAAACAAAGATAAATATTGATTATTAATATTATTCATATAGCAATGGAATGGTGAAAAAATATAAAAAAATATTTTAACTGACTGTACCCCTAAAAGAAAACTTTTGCATTTTGAGGATAAAGAAAGTGATGTTTTATGTATGAATATTTTTTTAAAGAAGTGTCCAGATGGTGGTCTTTTCAGATTTAGCTCATTTCAGTGGACAAACGTACATAAACACAAAGTATATCTACTGTCCCCCACTCACATACACTGTATTTCAGTTCCATTTTCGCTCACAGAAATGCCCTAGCAGTGATCTTAAGCAATCTTCTGTTCTGTCTCTGATTCTGTGTGGGTTCAGTGTTATTGTGGAGACTGTACCTGCAATAACGTCAAGGTAGAGAAAAAAAAATAAAACAAATTGACTTGATTTTGTGTTTAGCTCTCGTGAAGGTTGTGTCCTTGACGCAGTTGGCTTTCTGACAATCATTAGAGAAGCAGCAAGCATCCATGCACAGGAAGTGCTTGTCAGACGCAGGTCAAGTAGAGCTTTACGAGCTCGTCTGCACACCCAAGATGGTCGAAAGCACGTTAGTCTTATCTAATTCTTTTTCTTTTTCTCTGAATTAGAACTTCCAAGAATCAAGAAGTCATGAGGAATACATTTTTTTTCATTGATTATTTACTCGTCTTTCGTCATTCCAAACTTTTTCAAGTAAAATAGTATTATTATTTTTTTTTAATAATTGTTACACTGCTGCTGTTGTCATACAAGGACAGTTTGGTGTTTTGTGAAATCATGTGATAGTTTTGTGTGAGAAACATTTTTCTATTTTGTGTTCTGTTTATAATAAAAAGAGCAACAACAGGATCTGTTATTTTAGGGTTAACCATCTTTTTAATTTATATTTGTTGTTCAGGCCATTTTAAAGTTTATGACAACAGATAATGAAGATACTTAATGTTTTTGAAGAACATAAAAAATGGAAGAACTTTAAAAGGACTTAAAAATATATTTTTTAAATTCTACCAAATGCTTTTTTTTTTAACCATTAGAAATTCATGCATGAAACTGAATTTTAAAACTGCCAACTTCCTTAAGATTCCTCGCAGGATGACAAAAAATTATGCAACACATGCATCATGATATATATGTACCCATATATATCTAACACATTCGCTGTTGGGCTAAATTATTTTCCAAGCGTGCATTAGTCGTCACACTTCTCTATTTGATTTGTTATGCTCTTAATTAAGTCATAAAAGCTGTGGTTCAGCGAGTGGAAACTCTAGGTGGCAGTGTTGCTCTGTAGTCCTGCTCTTTTCAGGTTTATTAAAAAAATATTACAGTGATCCATTCATCTGTCTATATCTGAACAAACTAAATTACTTAGCATTTTTAATGCAGTCTCACAGAAAAACCGAAGTAAAGGCCTGTTTCGTGCTCTAAAATAACTCTCTCCATCACCTAGGTGTTTATTTTAAGAAGTATGACAGTCTGTGTGTGTTTGGGAATCTCTGATAGGGGGTCAGGTCAGCGGCTGGCCCTGAACACGCACAGAAACACTGATTGGGTTTCGCCGCTGGAAGCAGCCTCTCCAAATGTGACAAAAGAAAAAACAGTGATTGATAAGGATGTGAAATGCGATCCACACTTCTCTCCGCAGCTGCTTCATTAGGAGAACCCAGATCAGTATTCCTGCGTGTAAAGCGCGCTGAGGAATCGAGAAAGTGTTGTTTTGTTTATCCTGATGTTGTTGTTTATCTCGTATGCATGGGATGGCGTGTTTAGTACTGCTGCATAGTAATACATCGTGCACTTTGCATCATTTCAAATAACACGTAGATTATTTAAAACAGTTCTCATTTTTATGTTTCTATCCCAGAGTTTTTTGTTTGGTTTTGTTTTTTTATCAGACCTGAACATGTAAAGCACACAAATGCTCATAAATGTACATAAATGTGTTACATTTTTTCATAAATTACAACATAAAGGCAAATAATTAAAATCTAAGTAAACGTAATTCAAATGCATAATATTCACTGGAATGATTACACACTGGAATCATAATCCCCTCGCTGAGGTTTCTTGGATTACTGTCAGGCCATGAATACACCAAAACGTTGAGGTTACTTGAGGTTACTAAATTGCATGAGTTGTTTTCGCAAAAACTGAGTGAAATTAAGTGTATTGATTTAAGTTGATTAACCATGACCAAAAATCAGTATAGCATTTCGTTTTATGTGCAAACTTAACTTTTTTTTTTTCATAACCTCTCTGAGTGTAATTGAAAAACCTATGACACTTGAGAAAATATGTATTGGGTTTTAAAGATGCATGAATTTTTTTTTGTATGTTAAAGAGACAACTGCAAATGTGCTATTTCTCCTAAAAGTTTAAACACAGCAGTGTTGGCTTATGCAGCGTCTTGGCTGTTTGGCTGACCAATAGCAGATGGAGAGAGTGTTCAGGAAACAATGAGAGACAGACCGTGGTAGATCGTTCAGCCTAGTGTTATTTTGGTATCATTAAATATTATTAGAGTTTTTGCTTATTCTCATTTTAATTTGACTTAATTTATTTTTTTTATTAGTGTTATTTGTGACCCTGGACCACAAAACCAGTCATAAGGGTAAATTTATTGAAATTGATTCATCACCTGAAAGCTGAATACATAAGCTTTCCATTAATGTATGGTTTGTGAGGACAACACAATATTTGGTACTATTTGAAAATATGGAATCTGAGGGTGCAAAAAAAATCGAAATATTGAGAAAATCGCCTTTAAAGTTGTCCAAATAAAGTTCTTAGCAATGCATATTACTTATTACGTTTTGATATATTTATGGTAGGACATTTACAAAATATCTTCATGGAACATGATCTTTACTTAATATCCTAAGGATTTTTGGCATAAAAGAAAAATCGATAATTTTGACCCATACAGTGTATTTTTGGCAATTTGTGCTACATAAGACTGGTTTTGTGGTCCAGGGTCACATTTTTGGTCTATATAGTTTTTGAATCATTTTTTTAGTCTTGGTTTATTTAGTTATTTTAAACACAAATGAGGAATGTTGCATTGGCAACTAGCTATACGTTTAACTTTTTGGACACTTTATTTTAAGATCTAATTCTCACTATTTACTAACTATTGACTATGTTTTTTGCCTTAATAAACTCCTAATTTGCTGCTTATTAATAGTTAATAGTGAGAACTGGTCCTTAAAATAAAGTGTTACCAATTTTTATATTTCATGTTTACTTTATCCAACAAAAATTTCCAAAATTTCTCGCAAAATATTTTTGGCTTAAACGTGAAGGCTGTACATTTGAAATGTGTGCATGTGCTGTAATAGGACTTTTGGTCAACTTTTAAGTCTGCACTATCATCCGGTGCTAAAAGACAATTCAGATTTTCTGGGGTCTCTACAGAGATCCGTTAATCTCAAAACAGCAGGATTCCCTGCAGTGTGACACCACGTTTGCACCACGAGTCTCAGTAAAAGCACAAAGAAGGTGTGTAAATTAAAAATCAGTCAAATCTTTTGATGGCGTCGAGGAGCTTTTGTAAAATCTACTTGCGGTAGAACGATTATTGTCAAAAGGTGTTGAATTGTGAAGAAAAAGACCGAAAACATGGCTGACATCCTAAATCTTCGGGACTCCTGCGTGGCGGATCGTGATGAGGCGTCTTTGTTGCTTTGTGAAACGGGCCATCTGCGGGGCATCTACCCAGCGAGGGGTGACGTGGCCCAGCTAGGAGGGCTAAGAAAGCGTGAGCCGGATCAGCTACTGCTGCTAAGGTTACGGCTGATACAGTAAATTCATTGATTCAGTCCACCGTTAGCCGCCAAACCCCCTGCACCGCTCAGTTGTGATGTAAATATTATCTTACGGTCCTCTCCTAAGCGATCACCTTTCTGAGGGAGATTAACATCCGAGCGGGGCAGCTCTATTAAGAGCCCAGCGAGGGGCGGCTGTGTCTGCTGTCATCTCTCTCCAACCGTTTGTCCGTGCTGACGCTGAAGCACACTGTACACACTGTAATGTAAAACTCATTTTTGCCGTATCGGACCGAGCGAATGCTTTTGCTGTTGTTTGTCATGGGTGGAATACAAAAGAGCGTATTATTATCTGAGGTGAAGAAAACCCTCCAGGATACTTGCCTGCTGATAAATGGAGTTGGTAGCTAAAGGAACAGTTCTCCCAAAAACTCACCCTCATGTCATTCCAAATATATTCCTTTAAAAAAAAGTTACTGTATGAATGTCCTGTCAAAGGGGTTAACGAAAGGTTGAAAGTTTATATAATATATCAAATATGCACTAAACATTATTATGTCTAGCCGACGTATCGCATAATCAATATATTTTATATTATAAACATATCATTTCTGACAGCTAAAATAATAGTACCTATCTATTCAGTAATAATGAAAAATAATAAAGCAATAATATTATTCCTTCCTCTGTTTGAGATGCAGATGATTAATAGGATTTATTTTTCAAGTGTTACAGTTGCCTCCAACCACTGTAACACTCTGACTTCTTGTATAAAATTTGATATTATTTTCTAGTCTTTCTTGCTTTAGGTCTATTAATAGCACAGTTAGTTTTGGCATCACATACACAACGGGTCAGAAGATTGGAATCATTAAGATTTTATAATTGTTTTGAAAGAAGTCTCTTATGCTAACCAAGGCTGCATTTATTGATCAAAAATGCTGTAAAAATTATGTTTAAATTAACTGTTTTATTTCTGAAAAATTATTTTAAAATCAAATGTATTCCTGTGATGGCAAAGGGGGATTTTCAGCAGCCAGTAGTCTTTAGAAATCGTTCTAATGTGCTGATGTATTAATATTCTCAGTTATTATCTGTACTGTTATTTCTTATTCGGTTCTTATTATTATGAATGTCGAAACGTTTTTGCATCTTAATATTTTTGTGTAAACCATGACGCATTTTTTTTATGATTCTTTGATGAACAGAAAGTTCAAAAGAACTTATTTGAAATAGAAATCAGTATTTATTATCTTTTGTACATTAAACTGTCACTTTTGATCAGTTTAACATGTCCTTTCTGATTAAAAGTATTTTTTCAAATTTTTTAATCTTTTGATTTGCAGTGTCCCCCATTTCCACAAATCAACATATTAGAATGATTATTGAATTATAATGTGGCACTGAAGACTGGAGTAAATGCAGCTTTGCCATCACAGGAATAAACTTTTTTTTCTTTTAATTGTAATAATAATTCACAATATTACCCTTTTAGTGTATTTTTGATCAAATAAATGCATCTTAGTTGATCATGAGAGACTCATTTAAAAAACATGGTTTAAAAAGCGCCTGATATATTGACTCCTTGCATTCAAATTTTAGTGCAGTCACTTTTTTTTATTTGTATTTGTGTTTTTCTTTTGCCTCGTGCAACAATACAAACAACAAAAGATTGGGTTAGCTGCTGGTTACAAATACTGCAGCACTGAGCATGAGCAAGTTATGAATATTACCATACATCACAGCGATTGTGCAGATATCAGGAGCTGATCTCATTTCCTGTGCAGTTCTTTTTTCACTTCCACAGAGAAAATAACTCTGGCATCTGATGAATTAGCTTGTGTTGGCAGGAATGTGACAGATTATACTAATGCACGGAAAGACTATTGCTCAATTATCTCTAATTAACTGCTCAAATGATTCTGAATGCTTATAAATGATTTAATTCAAACAAATATGTAAACCAGCATGCAAAGCTATGGTTTTCATGTGTTTAGATCGTGCCACTATTCCGGCCAAAGCGAACCTGATACATTTAGAATGTAAATGCCTGATCATCACACTGGGTAATGACAAATGTAAGGGCTCACAGGATATATTTGCATTTAGTGATGACTTCTTTCCCAGTAAGCTGTCAGAGATCCACGGAGTGGCCGCACTTGAACAGATTCCTCATGCGAGATAAGAAAAGATTGTGCCATTCAAGTGGTAGCGTCTACCAGCATCATTCAGCATAATGGACTAGTTGGTTTGTTGCCTGGCTGATTACACTTACTTAATGTCTTTGTTCCATTCAGATTTCATATTTAAAAAACAACAACAGATGTTTTTGACACGTAACAATCAAGCTAAGAATCACGCAGGCTTTAATGGTCATGATTTTACAGTTTTATAGACCAATTTCGGTGTTTGTAAAAACTGATGAGTTTTTTTTTGTTTTCAGAAAATGACAGTTTTAAAGTTGCAGTCTATGGAAGCCATGGAATAGAATAATAAAAAAAAAAATGTTGAGTTTATATTTCAAAATTTGGACTTTTTTTCTCCTCGCAATTCTGGTATCAGCTCATAATCATGAGTTTATATCCCAAACTTTTGCCTTTTTTCACCTCAGAATTGACAAACTCACAATTGTTGAGTTAAATGGAGTTATAATGTCGTTACTATGATATATAAACTTGCACTTGAGAGAAAAAAAGTCAGAATTGTGAGATAAAATAGGTAAATATTATGTGAGATGTTATAGGTTTAATAGCTCATCTTTTCTTTTTTATGATATGCCTTTGATGTTGTGTCACACGACTCAAATGTATCTAGACATGCAGGCTTCCATTTTTTGATTTAATGGCACCACCTATGCACTGATATGTCATGTCAGTTGTCTGGCAATCACTGGCTGCGCTTTGAAAGTTCAGCAGCGAACAAGATCAAAGTTGCATTTGTTTGAACTTGAGTCTCGCTTGACCAGCATGCAGTGCTTCACTCCATAGAGGTCATCATTTACTCACCCTCATGTTGCTCGAAACCTGTGAGTTTCTTGATTCCGGGGAACAATATTTGAAGATTTACAATGAAGCTTTCAAACTTCAAAAATGATACAAAACAATGACATAAAACGTGTACAATATTCCAAGTCATCTTGAAGGGTTACTCCACCCCAAAATGAAAATCACTTACCCCCATGTCGTTCCAAACCCGTAAAAGCTTCGTTCGTCTTCGGAAAACACAAATTAAGATACAAAAATAACGACTTTATTCAACAGTTCGTCTTCTCGTCTTTGCATACAAAAAGTATTCTCGTAGCTTCGTAAAATTACAGTTGAACCCTTGATGTCACATGGATTATTTTACCGATCTCCTTGCTACGTTTCTGGACGTTGATCGCGTTTATTACATTGCTGTCTATGGGAGGGTCAGAGAGCTGTCAGAATGCATCAAAAATATCTTCATTTGTGTTCCGAAGACGAACAAAGCTTTTACGGGTTTGGAACGACATGGACAAGTGATTAATGTCAAAATTTTCATTTTGGCGTGGAGTAAACCTTTAAACCATACAATAGTTTTGTGTGATCAAAATTTAAGTCGATATTTAATGAAAATCGTGATATCTGCCCTACCTCTTTTTGGTGCGTTCATAGGGTTATAAGAGAAGTAGCAGTGTTGCCTAATTCGTGACCATACATTTTCTTTTGAGTCTCACCTTCTCAGTAATTTTTTTAGGGTGGTTCACAATGATACATTCACAAATCAGACTGAACAGGTTCCTGAGACTACACTGTAAAATAAAAAAAAAGTTGTTTCAACTTAAAATAATTTGTTCAACCGCTGCCTTAACATTTGTGACCCGTTCTGTCGAAATGAGTCGGAAGTCGCACGGGCTAATTTTGAGCTACAGGCAAAAGAAGTGAAAAATGTCGAATTTGAGGTTTTCACAAAAATTAGTTCATTAAGCCCTCTTCTAGCGATCCCAATGCTCCAAATAGTAATTAAACATCTAAAATGATCTTTATTTGTACATTTTCTGAGAGGGAGTACCTTTTTCTCTGCACACTTCTGGACGACGGCTACTGCGTCTCACCACAAGTTGTAAGTCTATTGTTGCAAAGCGCAGCATTCCAGCTTTGTTAATATTCATATCGAATTCTCGATGACACGAGTCCAAACCAGTGAAATATGATTTTCAAACCCATGCTGATGACGATCGTGCTGACTGACATTTGCAAAGCATAAGTGCATAAGACGTGAGCGCCCGATCTCCCTTATAAAGTACATTATTGCGAAATATGTATTGGCGAGATTCACATCATAATCTGTTATGACTGACATGAACGTTTAGTTAATAGTTGGGGGAAAATCTGATGTGTAACATTATATTTGATCCATGCATTACAGTAGGTCTTAATATAGATCTGTCTCAATGTTACATTAAAAGAAAAGACGGAATCACTCGCTGCTCTTGATTAAATACTGTTTATTTGCATCTTTGTTCTTGTTTTTAATAACAAAGATAAAATAAAAATAGCTATATTGTGATTAATAATATAGTAATTATTATTAAGAAACAAATTGGAGGAAAATATGCAACGTTGCTTGGTGATTCTGCTTTGGAATCTTTAACTCGATTTTTCTCAAAATCAGATTCAACAAGTCATATATCATTTTGGAGGTATTTTAATGGTGAATGTGAAAATAAAAATAACTTATTTTTGAAAATTTGTGCATTCCGACTAATTTTGCCAGCACCGGTCACATTTTTAGTTTAGTCAACTAAAGTATTCCAGTTGTCACTTAAATTAACATTGAGTAACTTACAATTTCAAGTTGACTAAGCTAAACATTTTAAGTCAGTGGGGTAACACATTATTTTAAGTTGAAACAACTTTTTGAAACAATTTTTTTACAGTGTAAATGATCCGGTCTCAGCAGTTCCATGTGAAGTAAAATTCTGAGTGAGTAATGATGTACATTTTGGTTTCTAGCACAAAGCTGTCATAAAGTTTCAGAAGACTTGGAGCCACTTTATATTGTTCTCGACATCAGTGGCAGTTGTGGTTAATGGGACACTAAACCAGATGTAGTTTTTATGAGAGCTGATGCCCTGAGATTTCAATAATGGGTAAAAGTGTGGCTTCCAGTCCTCCTTAAAAGATGAATATTGCTTCAGTTTTTTGATGAAATCAAAAAAGAAAACTATATGAAAACAAAAACATCTCTCTCTTTTTTTCCTATACAGATCAATCGTGCCCCGAGTTTTGGGACAGATCAAAAGATTGATTACGATGTGAAGAAGGGGGTTTTGCTCAACACCCTGAAACTGCTCAACATCAGGTATGAAGCCATACTCTCTCCAGAGTCCCATTAGAAAGAGAAAGAAAGAGTTAATCAGAAATCTCACTCTCCATTCCCAGCTGTCCAACAGTCTTAAGTGTTTTAGAAAATATTGATTCCTTGATCTCCACTAAGAAGTTACTTGAAACTATTTGATGGGTCCTCATGCACTTGGTTTTACTGCTACTCTTTGATTTGGAAGAAGAATTTTTGGACACTTAAACCACACTTAAAAAAATCTAAAGGTCACTGGTTTACGTGACAAACTATCAAAACAAGTGACATCTTCAAACAAATAGTACCAGACCAATCTAACTTTTCACAGAACTGAGCCATTTTTTATAGTGACTTTAATGCAACTGATTCTTATTTTATTAGATGTATGAAATCAGCTTATACAGGTTTGTGAACTAAGGACAAATTCGACCAAGATTTGGCAACCACAAAATGTCACAATACTGTTCTTAATTTTGAACAAGGTATCAATTGTTTTGTGATTTGTTTTTTTTGGAACTGCTGCATTTATGTGTTTAAAGAAGTGTTCTTGGTGGATGAGTTGGTTGATGACTTTATTGTGAAGTTCTAGCAACTTTTTTTTGGAAAACAAAATGATATTTTTGCTTAATGTTAAATAAGATGTCAAAAATTGTTAAAGGGGTTATCGAATGCCAATTTTCCACAAGTTGATATGATTCTTTAGGGTCTTAATGAAAAGTCTATAACATACTTTGGTTAAAATTTCTCAATGGTAGTGTAAAAAACACCTGTCACCTTTACCCTGTCAAAATCAGCTCTGTTTTCATCAAGCCATTTTAGTCCATGTTGCTTTAAATGCTAATGAGCTCTGGTGACGCTGCCCCTCTCTTCCGTGGGGTGACTAGCAGTACTGTTTACTTTAGCCACAAAACTGGCTAACTAGCACATTATTAGGAAAGGGGATTTGCAAAGATTCATAAAAAACCCTTATACTCACTGTTATGTAGATGAAGCTGGATCACGAATGATTCGCGCGAACATAGATGCATATAGGCAGATCGGGGATTTGGGATCGTCGCATTCCCTTCAAAAACGAAAGTAACGTTAATCCTCTGCATCTTCAGCGGCTCAGATGTTGGGAGTAAATGACGACTGCTATATTCATTGTTACATACAACAACAAAATGTCTCAATTGCTTAATCGGAGACGTTCTAGTCTTCTGCTGCACCGGAGTCGACACAATGGAGGACAGCTCTCAGCTCACTCAGGGCGGGTCTAAGGTAAAACGGCCTTGTCAATCAACTATCGTGGGAGCGGCCTGCGCAGAACTAAATCATTCTGACAGGAATCTCAGAACAGCCTGATTTGAGAAAAACACACACGTTTATGGTCAAACAACTTGTAAAGTGAATTTTGCCTCCGATGACCCCTTTAAAATCATCCTTTAAGCAGTGTGACTACTTTGCTAGGTGGATAAGTATACAAAAGTGCTTTACTTAAAGTGTAGTATGTCTCTTTCTTCTGTGGTGTCATTAGCACAGATATCATGTGACTTTCCAAGTCAAGTTAATTGAATTTGTTGTGAGATGTGTTGAAAGTTATAGATATAGCAAGGTGAACAAATGATTAAATCCCACTAGTCTCAGAAATTTAGGGCCAGATTTACTAAACAAGTAGAGATTTGTTACGAAAAATGTATGAAAATTAGAGCGCAATCGCATATAAGCGCCAATGGGAGTGGAAAGTTCTGCGGTTGATCTGCTTACAAGGCACACATTAAAATACAGACACAGTCAGATCATTTCCATAATGACCAACACAATCTACCAAGAGCAGTGCAAATTAGCGTCTGGGTTAAGACATGCTTTTTTTGACTAGCACAAATCTTGGTAAATCGTGTTGCGTGATTCATTTAATTACTCTCCTCCCATAAATTTTGCATCTGAAAGGGACACTCCTACAAATGCATAATGCCAGTCGGGAAAATTAGTGTCCACACCTTTTCATCGCTAATTTTTACAGCACATATTTAGGAAATAGTGACAGTAGTTTTTAATGCCAAAAGAAGGTTTGTGCTGGCGCAAACTGTTAGTAACTCTGACCCATAATATGGCTTTATGGATATAATTTTGATCTGTGTATTTTTTTAATGTTTATTACTGTGCCGTATAATCACCCAATACACTTAAATTTATGTTTCAGTAAGTGTATTACTGTAAATATTGAGGGTAATATTCATTTTTTCAAACTGTTTTCTATGATTGCATTGTACTATTTAACCTAAAGGGTGTGTTTATGTGAGGATTGTGTGTTTTTGTGGGAATGTCGTGTAAGTTCGCGTGTGCATACTTCTTCAGTTTGTGTAATTGCCTGTGTTCATCTGTGCATGTAGTTGAATGTCAGTACACAGGGTTTCCTGTGATTGATTATCATAGACCTGGCCTTCAAATCCCAGGTCCACCTTTTGTACTAAATATACCACAGTGGCCCAACAATGGTCCTAGAGTAGGAAACAACAGCAGACAAACTCAATCCAGCAGTGGATCAGATTTCAGGATGCATTGCTGCCATTCCGTCGCAGTGATTTTCTTGGAAGTCTCTACAGACGTTTACTGTGTCCCAACTGATCCAGCTGAGTTCTTACCAGTAACATATCAAAGCGACTTCTGCGTTATTTCCCCAGCAGTGGCAGGACAAAACCAATAACTCAGCGACAAGAACTCAGAAGTGTGAAAGTCGTATCAATAAAACGAGAGGGTCCCCAGTGGTTCAGGAGCCCACTGACCCTGAGTGACCACTTACAACAACAAATTTGAAGGGCCAATGAGCGATGAAATCTTGAAGTGCTGAATGCTGTCAAGCCGAGTGATGTATGGAGTCTCGGAGTCTGTCAGGATTTCGGCTGGGAGTTTGGGCTACTTTGAGTGCAATTACTGTGCATTTCCTTTTTATTTTATTGCTTTTTTTTTTACCCAGAGCGAGTGATAAACGCCGGAATTTGGCCCAGCAGAAAGCAGAAGCCCAGCGCCGACTGTATGGACAGGGATCAATGCGGAAACTGACGGCCGGATCATCGGAATGGGAGAGACAACGTCACCTACTGGAGCGCAGGAGAGAAGAGCTGGTGAGGCCTGTTTAGCAATTAGAAAGCAACATTTTATTAGGTCATTTAAGTAATGAGGCAAAATAACGTTTGGTGTTGGAGTAATGCATTAGCAGTTTGTGCACGTGCTCCAGACTTGTTGGGTTCTCATGTGGAAAAAGAAGAATCAGATCTCATCTATTTTGTCTTATTTCTACATCAACAAAAAGTAGTGTTGGGGGCGGGGATTTGCTTTTAAAGTGCCCCTATTATGGGTAATGAAAGGTTCATAACCTGTCCCGAACAACAGGTTGACATGCATGCAAGGTCAAAAAACACTTTCATTGTCTTATAATATGCACCTTACTTGCTCAACGACTCTCAAACGATTCGCTCAATGATTAATTTTTCCAAACCCCTACTGCGTGACACTAATCTGCGGCGATTTGTCCGATTGGTCTCATTTTCATTTCATCATGCCTGTAATGCCTGATAAAGCAGCGTTTGTGAGCGCAGTGCTGCTTTGTGTACAGCGTTAGCGGGGAAACCACTATTTTTACCGCTCCAAAAGCGGCACCTAGTGGCAAAGAATGAATTAGCATTTTCATTCAGACCAACATGAAAAGACCAAAAAGTGGGCGGGCAATATGCTAATGATTCATGATGATGTCAACATGAAACGTCTTGGGATTCGTTTTAAAAATGACTCTTTTCAATGATTCGACTCTTTCTTTTGAGAGACAATAAATTTATACACGGTGCACTTTCAGATTTAAAACTTTGCAGGATGTTTTCATTCACTTAGAGCTGTGTTACACACTGCATGAAAGGTAATAATAGGGGGACTTTAAAAGTAATGCATTGCAATATCGTGTTACTCCAAGTAACTAATTAGTTACTTTTTACTTTGCCGTTATTTATTTATTGATTTATTTTTCACCTGGGCTGGGCTTGATTATTTGTTTTTTTAATTAAAAACCCCAAAAGTTATGTTTTTGGCAACTGTAAAGGCCCTTTCATACCAAAAGTGAAATTAAGAAGGAAGCACCTCACTCTCAATTTCTCTCAACATGGGGACAGGAGAGCTGTCAGTGAATAAATGGGAAAACAAAATAGCTTGCATTACTTATTTGAAAAAGTAACTCTGATACTTTGTTGTAAATTTAAAAGTAATGCGTTACTTAATTAGTCACTTGAAAAAGTAATCTTGAGTGTGTAACTTGCATTACTCCCAACACTGATAAAAAGTGGCAAACCCCCCCTAAACCAAAAAAGAAAAAAGATATTTAAATATTCATGTTCCGCATATGTACAGACAAAGCACGTTTTCCAAGAAGTTCAATTAGTGCTTTGTGCACCAGTTCTTGATTGGTCTTTCGATCAACTTTTTATTATATGAAGAGATTAATGAGGTTGAGATGACTGCAGGTAGGTGGTATTTTCAAAGGGCAAAGTTAGACGCAAAAGAAGAGTGAGATTTGGGGATTGGGGGCTGAGCGAACATGCCCGTACCAGCATTTAGCAGAGATCAGTGACTATTATAGAAGACACCCTGCTGCGCCACTGCAAATTGACCAGCTGACCTTTCCACAATTATAGTTTTTGATGTATTAAAATGGTACAGTGGGAGTTAAATCTATATGAATTATGAATGGGCCCTCTGTATTAACAAGGGTAGAGGAGAGACTGTTATTCGCGCCCGCTAACTCTCAGACTTCATTAAAGTGCCTCGTAATATGGGAAACGAGTCATTCGGTGCCATTGTTATTGGGTTTCGGGTGGCTAAATTACACTGCAGTATAGCACTAACAGAAACGGGGCTTTATTTCTTTGTTGTTCTACCTGCTTCTCACCCCTTATTCACTTGTGTTGTGTTTTCAGAAAGAAAGACTGGCCCAAGTCCGTAAGCAGGTCTCCAGGGACGAGCACGAAAAGCTGCACCTGGGGAACTACAGGTAGGGAAGCCGCTTTGACGATTGTTATCCTGTAAGAACACCCACTTACAGCTGTGGGGTCTCTTGTGGCTTGGTTTGGGATGTAACAGTATGAAACAGTTTCTTAGGCTCTCATGTGAGGACAAAACAAGGACAAGAGTTGTTTCTGAAACTTGAAATATTCTGCCTTAGTAGGCAGAAAAGGGCACCAAAGTATGTTTGAATATAGTGTTTTGGTAACATTCTGTTCATTAATACAAATGAAAACATTACATTTGTGCTTTTTTCTGTAAAAATAACAAAATAATTGATATGTGCATACTTAGGTCAAAGACGAAAAGGGGTTTTCAAACATTTATAGTTTAACACGGCTTTACAATTATCCCATACGTTAGATTGTGTCCTGTTTGTTTGTTTGTTTATTTATTTTTCTGAGCAAAAAATAATGTCTGTCATACATTTTTTTACCATGATTTACAGAATATCATTCAGTGTAACAATAGATCATATAACACATTTTTTTTTTGGCATTTTTAGAAGTAGAATCATTAGATGTCATTAAAAGACTCGGATGACAGTTCAGCACCCAAAACCTAATTAATTGTAATTTTTTTACCAAGTTTTGCCACTATCCTTCAATCCACTAGATTTTGCCCATTTGTCATCAATAATAATATTATTATTATTTTTATTTATTTAAATCAATTAAAATATAATAAAATAAATTCTAGTAGGATCACTTTTAATTTTATATATTTTAATAAGTACAGGCCTGAATAAGTATGTTGTTTTATTTTTACGTAAATATATCTGTTATGATGAATGATGATGGAACATAATTGTATTTACTTAATACACTTTCTTTGTATATAAAATCACTTTTGTAAATTTTTATTCGATATGGACGCTGAAATGGGGTGTCTCGTCTTTGACCCACATACAAGGGCAAAGTAAATTATAGACAACATTAAAGAAAATTAGTATTTAAGTTTATTTGCAGGGTAAAATGTATTTTCTACCTCACTTATGACTGCTAATTTGAGAGCGCTGGTCTAGAAGGACCAAAAGATGTCAGTATTTTTATCTATATCTGTCAGAGATTGCTTGCTTCAGAACATTAAATGACTCCAGGTCACTACTTTAATGACTGCTAATGTTTTGTAAAGAAGCCAGATGCGTCAGCAGACAAATGCTTCTTGCTTTTATTACTTTTGTCATTTGTTACATTCAAATTCAGACACTAGGATCTGCCCGACGAAGACTTGATTA
This sequence comes from Barbus barbus, assembly GCF_936440315.1. Classification (NCBI taxonomy): domain Eukaryota; kingdom Metazoa; phylum Chordata; class Actinopteri; order Cypriniformes; family Cyprinidae; genus Barbus; species Barbus barbus. The sequence goes on along the minus strand of NC_136763.1, from coordinate 23,778,129 downwards.
AACTGACCTCATTACACAAGCATCTTGACCCTTTGTATTTACCATAGAGGGTGGCTTCTTCATAGAGAAATTGCAGCATTTAGCATATTGCTGCAATTTTTCACTCAGAAAAAAATGCAGTCACTTTGTAATTGCAACAAATCGCTTCTTAATACGGAGCCTCCACGTCAGATCCTCAGAGGAGGAATACGAAACGAATGCCTCTTTCTAAATAGGTCATTTTATGCCTATGCCTGTAACTGTTGTTCTGTTCAACTCTAAATAAAAACACCCCAAAAGATGCTGAAACATGAAAAAAAAAGTGTTTGAGGTTTGTGGGTCAGACCCAGATTTCAACATGTGCCATATGTCGCAGACTAAGCCCACTTACTCTTACTAGATTACTTCTCCCACATAAGTTTGTCCATCGTGCTTGTAGCTCTTAATGGATTTGGGGAGGTTTATCGCCTGATCTGAACATTTACTTGAGCTTTTGATTACGTTGAAGCCGGAATCCAAAAGAGCCGTTTTAAATGTCACACGCCAAGTGAGTTTTAGTTTTTTAGGCTGAAATGTGGAAATATGTCGCTCGCTCCACCTTCACTGTTTATTCAGATTGAGGTGCCACCATTATTTTGGTCAGTGCTTCTCAAATGTTGGGACTAAATGCAAAATAAAAAATGCTGCTAACTATATAATTGTGTGAAGTTGTGATATCAAAATAAACAGTCTTATTAGACAGTTTTCTGAAATGCTTGATGCTGATTGGTCAAATGCTGCATTCTGCATTTAAATATTCTTGATTTATTTTGTAAGTAGTCAATCATTGACAATCATTATTTCTAAATAAACCACTTCAGGGATGGTACAAGTTCATCTTGACTCTACAGATACATCTCAAAAAAATTGAATATCGTGAAAAAGTGACTTATTTCAAAATGTGAAACTTTCATATATTTTAGATTTATTACATGTAAAGTAAAACATTTCAAAAGTTTTTTGGTTTTAATTTTGATGATTAGAGCTTATAGCTCATGAAAGTCAAAAATCAGTATCTCAAAATATTAGAATATTTACATTTGAGTTTCAATTAATGACCATCCCTACAGAATAAATTCTCTAGTATCCCTTGTTCTGTGAAACCACAATAATGGGGAAGACTGCTGACTTGGCAATGATCCAGAAGACGAACATTGAGATGTACCTGTACATTATGACTTATATTATCAACTTTTATATGGAGGCAAAATACTTCCCACATATTTTGTTGTTGATGTCAATGGCTATCCAGTCGAACTGTATGGCATTTTTGCACAAATACATTTGTCACCTCTTAAATATCTAATACTAATACAATATTTATCCCATTATCCGTTTAATCCAAACTGGGAAATCACACTTTTTAAGACACAGTCTTAACGTTTATGCAACCAGCTCCTGCAAATGTCATTTATACAACATGAACTAACAATGAAAAATACTTATAAAACATTTATTAATCTTAGTTAAAGGGTTAGTTCACCCCAAAATAAAAATTATTAATGAATTAACTGTCATTAATTACTCACCCTCATGTCGTTCCAAACCCGTGAGACCTTTGTTCATCATCAGAACACAAATTAAGATATTTTTGATGAAATCTGAGAGCTCTCTGACCCTTAATAGACAGCAATGCAACTGTAATGCTCCCAGGTCCAGAAACGTAGTAAGGACATCAGTCCATGTGACATCAGTGGCTCAACTTCAGTTTTGCAAAGCTACGAGAATACTTTTTTTGCGCAAAGAAAACAAAAATGACAATTCTTCTCCTTTGAGTTACTCTCCAAAATGGCGGAAGACGGCAACTAGGGGGAGAAGAATTGTTGAATAAATTGTTATTTTTGCACAAAAAAGTATTCTCGTAGCTTTGCAAAATTGAAGTTGAGCCACTGATTTCATGAACAAAGGTCTTTCGAGTTTGGAATGACATTAGGATGTGAAATTAATGACATCATTTTCATTTTGGGGTGAACTATCCCTTTAATGTTTATTCAACATTTAGTACATTACATTATTTTTGATCAAAAGTTGTATTTATGTGCTTTATTAACTAATGTTTATAAAGATTAATACATATTGTAACAATATATTGCTTATTGCTTAAATGTAAGGTGTTGCCAGTAATATTAATACATTTCAGGGTTTTGTTTGCATAATTTTGGTCGCCATCTGATGTCTAACGTAAAATCTGAGTCCTGAAGCTGGTTTTGATTATATCCCCGACTCAATATGGCGCTTATCTGAAGATCCATCACACAGATATAGACAAGGGTTTACACGTCTCTGGCTTTTATTTAGTCTTAACGTCTAATATACAGACAAGTTTATTAATAATTAGTATATACAGAGCATAAATGGACAAATGGTAGTGTGAAAAGAACGATTGAGGTTTGTTTAAGTGATTAGAAAAGCAGGCAGACCAGTCTGTTAAATCAGATAATCAGATAAAACTCTCTCTCTCTCTCTCCGTACAGACGTATTTACCCCCCAGATGACAAGCTGCTCTTGGAGAAATATGAGAGTCTGCTTTCAGCTGCCTTTCAGACATTCCTCGCTGGGCGAGCAGCTTCACTTCAAAAGGAAATGAATAATCCACTGAAACGAATGAAGGCATGTACCTGAGACGCAACCGAACAATCTTTTGCTCTTTTTCCTTCTTCCTCTCCCCCTACCCCTTTGCTCTTTTGCATTTTAAATAAGAAATCTGGAAGTGTATTTTACTTGCTAACTCTTGTTGTGGCCGTCTGGTTTTCATCAGTGCAGTTTAAGGCGACCATCAGCATTGCTATTGCTCATTCATAGCGTTAGGGATTTTAACAAACCGTTTGAGCTACGGACATGAATGATACCTCACAAACCACGTGGCTTGTTGAGGAGAGGTTGTTACTATAAGCTCTGAGACTTTATGCCTTATAGAAGATAAATCTAGCCCATTGACTGACTGTAGAGGTTATGCAGAAATATGGGATCTGTGTGGAGTTCCGACCATATGTTTATGCAGAAATTTAAATAATTATTTATGTGCATTGGCTCTAGAAAACCTACTTTGTTTTTCTTTCAAATGTATTGGGTGTCATTTGTTTTGTGTGGATATATTCATTATATTCAATCATTCATTCAAATCATTCATGGTAAATAAGAGAAGGGTGACAGTTACTTCATAACTGATTTGAAAGTTCAATGCGAAATGCTATAATCATATGCCAATGTCAGAGGAAGTGGACCTTTTATGGAGTCTAAGGTCAGTTTTGAGAAATAAAGTTACAATTGTGAGATAAAATGTTGCTTAGACAATGAAATAGATTTCAGTAAGGATTATGATGAGATTTAATCAGACTGATTTACTCTAAAAACACCATAATGTGTATAACTGACCAAAAGTATACCACTTGACTAATACACAATTCTCCTAATAAACATTGTAATATTAAATATATACAGGAATAATGCTGTACAGGCGTTTATGTGGGAATTCAAATACAAAAAACGCAAGGCCATGGCAACTATCGTGACATATAAAATATAAAAATGTAATTGTTACGTAGTGCTTTAAAAGCTTTATTAGCTTTATATTAGTGCTGTCAAATGATTAATAAATGTTTTTGTTTACATAATATGTGTGAACTGTGTAGATTTATGATGTATATATAAACACACACACACAGTATATATATTGAAAATATTTACATGTATATATTTATATTCATTTATATTATATATAAATATTTTTAATAAACATAACACTTTTTTCCTTAAATATTTACATGCATATGTTTGTATTTATATATACATAATAAATATAAACAGTACACTCATATATGTTATGTAAACAAAAAAAAGCTTTTATTTTGGATGCGTTTAATCACGATTAAACGTTTGTCAGCACTACTTTATATACAAATTGTTCTACTGCATTTCTAAGCAGTTTCTCTTTTTTATAAAAGCCTTTGTTTTAAGATTCTCTATTCAGCTGGAGTTCATTATTGTGCTGTGCAACCTCTCGGAAACCTCTGGATGTTCATTTTACAGGGATTTTCAAGGCCGGATCTGTGTACCCATGCATATGAATGTGGCATATTGTTGGAAGGGTTTCGTCCTCATAGCTCACATTGATGGAATCTGAAATCTGATTTTGGAGTGGGGTTGCGCATGAGTTTGTTAGGCAGGTTGTAGTTTTGAGCCGGGAGCCGTTTGCTGATATGGCAGGGGAGCGCGTGAGCCGTTTCCTACGGCTCTGGTGTCTGGCTTATTTGGGAAAGATTCAAGAGCCAGAGTTTGTGCCATTGCCATGTGGTCTTTGACCTTCATGTCTATCGGTTTGTTAATGTCGGTTCAGTTTCTCAGCAACCCTGAGCTTTTAACATTAGTCTAGGGCCTGTCTACTTCTCACAAATTTACAAAGGATTGGGAATGTTACTCAGAATAAGTCATTACTAATTGCTAATTACTTTTCTAGTTTTTTCAGGGGAACTCTTTACTAATTACTCTGTCTAAACAGTAATCGCATTACTCATCACTATGTACTCACTATTGCTGCCAAAATGGCTTCTTCAAGAATCACTGGATTACAGTCACTGGCCACATTTACATGTCAAAACACCTATTTGAATATTGGAAACTTGACCTACTCCATCATGGTTGAGTAAAAGGGAGAAAGTAGGATAAATACTATTACTCCTAAACACTAGAAGAACTACCAACATGAGTAAACTGTGTGTAACACTTGTCGCTTTGTATATTCTTAAAGGGATAGTTTACCCACAAATGAAAATGACCCCATGATTTACTCAGCTTCAAGCCATCCTAGGTGTGTAAGACTTTCTTCTTTCAGACAAATACAATTGGAGGTATACTAAATAATATCCTATAAGCTTTAAATGACAGTGAATAGATTCTCAAGTGAACATAAACATTCAGCTTGGATTGTTTTTTAGCTGTCACAATGTAATGCAGGTGGTGTTTTTGAAAGATAGGGCAGCACAAACTATACCGGAGACCGAAAGAAAGCTCGCAGCAAAGCACTGTTACTCATTTCACATGCAAAGACGCATTTACATCTTAAAAGCACAGCAGCAAAAAATTGTCCGTTTAATGCCAAGGGTCACAGAGAGGTTGGAAAATGGTCAAGAAAAACTAAACAATGTCATTAAAAATTTAAGTGATATTGTGTAAAACATTTTGAGGGAACAGGTCTGCTGATGAAAAGATAGATTTAGATCATTTAATTTTAAATTAATTGTATTTTAATTACAAAAATATATATATATATTATAATAATATATATGCAAATTGTGTCAAAGCAGCTTTACAGTATTAAACAGCGAAATACTGTGTCCTATAATAATAATAATAATAATAATGTCCTAAATACATGTGAGTAAGGTAAACAATAAATTCCAGTAGCATAGCTGCAAATATCTGACACTTAATGTCCTAGTTTTTTGTAGATCATAGATAAATACATGGCATATATAAATACATGGAATAGCTCACATAAAATAAAAGTGGAATTAAACTATAAAATTCATATTGAATGTTTTAATTTTTTTTTTATTTTTTCATTTTATTTGAATTATATCTATTATTTTTTTGTGTGACAGTTTTGTTTAATGATAAGATAATATTAAAAATATCTGCATTTGTGTTCTGAAGATGAACAGAAGTTGTTTGAAACGACATGCGAGTGATTAAATGATAACAGAATTTTAATTTTGGTGTAAACTATTCCTTTAAAAATGACCCATTACTTAGTGGAGTGGATCTCAGGCAGCTGCTGTATGATATTTAAATTATTAAAAAAATTCAACATTATTTTAAGAAATAATAAGAAATCTGAGAAAAAGAACTAAGATGAATTTAAATTAAAATTCTAAAAATAGAAATATGATGAAATAAGAGTTCTTTTTATTTAACCTCAATAACTTTCTAGTGGTAATATTTTTGCTTTGAGTGTGACCAGATGGTTGTACTCCATCCAGAAAATAACATTTTATGTTAATAACAACATTTCTTCCGTACATCAGTGTAAAAAGCGAATGGTGATGTATTTGTATGCGATTCCTCTAGAATTCATAGCAAGCTGTGAAAAGCATTGCTCTGTTGTTTACTTGCTTTCCACAACTGCATCAAGCTCTCGGTAAAACATTAACAATGGCAAGTTCCAGCACCTGATTGCCACTTATTGTAACGCGCGATAACAAAATGAAAACTCTTGTTGGAAATGCGTCCTCTGTATTAGACACATACCTGCCTCAAAATTGTTCTTATGTCCTCTGTGCCCTGACACAAACTAATCCCAAAATCGACTTTGTGAGTTTGCACCCAAATCAAAGCAACAAAAACAAATTTCATAACAAACTAACGGTAGAAAACACTGGCAAATATTGACTCGTCACCTGCAGTAAGAGTGTGAGATTTTTCTGGCCTTTTTTTCTCTTCACCGACTGCCTGAACAATGAGTCTTACTCTGTGTTTGGGGAAGAATGGAAGGCGGCGATGAGCAAAAGAACAGATTTTAATGCACTTAAAATCTCTCTCCATCTGAGCCAGAACAACAGATCAATGCCTGGCTTATTGAGTTACAGCTGGGATAATGTTTCTGCTTGAAAAGCATGCAACATTTTTAATGGAGAAACATCAGAGTCCGTGAAACACACATCTTACGGTTCTGAGAAAATATGTTGAAGCGAATTCAGAACAATATTGATCAAATTCTTGAGACTGTGATGATTCAGTCTTCACCCAAATACATTTATTGTTTGTTATATAGCTGCTCTCCTGCCCTTTTCTTATCTGGAGTACTGTCATTAGCCAATCTTGCTTTGTTTTGAAATAACCTACTACATTTTTTTTTTTTTTAGATTAAAATTTTATTTTGGATAAGCAGTCTAATAATATGACTCAAGTCAAATTACTGAATTATTATAAATATAAAAAGTTAAATATAATATAAAAAATATATAAAAAACAAAGAAGTTATTTTAATGTTATTCAATATAATTAAATAAAAAAAACACCTGTGCTGTGATTTAAAAAAAAAATAATTAATGGATAATAATCAATAAAATTGTTATTTGGTATAACTGTTCCGAGTTAGTAATGGAGGAAAAAAATGAAGAAAGAAAAAAAAAATATATTATCTATATTTTCGGTTAAAAAAATTAAAAGTGTTACATATTAGGACACACAGAAACTGCTTTGGCATTTAAGCAGTGTTAATAAATAAAAACAAAATATATTTATTTTTGACTACATCAAGTACCTATTCAAATTATAATCAAATACATCAATGAGGTAGAATCAAGAGCAAATTACATGATAGGAAGAAAGGTGACACCTTACATAAACCTAAAAAAAACACATCTGGTCCATAAGCATTGAAGTATACTATGGCAATATCAGAAGAATTGCTTGAGCCCCCTCCAAAAGAAAGGTTGTAGAGTCTTATGAGTCGAAAAGCGGTTTAAAGCCATTTCCAAGATATTTTAAGCCCACTATTGTACGTAATAATTGTTTCAGACTGTCCAAGCTGTTCTGTCCCATCAAATTCATGCCAAGAGGAGATTGCAAGCTGAGTTTCAGGAAGACTCGATTAAACTCCAGGGTATCGTAAAGGAATCTGCATGAAGCTCAAGCAGCAGTCAGCGTGAATGTGCCACTGTTGTGGAAGTGAAATACATCATTTAAAGACCGCTGGAATCATTGACAAGTGTTATACTATAATTGGAATCAGTATTATTAATCACACTGAATCATACTGATAATGAATTTTACAGTGTTTAAATGATCTGGTGTTGCTTGCCTGAACCATTGTCTGTAATTCTTCAAATAGAATGGAAAAAGAATTGGTTGTGTGTAATTTGTAATACCAGGAAACTGTAATTTTGGAGTCTTTAAATGTCATGAGCGCTTTTCTCATGTGAACTGTGCAGTGACCACATACTTCAAAGTCAGCAACAGAGTGCTTTATTTGAAAGAAATGACAGGAAGAAATTCTACATAGATTATGATGTGCTAAACTCAAAGTGTGGTTCAGATACAGTGACTTGTAAGAAGGAATGAGGTTGATTCATATTCCAGATGGATTCTTGAACTTGGGCTGAGAACACATGGCTTTGATTTATGCCAAGAAATTGTTTAGGTGTCATGCAACGTGCTGTTTTGATTTAGATTTTTTTCCTCCAGAAATTAGTCATAGCTTAGACAAAATAATAATGTGTTTAAAATATTTTGTAATTAAGAGGCCTCACTAAAATTACATTATATGTTTGTTCCTGATTTTGCTAAGAATGAGCTGGCATATTTTAGGAACATAGCTAAAACAATTATATGTTGAAAATATACTACTTTTTTGGTGATATTTAATTTAGATATTTATATATTTAATATCACTTGAGAAGGTTCAGTTAGAGCATCCATTATTTCAACTAAACAATCACTGAAGATAATTTTATATACATATAAATTTTACATTTGGTTATAAATAATCAATATATAATCGATAGATTTAGATAAAAATAATCACCTATAAACTGATTCATGGATATGAATCAAACTTACTAAAACTCCTGTAGCTTAAATGAAAGATGCTATTAAAACCTCTTAGTCTTAACTCTCTAATACACTCTTAGTCACAAGACAAGGAGAGATTGTGAATTTAGTGAACTTGTACTTCACTTATTTTCTTTTGACATGCAGTAAAATCACAAGTGAGGGGCAAAAATGTATTCATCTAAGTGCATATCCACATAAAAGGTTAAAAATGAAGACTGTCTTCTGCTTTTGTTTGTGACTTGTTCTGCAGGAGGAAGATATCTTAGACCTCCTGGAGCAGTGTGAACTGGATGATGAGAAACTGATGGGAAAAACCTCAAAACAGAAAGGACCTAAGGTATATAGTATAAGGTATATACAGGTCCATCTCAAAAAATTTGAATATCATGAAAATAATTTTTTTTCTTGTCATTTTTTTCAAGTGAAACTTTCATATATTTTAGATTCATTATATATAAAGTAAAACATTTAAAAAGTTTTGTTGTTTTAGTTTTGATGATTAGATCTTACAGCTCATGAAAGTCAAAAATCTTTTATGTTTGAATTACATTAAATTTAAATAGATTTTTTTCCCCCTAATTAAAATCAATCTGCAGATGACAAAAAAAATAAAATAAAAAAAAAATACAAGTTTAACATCTTGCTATTCAGTAGATAGGAGGTAGTTCTGATAAAGTGCAAACAAAACATTCAACAGCATTAAATATCAGTGACTGTAGATTTTATTTGGTGGGACGATGACAAATGATTTGCAGATCCTGAGCACCACTGACAAGCATCTGATCTTTTATAATGTGTAGTAAGTACTGCCGCTCCATAGTATAAACAGAGTACGTGCGATCGCGAATCTCGAAAGTGAAAGTGAAACTAAAAAGCGATCGTGCAATCAAAAGCAGTTTCACTGCCAGGCATAATAGCGACTCCCTGATGCCCCGCAATTTTATATACAGTATGATTACCCAATGATAAAACTGCGAGAGAAAGTATTGAAATATATATTTTCCTCCCATTTCGTATGTATTCCCTTTAAGGAGTTCATCATTTTCTTTCCGTACACGGTATTGGGATGCGGCAGATTGCGGGGGAAGGATCACGATGCTGGCTTAACATTATGATGTCTATGAGCCATCAGCGATGGACGGTACATCGTCTATCGGCCCAACACTCTGGGAGGGCGGAGCCCATTCGGAACTACATGAGCCCAGAGGGGAGCATCAGCGGATGTTAAAGAGAAAACCAATTTTCATTCAAACAAGTCGACGGAAAATACACATTCGAGTTAATCGATAAAATCGATTTATCGCCCAGCCCTAATTCCGGGTATCTCTTGTTCTTTGAAACCACAATAATGGGGAAGACTGCTTACTTGGCAATGGTCCAGAAGACAATCATTGACACCCTCCACAACGAGGATAAGTCATAGAGGATCATTACTGAAAGGGGTGGCTGTTCACGGAGTGCTGTATCAAAACATATTAAATGCAAAGTTGACTGGAAGGAAGAAATTGGGTAGGAAAAGGTGCACAAACAACAGGGATGACCGCAAGCTTGAGAATATTGTCAAGCAAAGCTGATTCAAAACACTTGGGAGAGCTTCACAAGGACTGGACTGAAGCTGGAGTCAGTGCATCAAGAGTCACCACGCTCGGACGTCTTCAGGAAAAGGGCTACCAAGCCACTTCTGAAACAGAAACAATGTCAGAAGCATCTTACCTGGGCTGTGGAGAAAAAGAACAGGACAGATGCTCAGTGGTCCAAAGTCTTCTTTTCAGATAAAAGTAAAGTTTGCATTTCATTTGGAAATCAAGGTCCCAGAGTCTGGAGGAAGAGTGGAGAAGCTCACATTCCAAGCTGCTTGAAGTCTAGTGTGAAGTTCCCGTGATGTCTGCTGGTGTTGGTCCATTGTGTTTTATCAAATCCAAAGTCATTGCAGCCGTCTACCAGGAGATTTTGCAGCCCATTATGCTTCCATCTGCTAACAAGCTTTATGGAGATGCTGATTTCCTTTTCCAGCAGGACTTTAGCACCTGCCCACAGTGCCAAAACCACTTCCAAGTGCTTTGCTGACCATGATATTACTGTTGATTGGCCAGCCAACATGCCTGACCTGAACCCCATATGGAATCTATGGAATATTTTCAAGAGAAAGATGAAAAACAGTCGATCCAACAATCTAGACGAGCTGACGGCTCAATAGTGCCTGAGCAATGCCACAGGCTGATCACTTCCATGCCACACCTCACTGATGCTGGAATTTGTGCTAAAAGAGCTCTGACCAAGTACTAAGTGCATAAATGAACATACTTTTAAACATACCTTTACTTACTTACTACATGAAATTTTCTGTTTTGCAAATCCTTTTTTTTGATTGATCTTGAGATACTGGATTTTTGGCTTTCATAACCTGTAAGTTCTAATCATCAAAATAAAAACAAAAAAAACTTTTGAATTGTTTTACTTTATATATAATGAATCTAGAATATATGAAAGTTTCACTTTTTGAAATAAATTACAAGAAAAATGTACTTTTTCACGATATTCAATTTTTTTGAGATGTACCTGTATGTTGTTAAATTAGCATCTTAACATTAAAGTTTTTCCAATTTAACTGCGTTAAAAATATTTAATGCAGTTAACGCAGGGTTGGCCACTGCACTCACAACTGCTGCTTCAGTCTATTTTTTCTTAACAAGAATTGCGCTTATTTAGATGCAGAACGTCTTTACGACCACATCAAACAGGAGACTTTTCAGATGCACACTCCACTTCACCTCAGTGCCAGGCGCTAGTCAAACGAGTGCAGAAAACAGTACAAGTGACGAGCTACAGTGAACCGCGGTCAGATGAGAAGTTTTCAGGCCGTATGTCAATAAAAAAAACTATTTTCCTGTTTTGTCAGCCATTATACTGTGCTTAAACTATAATCATTTCATATTAAAGTGCAAATCAAAGTCACGTTCAGCAGTGGCAGCTCTTAAAGTAATAGCAGCCAAATAACCTAATAACCTAGCTGCTGTGATGGCTGTTAATCAAAGAATAAAAGAAAAAAGAGGAAATCAATAACTTTTGTAGTTTTAAGGATTCATCTCTATTTAATTTAGAATTTAGTGTTTGATAATTTTAAGTTAGTACAACAAATTACAATGACAGTTGAGGCCCCGTCCACACGAAGACGCGTTTCTCTGTATACGCATACATTTTTTAGCGTATAGGAGTTTCGTCCACACGAAACCGGCGTTTTCGAAGAGTGAAACCGATCATTTTTGAAACCGGGTCCCAGGGTGGATAAATTTGAAAACGCCGTTTTCATGTTTTCGTGTGGACGGCGAATCCGTATATTTTCTGAAACGATGACGTCATCAGCCCACGTCTCGCCCCTAATCAGACACCGCTACGTCACATAACAGCGACAACAACAACAACAATGTCAGACTACGTGCCTGTGTTCGTGCTGCAGAACCTACTGAGCTCATTAGTTTTATTAAAGAAAAATCTTCTGCTTTGTGTGTTAGTTTGTATTCAGCGCGCAAGGTTTACGCACATGGTCCAAGTCTTCTTCTCTGTTTTTTTGTGTATCTCTGTGGCAGAATTACAGCGCCACATATTGGTCTGGCATGTGTACTACATCGTTTTCAGTCGTTTTCAGTGATTCCGTGTGGACACAGATATTTCCTGAGACGACTTTTTGGACGAGTTTACGGAATTTGAGGCAAAAAAAAAGATTGCATAGGAAGAAATCTGGCTTCGTGTGGACGTAGCCTCAGAACAATTGAATAAATTAATAAATTTTTCTACAATACGAATAATAGATTAATAAATGTATCTACAATACGACTAAGATGGCAAAGTGAAACACAAGTTTCCTTGAAGTGGCTCAGCATGGCCCCACATTGTTTACATAACAAAAGCAACTGTTCACAGCTGATTAAGGATATTAGCCTAAAGCCTTCCAGCCCATCGGCTGTCCTGCGGGTTTTATAGGTAGAAAAGCCAAATGGCTGCTCTCTGGGACTTATAGTGTTAAACTCACCATATTGTGACTTATACACAGATTAATAAAAAATAAAAACCAAAAACCCAGAAAGAACATTTGTAGAACAATTCCTAAAGAAATGCTCAAACTGGAAGGAGTTCACTCTCCATCCAGACACAGCCATGACTTCTTGAAAATCCACACAGCATCTCTTAACCAGGCTGAATACTCACTGTGTCAGTACATGTGTGTTTGATAGAAAGTATAACATAAATCATGAGCTGAATACAGTAAGTAGTTAACAGTGAATTCATTATGATTGGGCCCCCTCAAGTAAAGTCATGTCAAAATCAACTTTAACAAGTCATTAGAGAGTTCCATGGAGAAAATGAATGGGTCTTTGCCTTCACAACCTTGAAAATAGCATTTATTTTTATTCTTTCTATTTTTAAGGTGAATTATGAGGCATGAGATTTTATGATGAATTTTCATGAGATGCCCTCATAGAGATGTTACAGACACTGTATGGCATGAAATAATATTAATTGGATCACTTTGAACTTAGCAGAAAGTGCTCTGATGGATTGGAACACTCTAACAGTGCCATTACAGGGCCATCTGGAATTATCTGACTAGACAGAAATTAAGCAACTGAAATAGAAACAAGCGGTTCCTCTTAAAAATGCCAAGGAGAGCAGGATCTCTCTGAATTCTTTCAAAACTCTGTTGGAGATTATGTCCAAAGTGTTAATTTAGACAGACCTTTGAGTTAAATTAGAGTTGAAAAGGTGAAATTAGTGCATTCAGAAGGCTAATAGTCAGTACTTCCCAAGTGACGGACAGATATTCGATTCTTTGTTCAATACTTCTTGAAGGACATAATAGATTAGTTCCCCTGACATGCAATGTGTGTGTTTCAGACCAAACGAACATGCTTCTGCAGTGACATTAATCAAGACTTGGTGCGTCAGGCGTGTATCACTGCCGCCCTTCCATTCTCCCGTCAGTGGCAAGCGTTAATTGGACTCGGGGTGGAAGCTCAGGAACTGACACTTTTCTAGGATCTTCTCTCATCATCTCTCCCTGCGGGTGTGTTTATGTGATTGTTTGTCTGTAGGTCCTGTCATCCATGCCTGAGAGCAGCCCGACGCCCAGAGGGCACAGGGAGCCTGAGGACTCTTCGGCCAGCTGCAGCGACAGCAGCTCTGGTTCCGACGCTGATGGAGAAGATGAGAGCAGCAGCATCACGCAAGAGAAACTCAATCGCCCCGAACGCTCCAGTGAGTTCTTTCCTTGGGCCTGTCAAAGAAAGAGGTCTGGGAGCCTCTATTAGCCTTTTTCCACAGAAAAGGTGCTGGTTCTTTTTTTCTCAAAATGGTTCCAGTGCCCAATCTGGAAGAAATCCGTAGATCAGGAGAATGTAAAGTTTCACTTTATTTTCAAAGTTTATTTTTTTTAATATATATAGTTTACAATCAGTTTACAAAGCATTGCAAATAGAAGTACTTTTTGCTTTATAATTTGAACACACTTCATATGGTAGAAAACTTGAATGATTGTAATGGGAGTGATCTAGTTTTGTTTTGCGTCAGTGTTGTTTTGAGAACTTTTCTTGGCGTAGACATGATCTCACTGCTGGACCTCTGACGTTATCTGTTCGTACTTCGAGACCAGCAGGTTTTAGTGGTCTGTTCAGTGGAAAAGCTATTTATCACCTGTGGGCTGGGGCTATTAGGGTAGACTGGGAGGTTCTGGGATGTTCTGCTGCTGAACCGCTTTTATAGGTGCTATCTGTCCCTCGATGGCTTCCAGATGACTGCAAGAGCTGCTTATGGTTTAAACTCTTAAGCAGCCTTTTGTCTAGCCAGACGCATTAAATCTTCAGTGCCGTTTGCCGAGCCTGAGCTAAATTACAGATGTAAATCTACTATAATGCATTTGTTTACCTAATTAATACATGAAACAGAGAAAATCCATCTTTTTTAATTAGGGTCACAGTATTCGCTGGCCCAGTGCAGTGGCTCTTAATTTGACTGGCTGACTGCGGCAGGTAATGTCGTGAGAGGTCCCTCGGCTCTCATGCGCTGCAGCTTTAATGAGCTTTTCTGATGTTTCAGCCCGCTGGTTTAAAGGGAGACTGGACGCTCAGCTTGAGGAAAGCACAGGTTGGGGAGAAGTTCAGAGGAGCACTTCTGGCGTACCTTGAAAACTGTGCAAACAAGCCTCGAAAAATGTTTGTTTTAAAGTAGAGTTCTTTTTAGAAGCAGATTGTTCCTTGGGGTCCAGCATCCTACGCGCAGTCTTTATATATATATATACTGTATTCTGTGTATAGATGTTTTTGAAGCTGCGCTCACTATTCCTTCATGTGATGTTTTTCACAAATATGGTTCAAAAAAGGCTTAAGATTATTCGATTTTTTTCTTTTTCAATAAATGGTCATGAAAGGAGTTGCTAAACCTTAAGATTTTTTTGTCCACTTTATTTATTGTTATTGCTTATTTTTTTAAACAGAGGTTTGGCAACCTTGTTACATAAATTGAAGAAATGTCTAAAAACATGTGTGGAACTTAATCTTTTTCTTGCTATAAACAATTAACAAACCAATTTAAATTGCATTGCAATATTTAAGCCAAAATGAAATAACTACAATTTAAATAATTGAATAATTTAAAATCAATGATACCATTGAATTAACTTGAGTTTCTCAGTTTTATGCAATATTTTGAATGGGAGGGAAATCATGTACAGGCTTGTCCACAAAGTGTGGGACACAGCTAAATATAATGTTTCCGGTAATTAACATAATTTAACAATTAACAATAATAATGATTTATCAATTAGTTTAACAGCTTATATCTTGATTTTGTATAATTATTGGGACCAGACAAGACAGTAATAGATTCGGAAAGTGTCAAACTGGGGTAGGGCAGGCCAAAGTGTTATGCTATGATAATTACGTTTGATAGTTTGTAGTTCAGTAATGGAGCACTAGTTTGTACCCTATTTTTGGAAAGTGCCATAGATTGTGCATTATGTTGATTATCCGGGCTTGACACAGTTGAAGCCATGCCTTTTCCATTAGCCACTGAAAGCTGACAGGTTTATTTGGTGTGCGAGGGGTCGCTGGTGGTTGGGTTGCTGCCGGAAGGGGCTTTGGGCCATTCTGGGGTGACATTGTTTGCCCCCTTTACCCCACACTACCCTGAGGCCATCTGCGATAGTCCGAGCTAAGCTGCTATAATACCACATTTGGCAACTTCTTCCCTCAAGATTCACGGATGAAGCGGTGATGCCGCTGGCTAGCTCACAAACTGGAGGTCATTCAAAATCGTAGATTTGTTTGTATGTGTGCTTCAATTCACTGTCTGGCCTGAGTTGGAAACCTGACAGCCACTCAGGCGTGCAGGATGATCACATGGTGAAATTATTAATTAAAACCGTTTTTGTTGATTATTAGATTTCAGATGCTAGACTTAATTTCCAAGTGTGTGTGTGTGTGTGTTTTAAATTGAAGTCAAGTGCTTTGGTTCTTTGTTTTAGGTCGTGTTCATTGGAAACCTGACCCTAAACCAATGCGAGGTCCTTCCTCTTCGCCCAATCTTTCCGGACTCAACCGCCGCTCCATGTCCTGTCCTCGCTCCATATCCTCTCTGACTGTGCAGTCACCTACCAATGAGACCAGGCGGCCAAAAACAGCCACTCACATGGCTAATGCATCGACTGCGGTCGCTCAAACAGCAGCCACCATGATGACCCCGATTCGACCCCACACGGCATGTCGCTCCCATTCGCTCAGTCGCAACAGTTCTACAAACAGAGTTCCACACAGCAGCAGTCTAGGCGCCATTCACCCCAATACGGCAAGTATCGGATTTCTCTCTATCACACACAGGGAATATTCACAAATGACCATATTGCTCATTCTATTCATGCAGAATGTGCCCTGCAATTCCATATGCATTGATTACCCAGTCAAAAGATTGCATTTGCAATATACAACCAGTGCACACTACTGTATATGGAATTAAGTATCCCACAAAGCAATGACCTGACCTTTCATTTCCAGCTTGATGAATGAACAGGAACTTCCAGTTCCAGCTTAATTTACACCCCAAGAAATCAGAAAAAGGGAAACATAAAGTGTATTTTGCATAATGGAAATTAGATATAGAGTTTTTAGATAATGAGAGTTTTTAGATTCTTGTACTGTGACTTTATATTCATGAGAGTTAAGCACGTTTTCAAATTCTCAATTCACAGTGAAAAAGATATGATGCATATTATATTATTATGCTATGTCATGGTAGTGCTTCTTGCTATTAATATATGCTCATTTCAAAATTATATATATCAGAAATAAGATTTCTAATTAGAATCAGCTCTGAGAGACTACAATTACTTTACAATTACCAATTCATTTTCTTGTTTTGATTTTGGGGAAAAAGTGTGACCTGGTATTTATTTCTTTTTCTTCCCACCCCCCATCAACCTCTCTTTCACATGGTTACATGTTTGCAGTGCTTCAGTATATACAGTAGTCAACATTTGAAGTGGCTCCAAAAAGTTCATCAAAGTTGTCCTAAGACAAGAACGCATTTTGGTTTTAGGTTTTAGGACAACTTTGATGAAAGGATTTGATCCACTTCAAATGTTGACTACTATAAATGGACTGACCAAAGATTTTTACTAGTGCTGTCAAACGATTAATCGCAATTAATCGCATCCAAAATAAAAGTTTTTGTTTCCTTAATATATGTGTGTGTTCTGTGTATATTTATTATGTATATATAAATACACACATTTGCATGCATATATTTTGAAAATATTTACATGTATATATTTATATTTATATAATTTATATTATAAATAAATATATTTAATATATAAACATAACATATTTAAAAAATAAATAAATACATGCATGTGTGTGTATTTATATATACATAATAAATATACACAGTACACACACGTATATTATGTAAACAAAAACTTTTATTTTGGATGCGATTAATCGTTTGACATCACTAATCTTTACATGAAATTGGCAAAATATTAACCCCCTCCACACACAAAATGGTTTCTAAAAAGCAAAAGCTGCATAATTTATTGGATGGGAAATAAGTGGAAATTATTCATTTTGGATACTGCTATAGACACTACTGCAGACTGTCTGTGCAGCATAGAGTAAGCATTACACTAGTATTTCATCCTGAACATAGACTATATCTACACAGACACATCTATCTTTTTCTTTACCCTTGATGTCCTCTAGAGAATCTGAACAGATGTTCACAAAGATGGCTGATTTAGAGAAAATCTGGCAACACACCACCTGTAAAAATGACAAATATCATTTTTATTTTCCCATCGCTGTCCTGAGTCATTCTAATCCATCAAACAATAGAGATTCAACACACGCACAAACACATAATCAGTCACGCTTTGTTTTCAGACTCTGATAGTTCCTTCTCGTTCTCATATCCACTCTCATTCTCTCACTCTCTCTGGGCACACCTTGCAGAGAAAAATCAGTCATATTGTGGAAAATATTGGGAGTGTGAAGCTAAATTGGGCCTGTATTTACAGGCACATTCATCTCGTGAATACCAGCACTCCCCCTTGTTCAAACTCTCATTAAGGAATATTAATCAGGAAAAACAGCACACACACTTATGCTCTATTTAATAAGACTTTAGATTGTGTTTAGCAAGACGGACTACTAAAGCTACATGCTCTTTTCAGAGTAATTGCATAAAGACTGCATGATCATCAAGTTAATAAGGCTTCATTTTCTAATAATGGAACCTGGTTAATTAGGATTTGTGCTCTTTCCTCAAAACTCTTCTAATACTTCTATTTTGTGCTGTGTTTGTAGGACTCTGATAAGACTCCATGAGCATAAGTTTTTGCTCAGTATATGAAGCCTTGAGTATGATAAATCTCAGGAAAACGTGTCCATCATAGTGTGCTCGTCAAAATGTTCAGATTCTTTAGTATTACTATTTTTTTTTACTATTACTGTCTGATCTAACCCTAATATTTTTATTTTTTTTGGTATAACTAAATTTGTTTTGGTCGATTCAGGAATTTTAAATAGTATTTTGGACATGAATATAATCAATTGGATGTTATTATGTGAAGCACATGTTTAGGTATGTTTTAGGAACAAAACATACAGTATGCTTGCATATGATATATATATACTTTAAAAAGAAGTAAATAAAAACATACTCAAATACTCAAACTTTTTTGCATTACTGAAATGAAAATACAAGGGGGCGTGAAATAATTTCTTCTTCTTTCCTTTGATTTTGGGATGAAATGACCTTGATGTGTTCTTGAGACTCTTAGTTTAGGGTTTCAGTCTCTGATATGCCTCTGTAGACTATATTTAGCCGTTTTAAAACTTCTGCACGGTTTATGAAACCTTATTTCTAGAAAGTAAAGATCACTGTTTTTCTTCTCACAGCGAGCAGACAGGCACCAAATGAACTCACTGCTGCGATGGCCGAAACAAACCTGATGACTGCAGAGAAAAGACGTCCCGCTCAATAATTCATCTTTATTGTGTTGGTTCTTTGCATGTGCGGGTGCAGGGGGAGACCCCGCTGAGTAAAGAGCAGGAGGCCGAGCTGATGCAGCAGACGCTGGCTGCGCTCGGGGAGATGAGGATTCGTTACCCGGGGAAGAGCGAAGAGGAGGCAGAGGCCGTGTTGGATGAGGTGAGATACGCAGCTGAGAGAAAGCGCTCGGTCAGGGCAGGCACACCGGCTGCTCTGTTCCCCTCATTCCCCGAACTCATTTGAGGACGTCCGAGCCGTCTCTCATTGTATGTAGAGTCATTAGCCGTCCACCTGTATGCTTAATGAGATCCATTAGCTGTCTGCGCAGAAACACAGCTGGCCAACAGCACCTGTTTAAGACACTTTCCAGCATTCATTTACACCATCACTTTCACGCCTATAGATCTGGCGTACATTTGCACATTAACAATTATGGAAACACAGCATTTAGCAGGAGAAGCACAATTGAACTGATGCCGCTCTATTACTGGAGCTGTGAAATTGTAATTGGCACCTTCCATGAATACGGTACACTTTGGTAATTATTTTATTTTAATCCATTAGAGGCACACTATTAGGTGTGTTAGGGAAACTCTTATCTAACATAAAATTAACCTAGCATGAAAAGTAGCTAGTTTTAAACAAACTGAATGCCTGAAATCACCCAGAACCCTGTGAAGGTAAAAGTATAGCCAAACCTGAAAGCTTTTAGATTAGAATTTTGAGAACTTGTACAATAAATATTTGTAAGTTGAAACTTACACTTACAGCTCTGATGTGAAAAGCTGAATGTTTTGATTTACACATAGACAATAATCAAAACACAGCTGCAGCAAAATAGTTACAAATGTGTAACATTCACATAAAGATAGACACAAAGGCGTATTATAACCCTAACCCTAACCCAACCTCTCAAATCTTACTGAACAATCTTAGTGCCTTAATTTTCGCTACTACTTATGCAATATAGCTGTTGCAAAACTCACTTGTGCACTTGTAAATGCCGATGTGAGAGAGCAAAACCCAGGATGGTTTTTGGTCGATGTCTGAAATGTTTAAATGCGTAAGTATCAATTATTTGTAAAATGCTAGGAAGTAATTGAAATAAATATTATTGACAAATTTCACATTTCTATAATTTTATACAGTGATGAATGGAAACTGCAACAAATATAATTTCTGCATGACTATTTTCTCTATTAGAAAAAGAAAATTGTATTTCTATTACTTTGGTTGATCATGTTGATCAGAGGAGAGAATGATGTCAAATTTACTGTCACTCCCTCAGTTTTTGTATTAGAAACACAGTTTTGTCATTTAATGCAAAGGTGATATAACACAATTTTTAGTTATAAATGTACCGTACATTAATTCGTTTCAAAATGTAAATATAAAAATAACTTTGCTAGAATTGTGATGTTAATAACTCTTCATCACAGTCTGTGAAAAGTCCATTACCCTTCACTTCTGGTATGTTAAGGCACTACATTCATCTTGGCATTCAGGTATCTAGTGAAGAAATGATGCAACATCTTTCGACAGTATATCCTATATTGTATATATATTACAGTTTGAGGGTCACATGGCTGTACCTGTAACTTTTTAATAAATTAAAAAGCTAAAGGATGGGAATATGTTGCACCATGTTATATAATGACAGTGATAAAGACACAACTGAAAAGCTAAGTTAGTTGACAGTTACAAAGTTACTTATAGTTAGTAGAATGCTGTAGCCACATAATAAAATGATGCATTTTTAAAAAAGACTGGCAATGTACAAAGAAAGAGCACTAACTGACTAACCAAAATAGCCTAGTTGACAAGTTTAAGTTTTTCCTGCTGTATCCTAACAATACTTATAAGACAAATGCAGACTGATTAAAAATACATTACAAACTATAAATTGCTATGAAAGGTGAACTAAAACTTTCAGCTTCACATGCATGGAGTGGAACCAACATTTAGTCCCAAACTAGCCGACTCCTACTCCAATCTGTATTTAGACATGTGACAGATGTTGGTAACAGGATCGCAAGAATCGCAAACCTCATATAAAAGGAATAGAAGAAAAACAACTCATATAATATTTAGTTTGACCTCCTGAGATTGACGATCAACATTTTGAAGGTTAAGCATCTCGTTTCTCAGACACTTTGGTGAAAAAATTCAAACAAAATTTTGAGAGCATTTCCTGTAAATGTTTGTAATTAATGTTTTTTCAGTGTTTTTGGTCTAATTCACAGTCTAAATGAGTTATTAATGATAAGGAAGATAAATGATAAATATGACCATATTTATGCCATCATCTCGCACTCAAAACATGGACATAGTTCATCTACTCGTTTTAGTGGCGTGTACGAGAATGTATTCACTAGAAGCGGCGTTCACTGGTGCATGCTGTGCCACCGGGATTCAATGAGAAGAGTGGGTATATTTTATTGATAATGTAAATGATGTAAATATATTCAAACATTCAGATCAATGTTCCAAAATGTTAAAAATTCATATGTGGGGAGAGAACCAATGTGAATGGACTGTTGTTATTCAAGGTCCTTGTGTTTGTAAAATAAAGGAAAGATGCCTGGAGTAAACAGATAGATGGATAGATAGATAGATAGATAGATAGATAGATAGATAGATAGATAGATAGATAGATAGATAGATAGATAGATAGATAGATAGATAGATAGATAGATAGATAGATAGATAGATAGATAGATAGATAGATAGATAGATAGATAGATGGCAATACATATTACAATAATAAAATGAATGTTATTTGCCCCTTTAGATTCTGAACAACTGGAAATACCATAAACCAAAAGTGGCGTCTTACTGGCTGGTGAAGTTAGATGCCACCAAACAAAGGAAGGTGAGTGAACTTAATATACAGTACATGGAGCTATACAAGGTGAGACTCTAAACCCTCTATTTTTTGATATGTTGGAGTCTCAGGTGACCAAAGTGTATGGTGGATGAAAAAAATGGAGGTCTTAAACAATGCCATTTGGATCTGCCTTAACAGAACACATGATGCAACAAATTGAAACAGTTCAAAGGCACTCAATTTCAGCACTATTACAGTAGTGAACGACAGGTGGTTACAAGAGGGTTACAGGTGTTTTGATTTGACACAGTAGGCCGGACGTTGTAGGGTGGGCATGACAGACTGATATAATGAGGGATTGTCTCGTTCCACAAGCTGATTATCAGCCGAAGTTTGAGAGATCAATCAGAATAGAGTTAACATGTCTCATACGGGGCCATTAAATCAGGCATATTGTTGAAAGTCACATCACAGATGTCGACGAGCAGAATAACTGAGGGAGCTGAAGGGGGAAGAGGAAGACTGGCGGAAACTCGCTGAGACTCATGCCATTACTCTTCTTCTGAATTTGACTGTTCACAATTCATACCTCTCCAGTATCTTTGGGAAGTCTGATTCATTTTAGCAAGTTGGTTCGTTAGGATGATTCATTTCAATAAATGATTAACTGATTCAATTGAATATTCTGGCGAGAAGTTCCTGCATTTTTTTGTTGCAAAATAAATATTTAAACTATGTTAATGTATTCATAACTGTACTTTTTATTCTGCTATAAACATCAGTGGGATTTAGAGTTTTTGCTTTTTCGATATAAAATTATGGCGATTATGTTAATTTTGTCGCTGCGAGATCTTCTGTGTGAACATTGTGTACTACTTTCTGTGGTATTTTTAGGCACTTTTATTTATCTGATTATTTCAGGTTTTGGATATTGTCCGTACCAACATCCGCTCAATGCTTCAGAGGATTTGGAGTGAACCAGATGTGGAGAGTCTACGTCTTTATCGCCTTTTCAACCGTGTGTTTAACCGTCTACTCTGGAGTCACGGTCAGGGGCTCTGGAACTGCCTCTCCAGCTCTGGGTAAGAGACTTATTTTGCCTTAAAAGTGAATATGACGTTAGAATGAAGTCTATTTACATTTACTTTAATAGTTTTCACTTCTAGCACATCATTTCAAAGAAAAAGATGGGTTGTCTTTTTTTTATGTTTTAACTTGTTTATTGAACTGTTGTGTAAAAGCAATATCTCACCAGCGGTCGTACTCTCTTACGAAAAAGAAGTTCCCCTTCAGCTGCGTCGGAAAACGCTATGGGAATGCCTTCAGCGTGACCACGCTCTGAATCACATGTGTAATCAGTTCAATGGAAAGGAAAGACTTCACGGGCGGGGTGACGTAGCGACCAGGAAGCTTAAAAACACATGTGGTAGAACCGGCGTCAGATTTCTGTCATTCAGCAAGCACTCTGTGTGTGTTTCAATTCATTCTCGTTTTGTGAGTCTTATTTGGTGTTGTCTGTCCCTACATATCATTATGTCCAAGGCCAAAGGTAAGACCAAATGATAGCAGATCGCGTTACAGGCTGTGTGTCCCTCCCTGCCCTCGCTACATGACAAGTGGGGATACACAGTCTGTGCGTGGTCTGCTTGGGAGCGAAGCACGCGGAGTCGGCTCTCAAGGGAGCCAACTGCCCACACTGTGAGCGGCTTCTGCTGCGTACGCTTCGCTCCCTGAAGGCTCTCTTCGAGGAGGGACCCTTCGCTAGCGTTTCTCACGGTACTGGCCCTGCTTCTGCCGAGGCAGAACGGCAGCTGCACTCGTGGGTTTCACAGGCTGATCTGGCGGAGGGAATGGAGACGGGCGAGTCCCTATCTTCTTCCTCACCTGCCAGATCTGGCACCTTCTCTCTGGGATCGGAAGCCAGCTCCGCGGTTTCTTCCCCCCGCGGTGAGGGCTCAACGCTTCGCCCCTCTTCCTCTGAGGACGTTGATGTGGTGAGTATGGACGAGGATTCGCCCACTCAGTCACCCCAATATGAGTTGCTGTGGCCAAATTAAATGTCAAGTGGCCCGCCGAGAAACAAACCGAGCTGCAGAAAAGCAAATTAGATGAGCTCTTCCTGCGGGCGAGGCCACCACCTCCACACCGGAGTCTCCCGTTTTCCCCCGATCTCCACACTGAGGTGTCGAGATCATGGGCCTTTCTCGGCCCGCATCTTCATCCCCGCATCTGATTCCTATGGTAATGTGGCGGGGTTGAGTGAGCGTGGCTACAGAGCGATGCCTCGGGTGGAGCTATAGCTCGGTTGCAAGCTATCTGTACCCCCAGAGTGGCATCGTCTCTGAAGGCTCCGGCACTGCCCACCAAGCCGCTGCGAACTTCATCTGCGAAATGCGCCTTCTGGCCTTTTCGGCGACACCATCAATGCCGCCGTCGACAGGTACCAGGAGGCTCGTAAACAAGCGGTGGCGTTCCAGCGGTTTCTCCCTTGCCGCTCTCGAACTCAGGGAGTGGCTGGGCGGTAGCAGCCCCCGCCGCATACCAGCTCCTCATAGAGGGACAATAAGAAGCAGAGTGTCGCCCCCTCAGAGAGGCCGAGACCAGCGGCGTTCTGGGCCAGGGACAGCCAAGTCAGAAAATCCGAAAACGGATCTGCGGGCCGTTATTCAGGCTAGAAAGTCCTCGGCGAAGAAGTCCTGACGCGTGTGGCTCAGGACTTCAGAGAGCGGCCCCTACTGGGGTGGAGCGGTGTACACTGCATCACACAGTGCCCGTCTCGCCTCAGGGGATTGGACTGCTAACCCTGCCAGTGTTCTAGGGCGCAGACGTCCCCAGCGAGCATTTCGCTCATGCGTCTTTGGCTGTGGTGTTAGAGGCTCTCTGCAAGGCTCCCTTCGAGCCCACTGAAGAGATCTCTGATCGACATCTCACTATTAAGACTGCCTTCCTTCTGGCTATTTCCTTTCTCAAGAGAGTTGGTGATCTACAGGCCTTTTCAGTGGCCCCTTCCTATCTCGACTTTGCGCCTGGCATGGCCAAAGCATTTCTGTACCCTTGAGCGGGTTATGTTCCTAAAGTTCCCTCTGTTACACCACAGCCCATTGTACTACAGGTCTTTTGTCGTCCTCCCTTCGGGGAGCCAGACCAGTAGAAGCTTAACTGTAAGTGTCCAGTGCGAGCACTGGGCACGTACGTCCACAGAGCTGCCCTGTGGAGAAAGGCAGACCAACTGCTTGTGTGCTATGGTCCCCCTAAGAGGGGTTTACCTGCTATGAAGCAGACCCTCAGTCGGTGGATAGTCGATGCCATCTCTCTGACTTATGAGTCCTCTAGTCTCCCCTCGCCTCTGGGGGTCAAGGCTCACTCGACCCGAAGTGTGGTGGCCTCCAAGGCCTTCTTGGCAGGTGTGTCTATGCAGGACATCTGCAATGCAATGGATGGTCCACGCCCCTAACCTTCGTGAGGTTCTACGGCCTCGACATGCGAGCTACTCCCTGCTCTTCTGTCCTCTCATCCTAGTACACACCAGGCTAGGGATGGGTACCGAAACTCGGTATTAAATCGGTCTCGGGGCTAAATTATGAAAGACCGGAGTATCGATAAGCTCTGACCTTATCGGTACTTCTGTCGGTATTGGAGAAGTTAAGAAAACACACATACATTTATTGTTGCTCTCTCTCTCTCTCTCTCCCTCTCTCTCTCTCTCTCTCTCTCTATATATATATATATATAATGTCGCCAGCTGTTTTTATGTGCAATAATATTCAAACATTTGTCTATGATGCATTTTTGCTATGCGCAATTCAGAAGCCAGATCGCGCTCACGCGGAGGAGCTTCAACACAAGCAACATGAAAGTCCTGTTTAATTATGATAGAAGAGAGAACCAACTATTCAAACATCTGCTCACACTTTCCTATGGCTGTTATATTAAGCTAAGTATTTTTTTTTTTTTCGATTTTGGCTTCCAAGGATTATAGCCGCATTTCTTCACAACTCCCTTCCCTTCATAGCGGCGCGGATTCGTTCCTCCGAACCAAAACTTAACATCTGAATCAGCTCAATCAGTGATTGTTATAAAATGCCGTCTTTACTGTTGCTACATTGCAGGACATATTTGATAGTAAAACGTTGAAAGTACAATCTGCTGTTCCCCAGGCTGAAATGTGTGTGCGCGCGTGTGCCTACGCGGCGGCGTGCTCCAAAACGGACAAGCAAAGTACACTTTGAGCTTCGGGCGCGTCGAAATAACACACACAAATATGCCAAAAAATACACACACAATGTGTCAAAATGGCCGGTTATGAGAGTCTTCACTTTTATGTTTTAAGTGGACGAGAACAGTTGGGAGAAAATCCGATGCGTGTCAGTATATTGTCTTAAAGTGTCAGACTGGAGCTTGAGCCATCAATGTTAATCAAAGAACAAAATGCAAAGAGAAAATCACCCACAGCTCTTAATCTGAACCACGTTATAGCTTTAATAAACATAAATCTATCAGTACATACAGTGAAAACTATGCAGTGCTCATTTACATTTGATTACTTTTGTAACTATTACTTACCTGAACATTAATATTAGTAGACCTTCATGGAAAAATGAAAGCACTGTTTATTTCATTTCGTTTGTGTGTTTGTTTTATTGTATTTGTCAGTTTGTTTTACTTTGTTTCTTTGTTCATATTCTTACAGTATCTTATCTTATGTACTGTATATACAACACTAAAAATACCTGCACACTGGTGCATTTACAAATTGATGAAGTGCAGGCATTTTTAGTGTTTTATATACATAAGATAAGATACTGTAAGAATATGAACAAAGAAACAAAGTAAAACAAAAAGTACCGATAAGAATACCGTTAAAGTACCGGATCGATAAGCAGTATCGATAAGAGTAGTAATACCGTTAAAACCTTAACGATACCCATCCCTACACCAGGCATGGATTTGGCAGTCTGGCGGTGTGGGCATCTCGTTCCCATAGCATTTTCCGACGCAGCTTGAGTTCCTGAAGGGCAACGTCTCAGGTTACGTTTGTAACCATGGTTCCCCGAAGGGAACGAGATGCTGCGTCTCAATGCCACACTTCCGGCATCCCTGCCAGTGCTTGCTTCATTCCTAGAAGCTGACGCCGGTTCCGCCGCACGTGCTTTTAAGCTTCCTGGTCGCTACGTCACCCCGCCCGTGACGTCTCGCCCTTCTTTTGGAATGGTTACACATGTGATTCAGAGCTTGGTCACGCTGAAGGCGTTCCCTTAGCATTTTCCGATGCAGTGTCTCGTTCCCTTCGGGGATCCATGGTTACATATGTAACCTGGGACGTTTATTCAAGTGTGCTATTAGTATACTTCTTTTAAATTAAAAATAGGAAAGTATAACTTTAGTCTACTTTTTATGTACTTTTCAGAAATATACTTAAAATGACATTTAAGTATACTTGACATAGACTTATATAAAAGTCTAAATATATTTGAGCTATACTTGTGCTCCTAGAATCCGTGTTTTCATTGTTATACAGTAGGGGGTGCTAGTACACGTCTTCTGTACAGAATTTCCAAAAAACACAAGTGAAGAAGATACCGAAACAACAGATACTTCCACATGTAATCTAACATGATCATCAGACATAAAACAGCATCAAAACTGTGTAACGTTATGGAATAAAATGTCGACCAATGAAGAGGTAATAATGACTGTCAAGCTTTGGGGTGTCGATTCCATCTTCGTTTTGATTATCTTTCTGAATCCAATTCATAGTCTTTTTTCAGCTTTTTGTTTAAAAATGTTGTTTATTTCTTTATTTTTTATTCATGAAACTTACCCACATTCAAGTGTTTAAATAAATAATGCATGAAGCTAGAATCAAATGTTTTTTCAGCAGTTCTTTCTTTTGCTTCTTTTTTTCTTCAAGCTAAAAACATTGATGTAAACTAGTTGTGTACTCAAAGTTTACTACTACTGTTATACTTAAAGTATACTTAAGTGGGCTAATTTAGTCCCAAGGAGTATTGAAATAGTACACTTACAAGTATACTACTAGTAAACTGATATTTGTATACTTACTACAGAAACTATACTTTACTTAAGTATACTTAATAAAATAAACTTGAAGTATACTACTTTTTGGTAAGGGCTGTCAGTCAGAATATCAATACAACTGTGATTTACTGTGGCCAAATCAAAACATTGTGATATTGCCTAATTGTATGTGTCAGAAATAAGTAATTTTAGTAGGAAGGTCTCTTAAAATATTGTCACAGTAGTGTGTAAATTGGCAAGAGCTTCTCCAGCTCTACAAAGAATAATAAGCTGTCATGTCTGTTTTTAAATTTCCTTCATTCGTTAAGTATTTGACTTGTAAATGTCACATAAAATGAGTTGGGAAGAGCTTTTAATGTAAAAAGACATTTAGGCAGAACATAACCTCAGCCATGAGAAAAATGGTCTCTGTTTTGTCTTCATTGACATCATGAGTCTTTATATAGACTTTTACTTCCTTAGAGAGTCGCACATAGAAGCATACAAGCTTGCTGTTATAATACACATAGAGCCTTACATGCAGCGATTTTATCAGCTCTGAGCGCAAACAGCGGGGACACCTTCTTATTGACCGCCTTCCTTCCTCTAGTCATTGTGAGCACTTCTCAGGGGCTTTGTGTGGCCCGATCACTCTTGTAATTGCCAGAGTGAAGGATGTTATATAGCCAGGTTTAGACCATTTGGAGTTGATGAGAGCGAACACAGCTCTAGGGGATTAGAGGCAGTGCCAGTGACCCATGCTGCTTCTGTTTAATCAGGGACTGACGTGTGAAGGTGGCCCGTGAGCCGTTAGCACGGCAAGGGGATAGCAGTGGGAGAGCACTGTGGAGCCTCCCTGCCTGTAATGTACAATTCAGATCCCTAGAAGTTACATTTCATCATCTCTACAATGAAACCTCATCTCCTCCACCAAGGCTTTAAAGAGAAAAGACTTTTTAGTGTTTCTTTCTTCAACAAGAACAAGAATCAAACCTTTCTCATGGTTTGTTCCAGTAATGTGTATCGTTGTAAAAGCTGGCTCATATTGCTTCTATAGAGTGGTTTATAAGAAAGTAAAATATAAAGTTTAAAAATCGGTACTTAATCAGAATTTTGTCTGATTTTCCAATGAAAATATGTCAATAACCTTCAATGAATTATATTTATGATTTGGTTCAAATCTTAAATTTTGATTTAATATTAATTAAAAATATGTCTTCCCGGAAAGAAAAAAACTGATTATTTGTGATAAAGATCATATACAAGAAAAGGGTGTTGGATTTACATGATCTAATAATGCATTGGTTGTACTTGAATTACTAAGTAACTCAAACATAACACATGAGCAGATATATATATATATATATATATATATATATATATATATATATATACTGTATATATAGCATATCTGTTTGGACAGATATTTCTGTCAGTGGGTATTGTGTTGTTATTGTCATTGTGTTAATGCATTATGTATAAGATTGATGTATAAGATTGATGAAAAACAGAATTGTGAAAATTGTGAAAATACAAAGTGAGAAGGGTTACACATTTGATTAGGATGAAGTTATTATTAAGAGGTTTAAGTGGAGTTTACAGTTGCCACACAATTCAATTCAATATAATTAAACTTTTTAAGTGTTTTTAATCTTATTTTAGATAATTTTTTTAATTATTTTTTTATTAAGTAGCTTATATATTTTCAGGTTTCTTATATTTTGGTCTGTGTCCATCAAGACCCCAAAATAAAAAGATAATATAATTAAATGAAACATTTTTTGCTAAATTTCCAGCAAAATATAACATCATTATTTTACTATGACATAAATTATGCATACCATGTTATATATGTTGTTGTCACCCACTCTGAGGCTGCAGGATTTATGTATGTATTTTTCTTCAGCAGGTCATCATGGGAGAGTGTTTTCAGTAAGAGCAGTGAGGTGGTGACCGCGCAGGAGCTGAGGTGCTGCCAGCGTGTCGTACAGTTGTGTAGAGACTGTCTGCTTGTAGTCTACAAGTTTGTGGCTGACTCCCGTGGTTCTCTCAGTGGACTTAGCCCAGACTGGGATGACACAAGGTATAGTCACTTCCTCAAGCGCCCATGATCACGCTGCTAAAAGAACGTACTGACACTCACATCACCATTAGTACAGTTAACACTGCAGAACGGCATTTAATATGAAAGTTCAATAATGAAAGAAAATGATGTGATTCATTGCATCATGCAACCTCATTTAAAGCATCTAAACGTTTGCAAACTGGGACTAAACTCTACAGATACTGCATTCATGTCACGTTGAATTCACGGCAATTATGAGATGACAAATCAGAGATTCTAGTCTAAATTGTCCGCTTGCTCAGACACAGTCACACAGGCACATTTTGTTTCTATGGTAATGCACACTTTTGTTTCTAATGACAGCGAAAATGTAATACATTATTTCCCCTTGCTTAAAATATTGAAAAATACTGAAATGTAACATGTGGCACTGGCTATAATAATTTTACATGCAAATATCATGTTTGCTGACTGTTTGTTGTTTTATGTGATGTCACAGGCGAATTCACAAAAAAACTACTTTTCCTTGCAGTATTTCAGGACAAATACTTGTATTTAAATTAATTAATGTAAAGTCTTTTCACTACAAACATCCCCCTTTCTATGCAAATTTTGCCCGTAATGCAGGAGATTATACTTGATTCACAAAACTCAGTCTGGCATAATTAATATTGCACTATGCACACAATTTCTGACTGTTTACAGGAAAGTGTTCCACATTTTCAGGCTGATACACGTCCACTTTGTATGAAATGTGCATTCAAAGCAAATTCTTTTCATTCGCTCAATTCATTAGAAAGGAGGTAAATTAGCTCCACATTTACTGAATTTCTGATGTTTAATTAACCCACCCACAATTTGGTTCTCTTCACCTTGTATTTGACATGTTCTGCAAATGTAGCTGAATCAGGTTTGTTAGGACGTCTTTACACTGGAAAGGTGGAACAGAAACTGCAAACTGAAGTGGTATTTATATGTAAAGAGGAGTTTATACAGATATATAACACTATACAAATATATATACTCAAGAATTACAAATCACTAGACACAATACATCACACTGATTCTTAAAATACGATCACATTTACCATTGCTAACTATTATTATATTAAAAATTATTTATTTTTCTTTTTATTCATATTTTAAGTATAAACGTCACCTAAAATTATTTACAATATATTATATAAAAACAAGCCGTACTATTCTATTTATTTTAACATTAAAGCAAATAAAATAGTTTTGTGTAAAGGATGTGTAGGTATTTTTAATGCAGAAGTACAATATACTGAAAAAAAAGCAGATTTCCTATGCAGATTTCTTTCATGGCCGAGTTAGCCTCATAAATTCAATGTGACCAACAGAAAGCTTCTAGGATTGAAAGTGACTTGGGTTTGAGAAGTGCTTCATTAATTCAGTTAATTAAAGTGCATCGTATTGTTCCAAACCCGTAAGACCTTTGTTGATCTTCGGAACACAAATTAAGATATTTTTTATGAAATCTGAGAGCTTTCTGACCCTCAAGGGTCCAATCACGTTCTAGGTCCAGAAAGGTACCAAGAACATCGACAAACTAGTCCATGTGATATCAGTGGTTCAGCCTTAATTTTATGAAGCTACGAGAACACTTTTTGTGTGCAAACAACTAAAATAATGACTTAATTCAACAATTCTTCTCCTCCGCGTCACCCTGGCACCATATTGGAGAGTACCACGACACGTGTGTGCTTTCCTCTGAATGTAAACAATGCATGCACGTGGTGCTGCTTTAGAACACGCTGCGCTGAGCCTGGTTTACGTTCAGAGGAAAATTATCGCATGCGTCGTAGTACTCTCCAAAATGGAGGCAGAGGGTGACTCGGGGGAGAAGAATTGTTGAATAAAGTCGGTATTACATTTTTTTATTGCGCACAAAATGTATTATCATAGTTTCATAAAATTACGGTTGAACCCCTGATTTCACATGGACTATTTTGTCAATGTTCTTGGTAGCTTTCTGTGCCTTGAACGTGGTGGGACCCTTGCTGTCTATGCAGGGTCAGAAAGCTCTCGGATATCATCAAAAATATCTTAATTTGTGTTCCAAAGATCAACAAAGGTCTTACGGGTTTGGAACAACATGAAGGTGAGTAATTAATGGTAGCATTTTAATTGTTGGGTGAACTATCCCTTTAACATTCACCAGACTTTCTCTCATATGACCTCGTCACAATAATGAATCACAAATAATGTGTTTTTTTTTTGGGGGGGGGGGGAAGAACATTTTTACTTTTGTTAGAAAATGTTGTATTATTAGAGCTGATCAGCTCAGGGTAATTCACCTACCTTTTAGGCATGCTTATGCACACATTGTTTGTATAGTGTTTGTATTGTATAGTGAGTTTTAAACTTTTGACAGAGTTTACTTGCATTTCATAAGCTGCCGAAGCTTAAGGACTTGGGAATGTAGAATCACGCTGAATGATTTAGTGTGGATTCCGTTTTCGATCCTGACTTGTTGACTGCCGTGTTTGCTGGACATCTCTCATCCTGTCCTTCCATCCCCTTGGGCTGTATATTTTGGTTTTGGATCACAGTCGTTCCCACCTTATCTCAGTATGTCTGATCTTCGGCCACCAACCTTTGTCCACCTGCTTTCTTTTTTTTTTTGCTGGATTTCCATTGAGAGACAAGCCAGTCATATTTGATTTCCTCTCCACTCTCCATCCCAGCCAATATCCGCTCTCTTCTCACACTTGTGTTCTCTCAGGACATGCCTCATTGACGACTCATTGCTGGAACGGCCCTTGGGGATCCGTTATTTTTCAATCAGCCAGCATCTGCTTTGCCTCGTTAGGAAAATGATGCCTGGGTAACAGTCTCATCCTTGCTTCTTACTCCATCGCCTCCCTTCCTTCCTTGTTCAGATCCATCAGGTGACTGTCCTCTCTCTTGGTAGAAACAGAAGAGGTTAAGTGACAGATAAGTGACATATACTCCTAAGTCAACACAAAATTAAAACTCACCTCATGTACTTCGTTTTCCTGGTTGCATGATTTATCAATGCACATTATTCCAAAGAAATATGTTTGGAATATTTGATAAAAATATAATAAATTGCTCTGTCTCTGAAAAAAACAACAACTTTACTTTCCATTTGATATCACCCAAAACCTTTTATACCCCTTCTCTAACCTTCTGTTGTATATATGCAACACCAATTTTTTACCATTCAATCAATTTCAGATGAATGGAATCCAAAAAGTCCCAAGCTACATTGTATTTTTTATTTTTGGAAATTTGTCAGATTTTGGAGATACAGTACATGATTTACCTATCATAAACACAAAGTTGTGCAAAACTTTACATTTTTAAAAGTTACATTATTGTGTTAAAAGTAACTAATTAGGCTACTAATCTGTTTACAGTGGGTTTGAGGGGGGTTAAAGTATCCCCCAAAGTAACGCAATGACCATGTCCCATATCAAAACTCAAAATATGTCATTTACATAACTAAAATACATATTTTACAGTCACCATTATGCAGATGATCATACACACAACTAAAAGGCATCCCAGTGGCCATCCTTCACAAAACTTAACATTACCACAGTTTTATCATATGTAGAATGCAAAATGCTTCAATACAAGCATTTCAGTCAAATGTAATTTATGCAATATTTACCTTTAACCCACGGGAGAAAATCAACCTGCCGCAGCGGATTAAAATTCTGTGTAAAATATGTGGATTTGGAAACCCTGCATCCAACATGAGCTGCATCCAAAGCAATTTAAATACTCCGCATATTGATAGAGGCTCCCTGATGCGCGAAAATTATATGCAATATTAGAATGTTTGCGTGAGCAGGTGGCAATGGTCAGAAATTCAGCTGGAGCAGGATTAAGAAAACAGTCCTGTGCAGGGCTTTAAAACAAATAGGCACACAATGAATGGCGACTGTAGAATGCAAAAACCAAATCCCAGACATTTTGGCCGATTTAGAAATCCCGGCCAGACACATGTCCGGGAAAAAGAGGATGTATGGTCACCCTAGTGTAAGGTATTACCACCAACTCTGGTCATGAAGTCATTAGAATTCAGTGTTTAGTCATGAAATGTAATAGAAACCTACACAATAATTTTTAGAATGAATGAAAACATGACACTTTCATGGTTGTACAACAGCACGGTTGCATAAGGTGCCACGGAAAGTTTTGTGAGAATTTTTATCAGGATGTAAAACTACGGAAACCTTTCTTAACTTTTGAGAACTGTAATGTGATATTTGGTGAATAAGGAAGTCTCAATTTTCTCTCAAAGTGTCTAAAAGTTCTCTCTCAAAGTTTTATGCGGCGTGTGGCAGTTGGGTGATAGAGTGTAGGCTTTAAACAAGCAAACAGACGTGAGATATGTGCAGATCTCTGAGCGATTGTGTGTAATTAGTAAAGCACACACACGTTCGAAGGTTAGACAGCTGGCGGTTCTCTAGGGCTTTGCACTGGCAGGTTTTTCCAAGAACTGCTCAATGATCAAAAGCCAAAGACCTGGAGGAATCCTTACAGAGGTCCAATTAAACACTGCCTGCAGCCTGATTGGACCCTGAGTGATGGAGCTCTCTCATGGATGAGACTTCCTTACAGGGGATTCTTCAGAGCCAGAAAGGCCCACCTCCATATATGTTCATATTTGAATTTCATATTCCTTTGACATTTCCTTTTGTTGACCAAACTCAGCAGTCTGTAGTGAAAAATATGGTAATGAGGCTCAACCCCAACCCAAAACCATTTCCTGAGAACTCGCCTATCTGGAGTTCCCGGAGGGAAGAACCAAAGAGTCGGGTCTGATTTATAAAGCTTTAATGAAAGGAACGTAGGGAAAGATCATGTGTGCATGAGGTGAAAGGTGGCTCAAAATGTGCATTGGACATATTTATCGATATTATTTATTGTCCAGAGTTTTATGATCCGTAACACACAATGCATGACACCTGCGTTTCTTATTACTCATCGCCGATTGGAGTAAATGCATCGCAAACACATGCCTAGTGCAGTATCAACTACAGTGTAGTTTCAAGGACGTTCTTTTATAAAAGTTAATTTGATTCTTCTTCTCTCTTGGCCCTGACTTTCTGCAGCAGGGGCTTTAGAACAAATCTTCTTTCGTTATATAAGAAGCGGTTCTAATTTGTAGTGGCATTATGTATCGCTGTTATAACTAGTGTTGCATTCATACAAAGCCACTTTATGTGATTTAATTAAAAAGAGACATGACACTCCTACTATTGTTTATTTTTTAAATGTATTTTATTTAAAATATCTGTTCATAATGAATGATTTGAATACACAACTACACACATTTTTTAAATTGTTATATATATATATATGTGTATATGTGTGTGTGTGTGTGTGTGTATATAACTGAAACAATACTTTACTTGGGTGTGATAGTTCTTCATTTACTCACCTTCAAACCTGTATGAGTTTCTTTCTTTTGTGAACATGTATAGTAAAAAAAAATCATATTGAAGTCAATGGGGACCAAAAAGAGAAAGACAGGTTTGGAACAGTATGAGTGTGAGTAAATGATGACCGAATTGTAATTTTTGGGTGAACTATCCCATTATATTTTTATGTATGTACTGTATGTATAAATATATGATTGAAAAAATATTTGTTTACCAAATCAAAGTCTCTGTGGTTCAACCTACATGTCACAAAAAAGCCATAAACCAAAATACATGTATTACAGAGAGGACACCTGTACAGCCTCATAACTAATGATTAAGAGATTTTGATTTTATTATTTATGATTCATTACAACCGTTTTTACAGACATAAATCTAACGTTTTACAAAAACATAGGAAACAAATAAAGAACTTGAGTTAATGTTTAACTATTAGAAACATATCAACTATATTTATAAAAGACATTTCCTTTTTATAATCTCAGACATCCTTATTTTTCATTGCCCCAAAAACATTTTACCACTTCTAAAATAAAAAAGACTTCAGCAGCTGTTTGTTCAAATGATTTAGTGTATTCAGCTTATTTAGCACAACTTTTTTTTTCTTTCTTTTTTTTTGTCACTGTGTTATTTAATTAATTAAAAGTTTAAATTGCCTTGTTTTGAGTGGAATTATAATTAAGCTGTTCTGCAATTAGATAGTGTGGGTCGTCAGCTGTCCAGGCTGGTTACCCTCCTTTTCTGCGTGTAGGCCCTAATTATCTAACCTGTTATCCTGTCTCAGAACATCCTGCACATTAAACAAGTTCTTATCTGTTAAAACAAGTCACGTCCAGCCACTCGTGTCACTCATTGTTAAAAACGGCACAGTTTAAACGTGAGGGTCAGCAGAGGGGACGGGAATCTAAAGCATCAGCTGGAGGAGGATTGGAAGCAGAGAGAGAGGAAAAGTGCCTGATCTCTTTAGGTGACCTTTGAGCGTCTAATCCTGCCTTTGAGTCTGGCATCCAACCCCCATTTCTGATTCCTCTCTCCATCTGTGTAGGTATCTGCTGCCAGTCACCTCCCAGTTCATCATCAAGTGGCCATCGTCTAGCTTCGGCCGCTCGGCGTCCTCCACTCGCCCCCGCAGCGTCTTTACTGCACGGATGGGTCACTTCTGATGACCACTGGACTCCGACACCTGCTGGGGGAGACCATATCCAGACTTGAAATATCCAGACCTAAGGGCATAACGTCTGGGACCTCCGCAAACTCCTGCCCAGATGCATATGATCGAGCAGTCCCTGCCTCCTGTCTGCTGTAAAATATCAGCTGCATTGCTATCTCCTTTAGGATGCTTGTAAAGATGAAGAACATTATGAAGTTATTTTCCAGACTCTACAATTTATTCAGTGGATTCCAGTGAATGTTTCAGTGTCACGGAATCAAGTCATGTTCACTTTTTTGTTGTTGTTGTTGTTGCTTTGACCATGGTGTTATTTCACACAGTTTATCCCTAAATCATTTTATCCAATAATATGTAATATGACGCCACTTTCTTAATATTCACTTTATATTTCAGCTCATTTAGTCTATTTTAAATTCTTCACAGAATTTAAATTGGAATAATATGGGGCAGTACACACAGGATCTCAAAGAGCTTTTAACTTTTCAAGGCGCTTGAAAAATGTTCATGGGAAAAAAAGCGTTGTGTGTTGCAACGGCCGAAGATTTGAGTATAACATCAGGAATTTGTAACCTTGTGAACGTTTCATTTCATTGACCAATCAGTTTGATCTATTCATTTAAAGTAATCTTTAAAAGAAAAAGAAGCATAATGTGTTGTTGCATGCAGTCAGGAAGGACAAAACTATGTAAAGTTGAGTTATACATGCAATTGAAAAGCTCACATCCTATGATTTTTCCACAGAAAAAAAAAATGTAGATGAAAAGTGCAACTGGGATGTGTCCTGCGTGAATGCCCCCCTAAGAATGATTTAGAAAGGGAAATAGTTAAGTGTTCGAATTGGAGTCAGGGTTAGGTTTGGTCTAGGGTTTTATGAGTATTATAGTGTTAGGAATTAAAACTGCTTACTGTTTGGAGTAAATGCTTTACGTTATACTAGACTATAGTTGCCTGTTCTGAACTAACAGATCAACTTTTAAGGGACGCAGTCTCTTTTGCATAACTTTGATGAGCCATATTGTGTAGAAGCAAATATGAACCTCAGCGTCTGGGCTGTCTGATGTGCAGTGCTGATGAAAGGGATTCTTAATATTGCGCTGGTAGAGTATGTTTGGTAAATTGTCAATGAGCTCAATATGCTAAAACTTGGATGGCTGCATCTTGAAGATACTTGAATTAATTTGTTATTTATTTTATTAAAATGTCTTGTGTTTACATCTAATTTAGAATTTGTTTTAAACACGCTTGTTCATTTTATCCATGGCATTACCAATGTATGCAGTGAGGTTTATGAACGGAATAACCTTTTATGAAAGTACTGTAATAAGTGCTAATTGCAGAGCTTTGCTTTGGATCTAATTAGGATAAATGTTCATGTAGTGTTCTAGTAAAAGTGACTTGGATGTGCCAGCTCGAACCACGCTGCGCCAACACTACTCACAACCAGCAGTGTGTTATTGAGGAGCTCTATGTGACTGTCGGCAGTATTTATCATTTGATATCATTCGTGGGATTTTCTGTTCAGAATGTGCTGTTTTCTGTCAGGTTTTCTTGTTTTGGTAAGTAAGAGAAACTGTAGTGACAGTGTCCTGACAGCCACAGTATGTAACTCCCACTGAAAACAGCGATAACCCAACATTTATTCATCAGACCATTTCAGGTCATTTTGCCCACCGTACCATCACGTCACAATGCCAAATATTATTTTTGCCTAGATTTTCATTCAGGAGAATGGTTTTTAAAAGCAATAAAAGGCTTAAAACATCTAAACCGTCTCCAGAATTCTATTTGAGAATCTCGTTGAGAGGCGTCTGACCTTTTTGACTTCTGCTTCCATCTCCTGGGGGTTTCTTACCACAAGGTACCTTCCACACACCACACATACAGACCACAGCATGACACTTCATCTCATTCCACACAGTCTCGCGTGAGATTCCAGAGCATAACCTTGTCATGTTTGGATCTAACCTAAGGTCATTCTTGAAAACTAAAAACTACACTGTAAAACTTCTTGTTTCTTCCCTAGTCTCTTACAACAAAAGAAAGACTGTGACAGTGTTACTTAGCAACAGCAGAAAGAAGCATTGAGATAGGAACACGTGTTGACACGTCCGTGTGATTCTTGAATCAAAGAAATTAAAGTGTCAACAGCTGACACTTGATGTGAGTTTTGATTAAAGTCAGTACATTTTGCTTTCAGAGTTTCTTGCCTTTGTCCTAAATGTTTTGCTAGCGTCAATAGTTTTGCTGTCCTCAGTTAAGGTGTTTTCATACTGACAGTGATTTAATTGCTGGAGGTTGTGAAGTTGCTGCACTGTTATTTGCTTATAGTTATTACTGCTTTACTGCAGTATTCAACTGTATCAGGGGATAAATCACGTGAGCGCAATTGTCTGCATTTCCATTGGTGGTTACAACCCTGCATTGCTGTTCAGTTGCATACAGTTGAAAATATGATTTGCACACTGTTGTTTTTTGTGAACTTTGTATATAATTGTGTTTAATGCATTGCTCGTAGAACCTAATGAAATTGCGTAAACATGTTTTGATTGTTCCAAAAGGTAGTTCCATCTCCAACTCAGGCTATAGGTTCAGTAAGAATTTGATATGTTGAAGCATGCAAGCAACTTTTCTGAAAGCACCACAGAGCAACAATGTCTTCTCTTTAGGTCAACCTACAAAGAATGAAAAGAATTTCTGAGAATTCTCTGACTGCATTTCAGCACTGAACAAATGCATTCTCTGCAATGCTACAATAGGAGCTATAGCAGAAATTTGCATAAATGTCTTATTTTATGGTCTTTTTTATCTTTCAGGCCAACTACCTGCTACTTGGTAATAACTCATCTGGTTTAGTGTCAGAAGCATCTAGGTTCACGCATTTATTCACACAGCAAAATCCAGAAGCAAGTTAGTCTCTTAGCACTTCTAAAATCATTTATTTATTTATTTATTTTTTGCCTTGGCCTGTGGTAAAAAACTCAAGGTATTTTCACACTTTATTCTACAAAATAAAATGCATCAGTAGTACCACTACTTGTTTTGAAAAAGGCATTTGCTAACAATTGGCAAACTGGGACTACAGAGGTTCATCATCACACCAAACAAGAAAACTCAACTACTAACTAGTTACTTTCACAGCTTTTTTGTTTTTGTGTTCTGTTGTTGGTCATGCTCTATTGTAAACTCTATCATTTATAATCATGCTCTATTGTAAATGATCCAATGGAAAAAAATCCTATTGGGTTTTTGTCAAAGGAACAAGGGTGATGTTAAATTCTAGGTTGGGGTACAACAAAATATGTAATCACTGCAGCACTCTATAGTTGTCTAAAATGAACAGAACATGAGTGGTGCTTGTCAAAAGGTGTCTGTCAACTAAAGGCATTTTCTGCACAAAAGAGCATATCAGACATTTAAAGTTTAGACAACTCCGTTGATTATACTGTGAACGATAGTATTGTCATGTCATGCCAGCGTAGAAGGAACTGCAGATTAGCTCTTTACAGGGTGGGAGATATTAAGGCACAAAATGTTTTGATATTCTCATAATACAGTTAAGGTCTACTCAAAGAGTGAGGATATAATAATAATAAAAAAAAACACAAAACAATGTGCAGCCCCATATACTCCATCAGTAGTTATTTGCGTCAGTGGGGCTATATCCTTCTTTAATATTTTTTTGGTTTACTGATCTTTATCTTATTTTAGGCCAAAAAGAGAAAAAATATCTTTCTTTTTGTAGATACTCTTCATTAAAGTCTGTATTTTGTAAAAATAGTAGGTTTGTGGAATAATAGCACTCCATAGCACCATAGGAGTCACAAGCGTAGAGAGGCATGTTAGAATTACTGTCTCTTGAGCCCTCTACTCTGCAGCCTTTCTATTGGCCACATATAAAGGTCTCTGGGTGCCTATTTAATGGATCACAGCCATAGACACCTTCGTGCGCTGTAAAGTGCGAGTTTAAAGCCTCAGATTACCTGTGAACAGCCAACAAGAATAGTATGATTCTGAATGCTGCCACTCTGGGATTTGAAAGTACTTATGAAGTTTGCTTTTTCCTATTTTGCTGCCACAAAACCAACTCCAACCACAGTGTGGGCACTTCCACCGCTCCGCTAAGTAAGCGTCAGAAGAAAAGCCCATCTGCCAACTGGGGGCTCGTCCGGGATTCCTTCTGGAGATTGTCGTTGCCTCCACTCTAGCCAGTTTTGCAGACAGACCCCTATGCACTGCTGTTCTGAGCTCAGGGACTCAACAGCTGTCTGGCGGTCGCAACTCCCTCTTTCATGTCGAGTGCTGATGTATTCAACAGTCTCATTCAAAGCACTCGGTTAATTAGAACTCTTGTGTTTTTCAAGTGTGGTGATTCATACCGTTACCTTTGCCCCCCTCAGTCATTGTGAAGGACAGCTCACTAAATGAAAATGGATTCATTAACATCGATGACTTTATTCCGTTATTTTTCTCCTTCAGTCTTCTGTGGGAAAAGTCCAGCTTGCCTCCTGTCCATCTTCTCTCAACCCAGTTGCAGGTATTGATTTAAGATTACAAACAGCCACAGTGATGGCTCAATTCTCACCGAGCAACTAACTTCTAGAAAGCCGAGCAGCTACTGTGAGTTGTAGTGGTCAATTAATGAGGAGAATGAATGGTCTTGTCAGCCTGTCCAATGTTTTTGGGTCTTATTGTCAACACAGCAAATGCTTTTTATTTGTAATCGAATACATTCCTCCTGTGACCTGGACTCATTATGCTTGCTTTTTCTTCTGAGGTTTCCAGGAACCAGAATGCCAAGACCTAAGCAATCTCCGGAATATTTATGAACCCCTGTGGTCCCAAATGAGACAAAACAGGCTTTGAACAATCGACTTTTTAACGTTTCATGATTTACTCTCCACTTCTGAACATAATTAAGTGTGGATTGACAGTAATGGTTATAATTATAATTATTATGATTACAATAATGATTATACTTCTTAGAAGAGAGGCGCGTGGGACAAGAGCAGTTCTTTACAATGAGGGAAAGCGATTTAAAAATGGGCTTTTCTCATCGTGTCTTTTTCTTTTCAAAATGACTGGTGTTTTTCTAGATATATTAATAATCCACTAACCATTCTTATCAAAAGCTTTACCCATGAGTGGTATTGGCTACAAAAGCCTGAACCGACCGATTGTCTGGACAATAATGCTGTTATCTGCCTCTTATCCTGCTGTTTAGTGTCTTATGCAGCTCTAGTCTTATCAGTTTCACACAGTGAGGGGAGATGCTTGTAATGTGGAGTTCTTGTGGATATCCATATGTCTCTCCAAACTTTGTCCTGCAGAATATTTAATGTCTGACACAGATGTTCAGATTGACCACAATCTTGAGTGATTTTTTGATATTATCAAAAAAAAAACTGCAACCATAGGTTCTGCATTTCAGAACAGTTCAGTCCTAATTTTCGTGCATAATGGACATCTAATATATGATTCCAAACAGCAATTTTGTGATTTGTATGCCATCGCCAGTTTACTGTAATATAATGCAATCTGATGAGGGAAAATAAATGTATAATCTATTGTTATTTTTATGCAATCTTTATTAAAAATGTTTACAATATTTACAATGAGAAATTGTATATAAACCATTAACAAGGCATGGATGGATATTGAAAATGATACACGAGAAGCCCGACATTACAATTGACAAATTACTCTCTGGTTCTTGGCCTTCGGCCGCAATGTGTGCTTGATATATAGGCTATATCAAGAGTAATATATATTAATCTTGATCTGTAAGAGGACATAAACAATGGGCTCGTCAATATGTCCTCTGTTAACTTGATGTAACCCTTCTGTGTTGATCTGAGCTGTGGCTCCTTTAGAGTTCATGCCAAACATTTAATCTCTTCCTCCTACACAGGATGGCAGAAATACAGGTTAATCTGAACTCACCAGCTGCTGCAGACACAAGATTTGAGGCTCTGACTGGGCCAGTCGGGGATTCATGAGTGAACAACTGTGAATTACTTTAACAGGTGTTAATGTTTATATGCGTGTGACCATATTAGGCAAGTTGCGTTGTATTTTATAATATGTTCATGCCTAATACCCGTTTCACATTTACCTTAAACTTGTTTTACATCTAAACTTCACTCACTTAACCCTCTGGGACTCTTCGGTCACTTTTGACTGAAAAGAAATTCTGTTTTGAATTTTTTTAAATCACAGCTTCATTGGAATGGTACAAAACTTGGTAACGTTTATGGCACTTGGAATGTGAACACAAAAAATTTGAGGGCATGACTCAAGCAGACTAAGTGGTTGTAAAAAAAATAGTCACACGTGGTCAAAAATTACACAATTGGGAAATTGACAAAAACACAAAAAATCCGAGAATTCAGAGAATATTGTGCTCAGGTTTGACTGTAGTAATAATAATGAAAAAACTGACGCTTCAAATCAATTTCAAACCCCCCAAAAATCTAAAGTCAAGTCAATATTATTTGTATAGCGCTTTTAACAATGCAAATTGTGTCATCTAGAATCTTGGATCGATTGCTTCAGTCTGTCCCTGTCTGTTGTGCTGCTGAGAGGTTTGCGTTTGTAGCTCCGCTTTTAATATATATTGTGGTCGATAGTGTCAAATGCGGCGCTAAGATCCAGTAGCACTAATAGAGAGATACAACCATGATCAGATGATAAAAGCAGGTCGTTTGTAACTCTAATGAGAGCAGTCTCAGTACTATATGGTCTAAAACCTGACTGGAAATCCTCACATATATCATTTTTCTCTA
Source organism: Barbus barbus (assembly GCF_936440315.1). Classification (NCBI taxonomy): domain Eukaryota; kingdom Metazoa; phylum Chordata; class Actinopteri; order Cypriniformes; family Cyprinidae; genus Barbus; species Barbus barbus. The sequence goes on along the minus strand of NC_136763.1, from coordinate 23,734,715 downwards.
AGAAGGAACATAGTTGTGATGATACTACCTTTTCTAATATCTTTGACAGAAAAGGGAGATTTGAAATTGGTCTGTAATTAATTAATTATTTGGGGTCAAGTTGTGGTTTTTAATGAGAGGCTTAATAACAGCCAGTTTGAAGGTTTTTGGGACATATCCTAATGACAATGATGAGTTAATAATATTCAGAAGAGGATCTATTACTTCTGGAAGCACCTCTTTTAGGAGCTTAGATGGAACAGGATCTAAAATACAGGTTGTTGGTTTAGATGATTTAACAAGTAACAATTCTTCATTTCCAATAGAAGAGAATGAGTGGAATTGTTCCTCAGGGGATCTATAGTGCATCTGATGCGATACTGCGGCTGACAGCTGCATGGTTACAATTTTATCTCTAATAGTTTCGATCTTGGAAGTAAAGTAGTTCATAAAGTCATTACTACTGTGCTGCTGGGTAATGTCTGCACCTGCTGATGTTATATTTTTTGTTAATTTAGCCACTGTATTAAATAAATACTTGGGCTTGTGTTTGTTTTCTTCTAAAAGAGACGTAAAGTAAGCAGATCTAGCAGTTTTTAATACTTTTCTGTAGGATAGGGTACTTTCCCACCAAGCAATACGAAATACCTCTAATTTTGTTTTTCTCCAGCTGTGCTCCATTTTTCGGGCTGCTCTCTTTAGTGCCAGAGTGTGCTCATTATACTACGGTGTTGGTTTACCTACGGCTCTTTTCCTTAATCTTACTTAAGTGTAAAGGAGCAACCGTATCTAAAGTGCTAGAAAAGTGAGAGTCAATAGTTTCTGCTACATTATCAAGTTGTTCTGAGCTATTGGATATGCTGAGGAATTGAGATAAGGCAGGAAGATTATTTATATATAGTAGTCTTTTGTGGTAGAAGTGATGGTTCTACCATATTTGTAAGGAGTTGGCTTTACAGCTTTAGCTGTATGTAATATATACGAAACTTGATAATGATCCGCCTCACAGTCACCCAGCTGCCCTGCTGCACGGGCTCAACCGGAACCGAACAATGTACTGGACTCCCTGAGCTAGTCGCATCCAAAGCAGTATCTACAGCCCTCACATTCTTACTGTCCTCAACTAAAGTTTGGATGCGTGTCTCTAATTCTGAAACCTTCTGTCAGCCTAACAATTTCCCTGCATTTATCACATGTGAATCCCTCGTTGCCGACAGAGAGAGATAAACTGTACATGTGGCAAACAGTGCAAACAACAATAGCAGGAGAAGAAGCCATTACTCACCGTGATTGAAGAATGATTCGCTTACCACTGTTGTTTGATGAACTCGTGAAAAACGGAGTGAGTAAAAAGAAAACAATAATAGGCACGAATAGAAACGCGAATGGAACCGCGAGTGACAAGCTAACCGGCTAATGAATGCTAATGCGCTGTACTCGCAGTTTTAAAAAGCGAACGATCAAATTAGTTTGATAGATAATACCAGAAATATGGTGGGAATTAAGTTATATATTATCACTTTAAGCAACAGTCTGATAAGAGTTTGTGAGCGGTGTGGAATAGAAGCAGAGTCAAGTTACATGATTGTGCCGATATTCAGTACAACAGCACTCTTGCTTTTTGTGATTTTGCTTAAATATCACCTGACAAATGTGTGTAGGACATTATATTCTCATCTGTCTGTCAAACCCTGAATATTTGCATAGAGACTTTCCTACACATTTTTTTTTTCCTTTCTAAAAATGGATGTTCAGTGTTGGTGAGAATGTTGGAGAGAAGCCAAACCGTCCAGAATATTTGGATGGCAAGGGTGAGATGTGTTAGTAATGTAGCATGAAATCAGTAGGGTAAATAAAGCTGTCTGTTATCTCTCTACCATGTGATGAGGTAGAAGCCAAAGGATTTAATAGGACTTACTCAAGAGGGAATTGATGCCCGCAGGAGAATGCAAACGTCTTTCTGTCAAAAAAACGTCAGACAGCTGCTTACTTTGTCTCCTGACTTTCTCACCCCACTTTTAATTCCTCACTGAACGACTGCAGAGATAAGTGATTTAGTTTGTATTACATTGTTGAAACAGTTTTCAACATAGCTGACATAGTGACATTACATATTTGTTGCATATAAATATGTCACTTCTTGTCACAAATAATTGTTCTCTGCACTGTTTTTATGGAAATAGAATTTAATAGGCTGTGAAGACCCAACGTGATCTCATGAGAATTCGTATGTATTTTACGTACGATGCGGTTCTACCACACGTACATTTACCCAAGTGTGTATAGACACTAAAACGTGCAATATTGACATATTAACAGTATCTAAAATGTAAATCATTTATTTACCTGGACCTTAAGAGAAAGTGGGACCTGTTTACCCATTACTTGTAATGATTTTTCATTTAAAAAATACCATAAATTCCACCATGTTGGATATGAAGTAGAGAATTCAGAGAATACCCTGTGGCACCGAACCGAATGATGTCAAGAGTTCAATCTCTTGAAACTAAATTAAGCTACACATCTTTAGGCATTCTAAGTTTGAACATGCAATCAAAATGCACGTTTCACTTCCTGTACACATGTATCTAAAAACCTTTTTTTTTTTTATTTACTTTAAGTGCCACCTGAAATTTCAAGGTAATATTTCAACAATTTACCAGCACACCTGCATGTTCTTAGTTTTCTGATATCAGTTAATAGTGATTTCTTCCGGGATGAAATGGCCCCATGCATAGGGCACAAGTGGTCATTGAATAGTTGGATGAGTATGAAAATTATGTGAATCATATGGCCTTCACAGTCACCATCTCAGCCCATTTGTACACCCATGAGAGATTCTGGACCAGTGTTAGACAGTGCTCTCCACTATCATCAAAACAGCAAATGAGGGAATATCTTTTGGCTGACTGGTGTTCCAGAGACTGTAGAATCAATGCCAAGAGGAACTGAAGCGGTTCTGGCAGCATGTGGTGGCTCGACACCTTACTAAGACACTTTTCTTTTAATTTGTCGCCCATCTGTGTTTATGGTATACAAACTATAGGTATGTGTTCCCACATATATCAGATAACTTTTTTTCTTCATCACCTCAAGCTCAGTCTGTTGTGGCCAACTCTGTTTTGTGGACCACATTATGACAACTGCCAGGTCCTGCCACATTCTCCACAGCACAAGGACTATAAGGCCCATCCTCAACACCTACTCTACAAAGCTCCAGGCTCCACTCTTTTCTGGAAACTTTTATATTGCCGGACAACCAGCATCTGCCACCCAACCCCTCGAGGGCTTTCAAAATACTGTTTGTTTTCAACCTCCAGAAATTCTCTCACATTTCTCTTCTCAGGTCTCTTCACCGGCTGCCAATATCTGCAAGAATTCAATTGCAAACACCGTTTCTGGCTCACACTGCTGCCAATGCTCCCCCTGCCCCCATTACCTTCATGCCTTTATCGAGCTGTGTGTCTCTCCACATGAAGGGTTCCTGCCCGTTCAGCTCCAGAAACTTCTTCATTCTTGTTTTTGACTTTAACATAGGGAACTTTTACGTTACCTCTCCTAACTTTTACGTTCCCACAATATTAAAATGCTGTGTAGTACATTTGCTTTGAAAATTAGTTCAAAACATAACATCCAGTGCTGATAATTTGAGAAAAGTTTTTGTGTTCCCTAATTCTACTTGAGTGTTGTGTGTTTGTTTGAAAACTTGGGGCTTCAAAGTCAGTTAATAATCAGTAATATTATCGATTTGACTGCGCTGACGCTATGAGATGAGAACAAAACTTGAATTGAATTGAGATGGATGATTGTATGCTTCATAGCTGAATTGAATTAGTTAATTGATAAACTTCAACAGTTATTAAACTGTAAAAATGATTGACACTTGCCTTCTGTAGAGCTGTTGTATAGATGAATTGAACGCTTTATAATTGATGAACTTTGCAACATTTTTGAACTGAACTGAATCAACACTTAACTTACTTCAGGTAAATAATGACACTTGTTAAATTGAGTTTGTTTCATAACTTATTGCTTTTGCAATATTGACACTCTTATTGAACTTAAGGGAAATCAACACTGAACTAAATAATAAGGACACTGTTGTCTTCTGTAGATTTGCTGAACAGCTGAAATTGAGTTTGTTTCATAATTAATTAATTTCACAACATCATACAATTCTGTCTCCATTGCTGATAAATAACTGTATGCTGTACTATTCTTGGGAGAAAAAACAAAAGCTTCAAACATCTTCAAGGAAGCACTAGTCAAAGGATGAGAGAAAGGGAAAACTATACACCACAGAGAAAGCATATATGTATAAAACAAACAGCCCTTCTGTTTGTAGCTACGGTCAGCTAAGCCCGAACACAAGATGTCCTGGGGGTGTCAGGGAGCAAGGGATGTTGATAGGTCATGAGAGAGAGTGCTTTCAACACAAGACAGAGTGCAGTTCAAGCTCTGTTAAAGTGAAATGAAAAACATTTCCCTCCTCCATCCTCACGTCCACCGTCTGACCTCTACGGACACTGGATTGTTTTATTAGTTTTTTCAGGGCTCAGCGAATTGTTGGGAATACTGGTTGGGAAAATTGTAGAGTAAGAATCTATCAGCTTGGAACAACTGACCTTACATAACTGATGGCAAGTGTAATAAATCATCATAATACTCACTTTGTGAATTCTGGGGCCAAAAGCTGCTGACGTGTTCGTACTAGTATGCTGCTAATCTGGGAACAGGACAATGAAGTCTTTCTTACAGGATTAGTTTAACAAAAAAAGAAAATTCTGTCATTATTTACAGTACATACACCCTGATGTCATTCCAAGACTTTTCACTGTAAAACAAAAGGAGATGTTAAAATGTTCAGCTCTTTCCCATAAAACTGTTTTTTTTTAATTAAAAAGTATTATGAACATCGAAAATGATCTATTAAGACTATTCCCTGGGCTTTATGTCTATCCCTCGGTCTTGTTTGAAATTAAATAAGACATCTAACCTGACTATGATCCATGAAAGCATATTATGGCCAGGAGCTAGGAAGCTCCAAAAAAAAGCACTACATTGTCAATAAAAATGGTTGTTTGTAAATCATTTCAGTTCAATAATATGATGTATTTCCATGTAAAACGAGATATCAATCTCCCCTTGATTGGATCTTGAAAGTGGACATTCCATACCAGAATGGAGCCAGACCAATTATAATATAAATGGATGCCTAAATAGCGATTTGGCTGCATATGATTTCAGAAGAAAGGAAATTGTTTCAGAGGAAAAACATGCTATTTTTATTAAAGATTATGAGGTGAAATTTTTTGCTTTGGAATAACATGCACAGATGAACAAAAACACTGGGAAAAAACTCACTGTTTTTTTAAAAGGTACTAATATACTTTTAGTAATAATATGTACTTTTAAAGCTAATATGTGCCAAGTACGGGTAAATAAGGTACAAAGATGGTACACCGCCCCAGTGACAGCTATATATAATTTTTTTTTTTTATGAGAAATGCGTAAAAACAGTAATACTGTGAAATTTTATTACAATCTAAAACAACAGTTTTCTATTTTAATGTTTTTTTTTAATGTTATTTTAAAAAGCTGAACTTTCAGCATCATTACTTCAGTTTTCAGTGCCACATGATCCTTCAGAAATTATTCTAATATGCTAATTTGCTGCTCAAGAAAAAAAGCATTATTATCATCAATGTTGAAAATATAGTGCTTAATATTTTGGTGAAAACTGTTATAAAGTTTGCATGAAGTAATATTTATAAAAAATAGAAATATAAAAAAGAAAGAAATGAATACTTTTATTCAGCAAGGAATTAACTTGACCAGAAGTGACAATAAAGACATTTATAATGTTACAAAAAAAAAAAAAATGCTGTTTTTCAAACTTTCTATTCATGAAAGAACCCTGAAATTAAATGCAGTATTACAGTTTCCAATTAAGCAGAAAATACCTTTTTCAACAATAAGAACCATTATTAATAACTGATCATCAATAAATACTGAAAATAATTGAGCAGTAAATCAGCATATTAGAATGATTTCTGAAGGATCATGTGATGCTGAGTAATGATGCTGAATATTCTGCTTTGCAAGCTTAAATTTCAAATTATATTGAAATAGAAAACATTTATTTTGAATTGTAATAATATTTCACAATATATCTGTTTTTATTGTATTTTGGATTTAAAATGAATGCAGTCTTGGTGAGCATAGGTGATTTCTTTCCAAAACAAGTGAAAAAAAATCATAATTACTTTTGACTTGCAGTGTATATACACTTCAGAACAGTTCTGCACTGTCACTGTAAAGAGAAAGTGCTTTTCGGTAAAACATTCCACACCGTTTACAATTACGACCAGTGTTACTCTCCTTTCGATTGAAATGTTCCAGTTCACAGCTTTTCCCGAAGTATCATGGTCTCAGGCTGCCAAGTAACATCAACCCAAAGGATGTGAACACTGCGCTCATTATGTAGCCCTGCTGCCCTGCTGTTTTTCACCAGCACTACAGTGGACAGATGGTCACAAACACTGACCAGCTATTTCCTGGTCACCTGAGCAGCGAGGAGCGGCTCACTTTGAGCTGGCTTCCTGCCTGCCTCCGTGGGTCCTGGGAAGGGTCAGCGTGAGCCAGCATGTGAAAGGAGCCATACTGCCATATTTGTTATTCCAGCAAAGTCTTCTGGTCGAGAACAGGCCACCAACATCTTTTTGTGAATGAGGAACATCAGTTTACAAGGTCTAATCAGATCTCAGCATAGCGTTAGAGTTACGTCGTACTTCACTGGCCACCAAAGCCTGTAAATATTAAGCGACGGATTCCTAGCAACTGAACGCAACAACAAAGAGGTTTATGAGCGATTAAGGAATGAACTGTTCTGGTTGATCTTTAAAGCATTGCTCTGTTCATTTGATCCTGAAGGATAAACAACAATGTTGGAAAAAAGACCAGAGCCTTCATTTGTCGAGAAACAAGGCAGTTTTCAGAGCAGATGTTCCTGTTTTACAGGAGTCTCCGGGAGATAAGGTTTGAATTATGAAGGGAAATATTTATCCAGGCAGAGGAATATTACTCTTCCCCGTCACTCGGCCACACATTTGCACAGGCAAGACACAATATCCAGGGGAAGTGGAGGAGTTAACCTCATTTGTTGCCAGGGGTGATAAAACTAACCCAAGATCAGCCAGTCAGATATGCAATGACAAATATGTGTCTCTGACTGCTTATATGTACTACTGGTCAAATATTTTGGAATAATTACGATTAAAATTGTTATTTTTTTGAAAGACGTCTCTTATGTTCTTAAGTTCTAAGCGGCCATGCATTATTATAATTTTTCTGTCTTGTTTTCTCGTGATCACGACTTAATTTTCTCGTGATCTCGACATAACGAAAGTTGTTTTGTCGTTATCACGACTTAATTTTCTCGTTATCTCGACATAACGAAAGTTGTTTTGTCGTTATCACGACTTAATTTTCTCGTTATCTCGACATAACGAAAGTTGTTTTGCCGTTATCACGACTTAATTTTCTCGTGATCTCGACATAACGAAAGTTGTTTTCTCGTGATCACGACTTAATTTTCTCGTGATCTCGACATAACGAAAGTTGTTTTGCCGTTATCACGACTTAATTTTCTCGTGATCTCGACATAACGAAAGTTGTTTTGTCGTTATCACGACTTAATTTTCTCGTGATCTCGACATAACGAAAGTTGTTTTGTCGTTATCACGACTTAATTTTCTCGTGATCTCGACATAACGAAAGTTGTTGATCTCAACGTAAAAAAATGTTTTCTCATGACGTAATTGTAGCTATCGTGAGAAAATCAGGGTCGCTATATTGTCTTCGACGATAAAGTTGCAGACCCGACAGCCTCCTTCTCAAGTGTCCAACACTTATGTGTAAGCCGAATACACAGAGAAAATTAAGTCGTGATAACGACAAAACAACTTTCGTTATGTCGAGATCACAAGAAAATTAAGTCGTGATCACAAGAAAACAAGACAGAAAAATTATAATAATACATGGCCACTTAGAACTTCCGTACTTATGGTTACTAAGGCTGCATTTATTTGATAAAAAAATCAGTAATATTATGAAACATTATTACAATGTAATTATTTTTATGTATTTTAGCATGTAATTTATTCCTGTGATGCAAAGCTGAATTTTCAGCAGCCGTTACTCCAGTGTCATATTATATAAACATAAGAAATACATAAATAACTATAAGAATAAGAAATACATATGGGAAATTAATACTTTTGTTCAGCAAGGATGTATTCAATTGATCAAAAGTGTCTGTAAAAACATTTATAATGTTACAAAAATGTCTCTTTGAAATAAATGCTGTTCTTTCGAGATTTCTAAGAATTCTGGAAAAAAAAAAAAACCTGTTTTGAACATTGATGAAAATTAGAACCATTATAATAATAAATATATTATAAATATAATAATTGTTTATTTGGAGGAGCCCAGGAGGACTAGTTTCAGTAACTAATTACACAAATATGACCCTGGACCACAAAACCAGTAATAAGTAGCACAGATATATTTGTAGCAATAGCCAAAAATACATTGTATGGGTCAAAATTATCGATTTTTCAGTTTTGCCAAACATCATTAGGATATTACGTAAAGATCATGTTCTGTGAAAATATTTAGTAAATTTCCTACTATAAATACATCAAAACCTAATTTATGATTAGTAATATGCATTGCCAAGATCTTCATTTGGACAACTTTAATGGCAATTTTCTCAATATTTAGTTTTTTTTTTTTGCACCCTCAGATTCCAGATTTTCAAAGAGTTGTATCTCGGCCAAATATTGTCCTATCCTAACAAGCCATACATCAACGGAAAGCTTATTTATTCAGCTTTCAGATACCCCCCCCCCCCCCCCCCCCCCCCAATGGCTTTGTGGTCCAGGGTCGCAAATGCTCAATTGGTGAGCTGATGTTGGTTTCAGACATGCTGTTCAAAACCGTCTTAGATTAATATAATGTTTGTGAATTCTGTCCTCCACAAAGAATTCCACTGTTATATTTTTGTGATAGCTTTGTTGTTAGGACAAGGGTAGAGTGTATGTCATATTTTTTTAATTTTCAAAAATCTATGGACTTTATTAATTGTCAGCCAAAACAACTTCTAATCATATTTCTGTGCATTATATTTATGTTTTTCATAGTTGTTTTACCATATAATATGCGACTTAATGTGCAATGACAGTAGAATTGTTCAATCACTGACTAAACTCACCCTGACAAATTTAATTCAAAGTAAAAAGTGTGACAACTAGCCCTAGTCTTCCCTATATATGCTTTATATAGTCTTTGCAGGACCATTGCAGCATGCTCTTTAGCAGTTTATAAGATTTCTCAAGTTATTCTGTTTTAAATCATGCCATTTGATTGCATTTTATTATCACCACACTGTCATGGCTTATTCCCTTCTGCATCATGATATGCATAACTTCAGCTCTTATCTGTTGAATAATAATCTTTTGGTGAATAAATCTTATCAGCTGTGAAATTTGGCATTGAGCGTCTGTTTGTTGGCTGATGACATATGAAGATAAAATGCCTCAAAACTCTAGTTCTCTTATGTCAGAATGTCAACTGTGATGCTTGAAGTTTTAGATTTCAGTCTAAATAAAGTATAAATGAAATGTCACGACTATATTTGACGTTAATGAAATATCCCATTATCCCGGGCCTCCAAGATGAATTTAAAAAATCATTAAGAGATACATTAACACAGATCAAGCTACTCAGCTTACCAGAGGAAAAACACATTTTCTCCACCCAGCCGTGAGATTAATCGTCTTATAAACATGATTAATGAGCGTTATTTGTGTTGACAGTCCTTGAGTGACATGTTACAGGTGTGAGGTAGCCCACAACAGTTTCCTCTTAAAAGAGACTTTACAGCTGTCTCCTTCATAACAAACTACCTTCTCCATCAGCGGCAGAAAGCCATGACTGGGAGCCAGAGCCTTCGAGTGTGATGATAAACATTTTCCAGGCTTACAAGGAAAGTTTTTGTTCACTTCCAAACCATGGAGTGCTCATGGTCCTTAACATTCCCAACGGACCGGCCCAACTGAAGAAATAGTTAAGCTGTCATCCAGCAATCAGACACAGCAGCCCACCAGACATCCAGAGAGCAGTTGGCAGGATCCATGAAAACAAAAAAAATCAAAGGGATGAAAAACAACTGGAATCGGGATTCATGTAACAAGAATTTAGACGAGCTGACAGAACATGTCAGTCGTTTAAACGTCATATCTCAAATTCCTTGATCCTCACCTCTTAATTTATTCCTGTCTTTATTTGATCTTTATTAAAATGCGTTAAATGGCTGTTTCTTCAACCATGGACACTTTTGGCCCAGTGGACGTTTAGAAAATAAACTTTCCTCAAACACACTTTTCACACTCTCGCTAGTTTATTTCATTTGTCCGCCATGTCAGACAGTGGACGCTCACAGGAGAATTCTGCTATTTTTGTGTTGGAAAAAAGACAGAAAGAAAAGAAAAACTTTATTAGTGGCAAAATTGTTAGTTGAGGTAAAAATATATATATTTATATATACATATATTAACACAATACATATTTAAAATGGCTGTTTTCTCAGTCTTTGTTAGTTTCAAAACTGTCTGTAGTAGTGTGTTTGTAGTAGTGCTGTCAAACGATTAATCGCATCCAAAATAAAAGTGTTTGTTTACATAATATGTGTGTGTGTACTGTGTATATTTATTATGTATATATAAATACACACATATGCATATATATATGTAAATATTTATAATATCAATTATATTAATATACATATTTTCAAAATATATTTATACATAATACATATACACAGCACACACACACATATATTATGTAAACAATTTTTTTTTTTTTTTTTATGCGATTAATCACGATTAATCATTTGACAGCACTAGTTTAAAATGGTTGTAATAGTATCAGTATGTTTTTTTTTTTTAGAATTTTTATCATTTATGACTTGGGCAAAGAAAAAAACTATAAAAAAACACGTAAAAGGCATTTGAAAAAGCAAAAATAAATTGAGAAGGCATATCAATTCAAATAAATTCAGTTTAATGTATTCTTCATGCAATAGATATTTTTTTTAAAATACATAATTAAAATGTTTAAATAAAAATACTCAAACAGTAAATGATTTTTGCATATGCTTTTTGTCCAGAAAAACCTAAAACATGTTTCCCTCAGGGCAGTCAGTTCTCAGGTGTTCTCGGTCTTGCTCAAGGGCACGCTGCTGATAGAACAGGACTTTAATCTCAGTAACTCTCCAGTTCATGGATCACTTATGACAGAACAGGCAACCTTTGTGTAAACGGCCCAGTTCCTATAGCATCATACTGCCACTAGACCCGCAAATTAGTCGGCCAGGAGGGAAACATTTCAAGCCACCAGCATTCCTCTGTGCTCTCCTGTCTAGGCCGTAACCTCTCCTGGGCTGAGAGACTCAGATCAGATGACGCTTGAATCCTCGGCCACCTGGATGTAAAGAGCTATAGCAAAATCCCAAAGCCAAATGATGGAAATTCATTATAGAAATGCTTATTTTTCTCAGCAATATATTTTTGTAATTTAATGAAAGCTGCAGCCTACAAAGCTACGAGCAAGATCAATTAAGTTGGCTATAAAGAAAAGTATTCAATAAAGTTACAATTATTTATCAGGCACAAAAACAATCATTTGAACCAATACCTTTACAGTAAATGCAACACATTCGGTATAATGCACATAATGAAAAAATAGGATAAACAGCAACCTTTAACTAAACTTTTATTTTATTACTAAAACAACATAAAATGCCTCACAGGGGCCTCTAGGAAAACTATTGAGTTATGACTCTAATGAATAAGTAAATCATATATGAAAAAATCCATCTTAATGAACCCATTCTTCTAAACCGAAGCTGAATTCACAATACTATAAGGGAGAAGACATTGCAGATTGTGTAACACAAACAAACAATTATTATTTATTTATTTATAATAGCCATATTTTGAAAACATCTGAGCTACTATCACACTATTAAAATGCGATCAGTAGTATTTCTGGACACTGCTAATAAAATGACATATAGAACCAAAGAAATACTAATTAATTTCATACTTATTATTACAGGAACAGTCTCCTGATGTAACCCAAGGTTAAGTGCCTTACTCAAGGGCACAATGGTCATATTTCATGAATAAACCCTTCTGGGGTTTGAACCTACAACCTTTCAATTACTGGCCCAGATCTTTAACCGCTAAGCTCCAGGACCCACCCAAAGACTATATAATGCAGTTACCCACCCAGAACAATTTTATTGGCCTGATGGCTGAAAATCATTGCGGTAATGTTTCGTTGGTTCGCTGTAAATGATATATAAAATGAGACATTTCCAGTATAAACACACAGAACAGAAACAGGTGTAGGCATCACTAATGCTCAATCACTATGAGGTCACAGAAAACCCCACAATTGTATCCACCGCATGAATTCCAGCTCTGAAACCCCAAACGCATCCCACCCCACAAACTCCAGCCAGAACCGTCCACTCCACCCAGCCCGTAAACACCAAAGCTAACTGGAACTCTCATCTGAACTTTACTGCAGTTGTGCAATTTTGCTACAAAATCAGGATGAATCATTATCCATGCATCAGATTTCTTCTGATTTTCTGAAGTGCATGTGAGTTGTTCTTGGTGGTGCAAAACTCATTGCCAGGCAATTGCTGTGTGGTTGCTAAGGTGTCCTGGGTAGTTGCTTACTTGTCCAAGTCAAAAAAGTCTCCAATCTATATTAGTCTCCAGATTTGGCTTTGGTGCCTCTCTCAATAAAAGTCCATGTGATTTCTTTTCCCACTCGTTCATCATATTTTCACCAGATGGAGATTGTAAGTCCGCTCATAAAAAGTGCTAGAACACCTCTTCTCAGCAAGCCGCATGATTTGAGGTATCATTCCTGTCATAAAACAACCATGTGCGACAGTATGAGCCAAAAGATCATTTTATGGTCAGGGATTTGAACAAACCTCTGAGCCTAAATTTGTACAATATAATCTTGAATATAATGTTATTGTCATCAAGTTGATGACATAAGTAAACAGACAGACAGATAGATAGACAGACAGTTTGATCCAGTTCTAACTATTAACTATGACTCCTACTTTGCTTCTTATTAAGTTACTAAAACAGTTGTTAAGTTTAGGTATTGGTAGGATCAAGGGATTTAAAATATGGTCATGCAGAATAAGGCATTAATATGTGCTTATAAGTACTAATAAACAGCCAATATGTAAGTAATAGCCTATAAATTCTAGTTAATAGTGAGAATTGGTAATCAAAATAAAGTATTATCGAGAGGTTTGCACTGATATCTTGGGAATCTTTCTGAATAACCTGCACAAACGACTGTAGGATGACAAAATCCCAAACACGGCAAAGATCAGCAAACCAGGTTTAATCCGTACAGCTGGATGTGTGTGAACGAGGAGCCACTGTGCCCTGTGATGCAAAGCTAGCGTGCACATGTACACGTGTGTGTGATCTGGTGTGTTTTGGCAGCATTTTGATGTAGTACCAGTATGAACCAGATGGTGGTGTTCTCTGCAATGGTTCTATAAATCAAACCCTGACCATCTTCATCCAATCCCTTTTTATTCATTAAAAAAGCTGGGAATAATAAGTCCCTGAGAAACGGAGAGAATGTGATGAAGCCGTACTTAATAATGTATCCATCCTGCTGCAGTGGTGACTAGTGTGAGCTCTCGTAAACTCTCTGTTCCTCTTTAGACATCTCCACACACACACACACACACACACACACACACACACACACACACACACACACACACACACACTCACTCACACACACACACACACACACACACACACACACACACACACACACAATAACCAAAATAAATAAGCATTTAAATGTTTAAGTCAGTTGAATCGAAGCTAGAGTGCCATGAATGTAAATAAAAACACAACCTTTTTCCTTTGGGACAGTAAAATAAATAAATAAATCAGCCAAACTTTGACTGCCATATGCAACTGATCAAAAGAATTAAACAAAAATAAAATTCTAAACACATTGAAGAAACCATGTATAATTTCAAACATTCTGTGTATGTTTATTTGCTGTCATTAAGTTGTGTTAAATATATCTCATTATATCAGTCACCTGCTATCATATTTGTAATCTGCAGATCACATCAGGGCTAACATGCACATGCTCTGGGTGTTATGAGAAATATAAACAGTATATCATAATCACAGCCCTATAGTGAAAAAAATGTATTTTAAATACATTTATTTGGTGCTACGCATACTACAAATACATTTGCATATTTATGTGCTTAATAAAAATACACTGCAGTTGTACTTTTAGTATACTAAACTGGTATACTTCAAGTATGCTCAATTGGAAACTAATTGTGCTTCATGCATTTTAATGTGAAGTGAAGTCCATCTAAATGTACACTAAAGTATTGTGTAATAATTAGTTTTCTTGTTGTAATAATGTTTGCTCTAATAAAAAGTTTAAACATAAAGATATCCTAAAGTATATTTGATTGTGCTAAAGTGGAACGATTGCAAGTATACTTTAGGTACACTTTAAATATCTTGCATTTAAAGACCAATGTTATTCAAAGATAATACAATCCTCATCAATAGCGACATTAAAACACATGTTAGACTTAATTCTAAGAAATGTGCATTATCCAATAAAGAAATACCCCAAATAATGTTTAATTATAATTATATCATATTTCTATTAATATGTTAATGAATTTGAAGTAGCCTATACTTTGTATTAAATAAATGTATTTTAAATTAATTATGGCATTAAAAAGGTCCATTTAAAAACAGTAATTGAGTAAATTGTGGGAGGAGGAGAATTCTGAATATGTGGGTGTCTCCACAGACAAAAGGCAAGGTTACGTGTGTGTGTGTGTGTGTGTGTGTGTGTGTGAGAAACTCTATTTGTGCAGCTCAGAGCACACCTGGCAAAATGTGTTCCTAATAATGAAATGAATTTTGCCTCATAAGCTCCATATGCAGATGCAGAATGTGGTGGTGGTAGATTTTATGTCATAAATTGGCTCAGCTGGAAGCCTGGCACACACAATAAACCACTATCAGCATCACCAGCACACACTAGATACACTGAGCGTGTGTGTGCATGTGTGTTGTGTATATGCTTTTATTATTATTTTGTATTAAAAAATGTATTTTTGTTCTGTGTAAAATATAAATACAATTCCAACTGAAAGTAAAACATATTTTCAAAAGGCTTTTTAAAAGAAACAATTAAAAAGAAAAATTAATTTAGCTCATATTTAATCTGAGCCACACCTTGTTTTATTTAATGTCTTTTTAGTCTTAATGTTTGGATTTTCATGCTCTCTCTCACACACACACACACACACACACTCAGCCGCTCTCTATTGAATAATACTGCGTCCAGCTCGACTCTTTCTCTCTGTCGATGAAAACACGTGCTGATGAGATAGTTAATTATCTTTCTTCTCGTACACATCTGAATTTAAGGACTTTGAACAGATGAATAAAACAAAAAAGAAAATGCTGGCAAACTATTTTGCTGGCACACGTGCAGTGACATCAAACAGTGACATTTGTTCATTAAGATAACAAAATCTTCCATGTAAAAGGCACATTTATTAAATAATTTTGAGTGAATGTGACTCTTTTTTGGTGTGATAACTTTGTTCAACACATCCATCTATTTCCACGCTTGTAATCTGCATATTTTGAGTGTATATCATATTTTAGATGAGACACTCAAAATATTTATGACAACAATTAAAATGGCACAAAGACACCATATGAGGCCATTAGTTCCACTGATAAAAAGAGGGCAGTAAATTTCTCACATTTCTTGGATTCAAGCTGGGATATTAATGTAGTGTTGCACTGATCATGTCCGCTGAAATTAATCTGAGAGAACTCGACAAAGCATATTAATAGTGAAAACACAAAAGACTTACAAATAGTTTATCTAATATGGATTAGTTAAACAGCATGAAACAGCAAAAATGTAAAAGGTAGCATACTATATATAACATTTCTGAAAACACAGCTCAAAAATCATTCTTGATTATATAATTCACTTATGCTTGAATGTATGTTGGTGTAATTTTATTGTGTTAGTTGTTTAAACCACAGCTAAACTATAGAAAAAATATGATAATTGTGGAATTTAATTTTGGCAAGAGAATTGACAAACATCTTGATTCGACTACATTTTAACATACAAAACTATTGCCAGAGAAAACAAGCATTTGTGTCTCTGCACCACAAAAGCAGTCATAAGGGGCAATTTTTGGAAATTGAGATGTATACAATGAATAAATAAGCTTTCCACTGATGTATAGTTTGTTACGAGAGGACAATATTTGGCTGAGATACAATAATCTGGAATCTGAGGGTGCAAAAACATCGAAATATTGAGAAAATCGCCTTTAAAGTTGTCCAAATGAAGTTCTTAGCAATGCATATTACTACTCAAAATTAAGTTTTGATATATGTACAGAAAGAAAATTAGCAAAATATCTTCATGGAACATGATCTTTACTTAATATCCTATGATTTTTGGCATAAAATAAAAATCGATAAATTTGACCCAATGTACTCAATGTATTGTTGGCTATTGCTACAAATATATCCGTGCTAATTATGACTGGTTTTGTGGTCCAGGGTCACATCTGTGTAATTAAACATTTTACTAAAAACCTTATAGTCACTTGTATCCTATGTATACATGTATACCTTGTGTCAAATTCTCCATACAACAACTAGCCATAGTCTCCCTAAACATATTTTTTCAGTCATTATGTTGAAGTCATTCTGTAGCTTTACAAAATTATTTTAAGGTTATGCCTTGACTATTCATGCATACACACATTTGTGTAGACCTATCCTATTGAAAAAGTTCACTGCCCATTGAAGTCCTAATCCAATCCAAATCAACACCCGTGGGTAACTGAGACCCCATGAACGCGGTGGAATGACCGTAATGTCGAGGTACGTTTAGCCTCCGTAATGATAAACCCCCGAATTCTGTGAGAATTAACAGTAGCTTTTCTTCAGCCCGCAGATGAATATTCGCAGGTGATGAAACGCCAGTCAAAGCACAAAGGGGACCGGGGATGTTCAAAGCAGGGTTTGTCGATGTGTATCTTTGTGTCGGCTCTAATAATCACCATCTCACATGCTGTGCGTCTGTAATCCCGCTAATTAAAACCCGCTGACAGTTCACGCACGCTTCATTGTTGTTGACCACTGGAGCTTTGGACATTTCGACTGAATTAAACACGTCAATGCTGCAGTCATTCACAACAAGGCCAGGTCTGAGCAAATCCACACATATCTGTATATTTACATGTATAATCAATAGTGTACTGCTCTGAATAGGCATAGCGTGAATTTTGATGGCAACTCGAAGTGCTGCTGCCAAAAGTGTTGCTATCCAGACACAATAGTCTACGCAGTGGCAATCTCTGGCTGGGGAACATGCATGCGGCAGACTATTCCCGCTGGCCAATCAGATGGAGCTACCGAGAGATGAAACCAGCGCTTTACCTCGAGCCCGCCCGAGGCGAGTCATTAGGGGGAAGGAATTTGATGCCCCGTACCAGCGCTCGGAGCTCTCAGATACAGAAAAGTTAAAGCTCATCACTTTTCTCCACCCAAAATCACCGTGTCCTTGAATGCAGAAGACCCGTGGAGGAACGGGAAAATGTGTGTGTGGATGGGGGAGGGCTACAGCCTTTAGGTGTCACTCTGCTTTCAAGAATGATTCAGTGAATACACATTCAAACAAAATGATGTCTTGTGCAGGACCCCTGTGCTCATCTACAATCCAAATTTATCATGACGCATCTGAACCTCCCATCTAAACCTGCGGTTCTTAAAAAGCCGAATTTAAATTTAACCTCTGTGTTGTGATGGGGTAAATGTTTTTAAGCGTGCCAGCGTTCGTGGGTGCCCTGGCTGATGGATACAAACCTACGAGTGTTTGAAATGAGAACAAATGCAGCCGAGAGAAGATCTATCCATACAAGGAAAACAAAAGGAAACAAAAGACAAAGAAAAAGCACCCAGTGACCTCAGCAGAGCGTTTCAAACACTGTGTCATGTGTATGTATGTTCTTAAAGACTTCCAGATGTGTTGTGCTCTGGACACATGCATATTTCTGCTGCAGGAAATGAATGTGGTTTTGTTTGAATGGCTTCTTTTCAGAAAAGATATTTGTAGATGGCTAGATTTAAAGGAGCATTTTTCCATGCATGACTTTACTGCTTTGGAAGTCAGATAGCATCAGTACCCAAAGACGCGGCTTCACGTCATTATGTCAAACATCAGGAAACTAGCAGGAGATGGTAATAACTCAATCTTATGATACTGAACTGTTTTGTAAGAATTCATACAATGTGAGTTGTGCGGAAACATACTATTTTCTTTAAGAAATCCATCGTTAACAAATAGTAAACATGAAGGTCCACCTCTAAACCTAACCATCAGCAGGGCATAAGCAAATCTTATACAGTAAAAAGGTACGAAATCAGAATGTACAAATTTATGTGAATTGGCAACCAATTTTTTGAAGTGTAAAATAGTTACCAATTGCCATAAGAGCAAAAAAATAAAAAAATGAACAATAAGTGTGGTGTATATTAAAGGTTTGCATCACTCTGAATGCCAAATTTTAATATTTTAGACTACAATCTCAATGTTAAATTGCTCCTTGGTTTGTTTTAAAGCGGAGAGCTCACATTTCATAGGACTGGAGCAGCGTTCATGGAAATGTACCTTCAACAATATATAAGAACAGCACACATCTTCTGCAATAAAGTGTCAGGTTCTGTCTCAGGAGATGTGCTGTCATTAGATATTCCTGGTATGTTTCTAAGAAAAGCAAATGCAGATTGACTCAGTGGAACGCAATACCGCCGATGTTTTTTTGTCACAGTGATAATCAGATTTATATGATTAGGTGCGATAGTATAAACCACATATTATTATTATTATATATATTTTTTTTACTACAAAGCTGCAGGATTGTGGAACAGCTTCGAAACATTGTCTTTTTCTTCTTGTTGTTGTTGTTTTTGGCTCGCTCACAGAAAAGGAAAACAAGAACCGATGAATGTGCAGCATCTGTATCCGTGTGGCTGGGATTTCCATGCCTGAAGAAGATCATTAACATTGTGTCCCACCTCCCTCTCGGATTCTGCCAGGGCAATTTACAAAAACAAAAGCATGTAGGCGAGTTCAAGGCAAAACTGTGTGTGTGCGCGTACTTGAACGAAAGAGCCAGAAGAGCAGCCTGGGATAAAATAAAGGGTGGCGAGTGAGTGTGTGTGTGTGTGTGTGTGTCTTTTAAAATGAAGACAGGAAGACATGTTCCTGCTTTACTCTGACCTAGTTTACAAGTTTGGAAGTGTGTGTGGATAGGGACAGAGAGGCAGAGAGAGGAGTGCTGGGTTTCAAATCCAGCGGTCAGACAGTAACGGTGCCAGATGACCTTGGGTCGATCCATGACCATCTGCCACCTCCATCCCTCAGAGTTCGGCTCTCTAGCACGGCTGTCACGCATGTCTCATTCTGCTTACAGATTTCTTTAACATGTGCTAAAGAACCGTTTGCACAGTACGCAGATACATTTAACAGAGACACATACTCTGTGATACTGGTCAGTCACGGCATTCAGTGGTCAAATATTTTAGTTTAATGTCCACTAAATCTGTTGTATTGACCTGTTGACCGAAGCAACAGATTTCTTATACACTATTTTCATTGCTAGTTTCAACTCAAAATTATTTATTTGTCCATATATTTGTTTATATTGTAATTACAGGTATAAGTCACTTTTTCCACTGTTAAATGGAAAAATAGTACTTTAGTTATTTGATTTAAAGAAAGAAAGATTCCCCAGATAATGGCTATGTTTTATTTAGATGAACAATACTCTGTAACTCTGTAACAGACTATTGTTTAAAAAAAAAAAAAAAAAATGAATAAAGGGGGACAAATAAGCTTGTGAATACAATATTTCTGCAATGCTGTCAGACAATGCTTTGTGTCCCCCACACCAATACGTGTCAGTATATTAAATGCAAAACACCATCATCAAAAATAAATAAATAAATGTATAAATAATAATAATAATATAAAAGAAAAACTCTACAATAAGGCCTCTACAATGAGCAATGCATTTGGAAAGTATTTATTAATAGTTGTTAACATTAGTAAAAAAAAAAAAAAAAAAAAACACACACACAAAAACAAACAAACAAACAAAAACAAAAACAAAAGTTCATTGTTAGTTCATGTTAGGTCCATTAAATAATATTAACATAAGAAAAACAAACAAAATAAACAAACAAAAAACAATTAAAATAAATAAACAACAACAATAAAAACCTCTTAGCGTTATTTTAGAAATGAAATATAAACATTGAATAAAATAAACTTCAGAGGAACTGGAGGGTGTTTGAAGTAGTTTAAATATGACTTACATATTTACTGAGCTAAAATGCTGATTTTACCATAAAATATTCTCACCCAGAACAGTACTTATGTGTTTGGGAATTTATAAAATATCTAAATATAGAGCAGCCACCTGCACGTTTTCCTTACTGTTTGAGGACTGTTTCCTTACTGAAGTCAAATAATTGATTTGTACATTCAAATTTATGCTCTTGGCACTTATTCTTACCTATGCAATTCACAAGAAAATGCATGCATTTACTACTTCAGCAGGTAAGTGCAGCTTTAAAACCTCAGCTGCCAATAATAGCACAGAAACTAATGCAAGCATCGCCATTTACTCTAGCTCAAACTTTGGGCTAGAAGTTTTGTTTTAATAACTAACCCTAAGCATTAAACTCGAGTGCATAACATGTTCTACACAGTTTGTGTTACTGTATGTCTCAGATTTCGTGGCTTGTTAAAGAGAGTGCAATTACTTTTTAAAAATGGTAAAAACTTACAGTTTCTCAGAAAGAGAGACCCAAACCATAACTAGAGACAAGAATATCAAAAACACTTAAGGAGTTTTGATTTGGGCTTGTACTTTTCTTAGTAGAACCTCATATATAACGAAAAGTCAAGCTGAACATCAGTTCTCACCAAAACACCCGATGGTCTCCACACTCCAGGTTTGATGTGCTGATCGTAGAGGAATTTTCCTTAATGTGTTAATTATCTGCAGCTCTTCAGGAGTGTCTGAGAACCAGCTGGACGCTGCATTCCAGGCGAGAGATAAAGACTGAAGGATCAGGCTGCTTATTAGTGCTGTAATCCTTTAAATGAAGCCTCCTGACATTTCTCACTGCTGCTGCTTTAGATGAGCATCTTCAGTTCATAAATCTAAGCGCTCACTCCACACAAGCTCAATTCTGATTCTAAGGCCTGAGATTTAGCAGAAGCCTCTGAGCTAAAATGATCACCAAACACCAATGTGCCATTCAAGAAAGCAGGCTTTTGTGATGCCTGTCCTAAATGTGAAATTGGACTATACTGGTTAAAACAGCTTGAAATACACTAATAATTACAATGTAATAACATTGTAATAAAGACAATTTTCTTTTAGATTCTTGCTTTTTTTCAACATTTAAATACAAATAATGAAAGTGATACCTCAAAATGATGCCTCGTGTGGTTTGTTAACAATATTGCTTTGATGAACAGCAATATTATAAAAAAACAGCAGTGCGCAATAAAAAAATATAATTGTTATTGATTTTACAACAACAGTATCTGCATACTACAACTAGAATAATCTCTTTCTATTAATATTAAATAACTATTTCAGTTCTCCAAAATTCTGTATAATTCTGTATAATATTCACAGATTCTTATATATTTCTCTTCCTACAATCTCTCAATAGTCCCTCCCTGTTTTTCTTGCCATCTGAAAATGATATAAGAGGGTAGAGTATTGTTGACCTCAGTTCTGACTTTGGGAAATTGCTGAGACCTTGTAGTTCTTATGAGAGGAAACAACCTGGTACATACCAAACAGGATGATGGTTTGAGCTTGAATCTGAGGAAAGAGAGAGAGAAAAAAATCTACCCGCTTTCATTTGCACACGGAAAGAGCACCTCATGGATCAGGTTACACCCCTCTGTCAGCTCATAACACACAGATTCACAGATGTACACACACACACACACACACACGCACGCACGCACGCACTCACACACACACACACACACACGCGCACAGTTATGTCTGGAATGTATGTTTATATAGGGCTGCTGTTGTAGATGTCACATTGTAACATCTAATAGATGGAGAATAAGAATGAGAGAGTAATCTAAAGCAAGGGGGAGATGTCTAGATACGTATAGGGTAGCTTGTGGGAGTTTGAAGGACGTCAGAACAGAAAATTCACTATTCTGCCTGAACAGCACGCACTTCAGGGTCATGCACAAATACGACAACCGACATACCATAAATAACATTCTTAACCGGCCCTCCTTGAATCCAAAGAAAATGCTAGAACATTTTAACAGTGATCCGCGATGATCACTAAAATTAACCATAAAAAAAAAATTAAAAAAAACATTTCATTACTTGAAATAAAATAAACGTTAACTGAAACTTAGTATCACAAACGTATTAATGTTTTACTGCACAGTTATGGGGGAAGTCGTGGCCTAATGGTTAGAGAGTCGGACTCATATTCCTAAGGTTGTGGGTTCGAGTCTCGGGCCGGCAGGGATTGTAGGTGGGGGGAGTGAATGTCCAGCGCTCTCTCCACCCTCAATACCACGACTGAGGTGCCCTTGAGCAAGGCACCGAACCCCCAACTGCTCCCCGGGCGCCGCAGCATAAATGGCTGCCCACTGCTCCGGGTGTGTGTTCACGATGTGTGAGTGTGTGTGTGTGTGTGTGTGTTCACTGTGTTGGATGGGTTAAATGCAGAGCACGAATTCCGAGTATGGGTCACCATACTTGGCAGTATTTCACTTCACTACACTTGTGCAGATTTAGAGGGATTTATGTTGTACCCCCCCCCCCCCCTCTCAAATTTGTAATAATTTAAATATGTGCATTTATGCAACATTTTATGCAAAATTCTCTTTAAAGAATATCAAAATCATTTATGGTGATAATATGAAAAATGTGGCATAATTTAGCGTGAGATTGATGCCATCTACTGGAAAACTAACACTTAAAATTTAAATAACATAAAATTTAAATAACATAAAATCATTCAAAGGCTTTTTTTAATGTGGATTTTTGCTAAGACATTATAAAATAAGTATTATTTATTTTTACCTAAAGTATCAGTGCTTACAGTTATGCCTCATTCTTACAGTCAAACTTGAACATGGTGTTGTGCATGTTATATGTGTGTACAATATATGTGTGATTGCAGTGATTTTATTTGGCTTTTTTTTGTCACATTAACATAGAAACTTACAACCAGATATAATTCCAATTTATTATCATTATTATTATTATTATTATTTGTTTGTTTATTTGTAGAGCAAGTGAGTGTCATCAAGTCTCATGCCATTTAGATGAAGGGAACACACACACACACACACACACACATTTATTTATTTAGTTATTTAAATTTAATCAAATGCCATTTGGGGTTGCACACGACCTCAGCAGTGCATAAGGGTTAATATAAATCTAAACTTTATAATTTGAAACTATTTATAAATAATGCAGATTTTTACATTGAAAAAGCCCTGCTTGGAACATATTGTAAGCTGCTATTTTGCTTTTAAAATGACTAAAAACGCACCAGAAAACAAACAACAAAAGAACTTGATATAATCCCAACGAAAGCCTCAAAGTACTACTACAAATGTTAAAGTAAACCTCTTGAGTTTTGCCAGGGGAACTAACACTGACTGAATTGTTCTGTTTTGTGGCAGGCGATGCATTTTCGTTAAGTGATGTCATGTGGCCTGCCGTGTCCGTCTCTGAGAGACGACTGGGAGTATTTCTCATTTCAACAGCCACTCACTCACAGTTGGGGAGTGACTACATCTCTTTCTCATTTGCAGGAAGTAAAGGGGGAGGTGGGCAGAAATACCTTTGCTGGAAATGTAAAGTGCACCCAAGAGTTACACTTGGGCAGTATATGCACTTCTGTACCTTTGTTGTGATACGACCTTGTCAATTTGTACCAATATTACAGCAATTTAGGCTCTTAAAGAGTCAGACCTTTATTTCCTCACAGCAAGATTCAGTATTTTGTTGGTCACTGCTAAAACAACAATTGCTATAAATAGAGCATACAGCAAGTTTAACTGGTTAATAAAGAGCCAAACAACTAAGCAGAGACCGTGGAGTTCTGCTAATTGTTGAAGACAGATCATATTCAATTTCCATAACTGCTGTAAAACCCCTACAAGGCATTAGGGGAAAAAAAAATTTTTTTTAAATTAATTTTTATATATATATATATATATATATATTATAGAAACATATAGAAGCCTGTTACTGCTAAATAATTATTACTAGTTATTACTATTAGTTATTACTAAAAAAAATAAAAAAAATAAATAAATAAATAAAGATGCAGTGTCATGGTAAGCTACAAAGGTTGCATATCAACTTATCTAACACTTATAAGTACAAATTTGCAATACAGTTAAACCTGACCAAGGCAATATTAATTTATTTTATAAATATCCATTGCTGCAAAGCTCAGCTGCTCATAAATGAGCTTTGCTGGATTCCAATCTCTTCATGGCTGATTTTAATACAACACATTAAAACTGACCATAAAGCTTAGAAGTCTAGTGAAACTCTACTTTATTATATAACATTATATACATCAATTTGTGCTTTTAAAAACATCAGTGTATCTCAGTGCCCCTTAGTGCTGCTATTATAGCTCAATTATGCTCTAATATAATCTTACACCTTGTTATGTTTAGTAATAAGGGACACAATAAACAAAGACTGTTAAAAGCCTTTATGGTGAATGACTACTGCATAATGTGAACAATCGACCACTCTAAATGGCAGCTTAATTAAATAAAGCACTTAAATAAGTGAAGCTTCATTTCCACCAGCAATTGTGTCAACTCATGAAGATTTGGAATTAAAAGATCATTCTAGAAATACAGAAAGAATTTGACGGTAAAAGCCTGCAAAAGTGCAAACAAATCTGATGACAAAAAGAAACTTGATTAATAAAAAAAGTAAATACGTAGCTAATGATCGTAATTACACCAGAGTAATATCAGCCCCAGGGCCGCAGCGAAACTTCCTCTGTTGGCTTTTTTCACTTGCCATGTCTCGTCCTCTTTGCAGGCTAATTGTGAGTATTTGTATGTCGGCTTGCTAATGAAGGTCTAGATGTGCATGTAGCCTCTACCGTTACACTAATTCAGATAAAAGCTTGACTTCAGCTGCCATACTGACATTCAAGGTGTAGGACGGCTCAGTTCTCATCTATCAAAATGGCCATTACGGGCTGAGGAACCTAATTAGCATGACAAGATCTAAAATACACGACTCCTCCTATTCACAGCATGCATCCCTTAATCAGATAGATTGTGGCTAATTGCTAAGACATTGAGTTGATTTTCTCTGGTGGAGTGCGGGTGCTTTCAGAGCCCAAGATGTGCTTTTATGAGCGCTCTGACACACGTAACCTGCCTGGATATTCAATAGCAACACTGCCAAACTCTGTTGTGTTGGGCGGTTTGAGATATGCGTCAAATAAACTGAGGGAATACTAATCACAAATATAGACATAAATTCCTGTGCACAGTATTTAAAAGCCAATTAAATTAAATCAATTAAATGTTGACCATCAAAAGAAATCTGATATTAGAAATCACAACCAACTATCCGTAAATATATGCACTGACCCAACAAATCTTTTCTACCCAAATCGATATCCAACATAAAGAACCATTTCTCTCAAATCAAAGCAGACAGTATTGTTAAAACGTTTGGAGTCCATATGATTTTTTTTTTTTTTTTTTAAAGAAGTCTTATGTTCATCAAGGCTGCATTTATTTGACAAAAATACAGTAAAAGAACTACATCAAAATGTTTTCAATAATGAATGATGGATATCTGAAAAAATATGTCTTACCAGCAGGTACGTAGCTGTTGTTTGGACTTTGGACCATTTTAAAATAATGTTTAATAAAATTTGGCAAAGCTGACATTCAGATCATAATGGTGGAAACTAAAGAACTGGTTCACAGACTGGAACTGTTACCAACGTATACATTGTTTTGTGAAACTAGTCAATGCACAGCTAATGCAAAGCTTTGCAGAGTATATTGATTCTAGTTTTATCAGGGGTACTGGGGTTGCCAGATCTGTGGAACAATACCATCCAATTTTCCCCACCCGAGGTTTCCCCTCCGTTGGGGGTCAAAATAGCATCAAAATAGCGTTCTGGGGAGATCGCTTTAACCCACAGACTAGCTGTGACTAGCCAGACTAGCTTTAACCCCCAGACTAGCAAAAACAAGCTGTGGCGAAAAAGTCTAAAAGTAGCCTAGTTCTGCAGTAAAAACTGACTTCGCAATTTCCTTTTTTAAAATGTATTTATTTATTTTGCTTGCAACTCTTCGGTTCGTTGTTGTGCATATATATCTGACCTTCTTTCCATTATTTATGAATATAAGCTAAACAGGACTGACCCAATAATAAAAAAAGGAAGCAGATTCAACAACTCATAAATAAAAAGAAACATTATAGGCTTATAATGATTTAGGATAAGGGCCTTACCGTACTGGAAAGAGATGGCTTGGAAGACAAAAAAGTTAGCTTTAAAATAACTAGTTCTATTTTAATATATTTGACTTTTTTTTATTTCCAGAAATGGCAAAGCTCATTCTTCAGCTGCCATTACTCCAGTTTTCAGTGTTAAATGGTCCTTGAGAATTCCTTCTAATATTCTTAAGAATATTGTGCTCAAGAAACATTTTCTCAGTATTATTAGTTGAAAACAGTTGTGCTGCTTAATGAAGTGTGGAAGTGTTTTTTAACAATTCTTTTTTTCCAGGTTACTTTGATGAACAGAAAGTTCAGCATTTATTTGAAAACGAAATTCTTAATTTTTTTAGAATCTGGCTGGTTTATAGCATCCATTATGGCATTTTCCCACTCTTAGATATTTACGATACCAAACTCACAAAAGTTTTTAAAAGGCAAAGCAATTTTTGAGACAAAAAAGTATGTTTTATCAACTTCCACGTCATTCAAAATCTGTTTGATTTCTGTTGTGAAACAAAAAAAAAATTTTTTTTTAAATGTTGATGGCAGAATTTTCATTTTGAGTGAACTCTCGCTTTAACTATACAGAGTCTTTTAAGTATTACTCGTGGCATAAACTTTTTTCATAACATGAGTCGGTCTGTGGAGACCACTGACAAGATGATTTGAGAAGCTTGCATTAATTCCACTTAAACAGAGCTGCAATAAAATAACGAAAAAAGAATGACGGAAACACATGAGACCCACCGCAGTCTGGGAAGCAAGAGCGAAATCTCATGAACTCATGATCGCGAGGATGCAATAAAGAACTAGAGCAGCCGACCAACAGGCCCTGACAGAGAAAAACGCTCCCCACCTAAAGCAGATAATAAATCAGACGCAGGCGAATTAAAAAACCAACTGAAGAACAACAAATATGGCATGTCTTGCTGGTTTTAAGTGTCCATACCTTTCCCCCTTCACTGCAGGAGGGGAAGAGTATAATAACTTCACCTCTCTCATTATCACCCAGAGAAACATTGGGATGATTTTCAATATGTTTTTTAATTACGCTTGCTTATTTCATCATTAGCTTAAAAAAGAGCATGAGTGCCAGAAGTGGCCAGGGTCATGTGGGGATAAAATGACAGAGAAAAAGTGTTCATGAGAAAACTCTCTTGTATGAGGGAAGGTGATGAAATAAAACAGAGAGAGTGAAAGAGAGAGAGAGAGAGAGATAAAGAGATAAAGATGAGAAATGAAGAGATGGTTATGGTCTGTGGAGGTGTACATTAGAGAAGAGTGCAAGTAAATCAATCAATCAATCAATCAATCAATCAATCAATCAATCAATCAATCAATCAATCAATCAGTCAGTCAGTCAGTCAGTCAGTCAATCGAATGTATATATTAATCCTTTTTATATAAGGAGACATCCTATGTTTGTGTCAAATTAACCCGTTTAATCTCAATTTTTTTCCAGACATGAAAATATCCAGATGATGTGTCATCACTAACCCTTTGAAATAATCAATAATTATTTTTTTAAACATTTTCTGGGGAAAAGCATGTATGGGTTGGTCACTATTGTGACCGGTGGGATAATGTGTGTAATGAATTACCATATTTCTGCAATCATGTAGTTCTGCAATCAAAAAATTTTACTTTTTGTGACAATTTGCACTAATCATGTGAAACTGCACATTGAGACCCTTTATTTTGTCCATATT
This sequence comes from Barbus barbus, assembly GCF_936440315.1. Lineage (NCBI taxonomy): Eukaryota > Metazoa > Chordata > Actinopteri > Cypriniformes > Cyprinidae > Barbus > Barbus barbus. The sequence goes on along the minus strand of NC_136763.1, from coordinate 23,706,236 downwards.
TACAGGAAATGCACTAAAACATCAGTTAGTAAGGTTTTCAGAGCTTTACAAAATGAAACATCTTTTTTTACGGTCACAATTGTGACCGGTGGGATTAAATTGTAACAAAAGTTATTTTATATACACAGAAAGCATAATAAATGTAATGTGTCTGCTTTAATGTTTCATACATTATCATACATCACCTGCTACATCAATAGCTTATGTAAAAATTCAAACATTTAAAAAACAAAACATTTAAAAATGTTTAAATTACGTTTAAAATAGAAATTACAAATAATTACATTATTTTAATGTCATTATTGATTTTTTTTTATTTTTTTTAATATGCCCGACAACTTTTTTTTATTTATTTATTTATTTATTTTATTTTGGGGGTGGGAGTGCTGTGTATGAACTATTGTTACAGTGAGGGACATTTTAGTTGTTTGCTTCTGTAGATCATGATAGAAATGTGTGATAGTTATTGATTTGGTCAGTAAAAAATTAAGTAAAAAAGGACATGTTCTAATGTTTGGGGAAAAACTAAAACTAAAATAAGCCATACAATCTATACATAACTTCAAATGCATGATTACATAGTACAGAGGCCTACATATACTGTCACTCTAATGCAGCAAAATGAATAGCTGTAAAAGTATCTGGTTTGATCTGATTTTTCTTATCCAGAATCCATCTCCTGCTTGCTGTAGTCCATCAGTCACATCATCAGACAAGAGTGACTGTTCCAGTGACAGTGATACATAACAAAATCATAACTATATAATCAGCACGTTTCACAGACGAGGTGGGATTGTCAACAGTCCCTCAAAGCTTTCTCTTTCCAGCATTCAGGTACAAGTTAATCTTCGTACCCAAACCTCTTTCTTTCTTTCTCTTTGTTTTTTACTTGTTAGCACACTATTCCTTGTCATGCAATTTATGCTTTGTCAGATTGTTTTGCACACCTTTGTACATTCTGCTGAATCGTCAGTTGAGTTGTTGATTTTATGCTGAGAAATAGCAGCAACAGACTCCAAATGCAAATGAAACTACTACAGCAGTGGTGGCCAGCGCTGGTCCTGCAGAGTTCAGCTCCATCCCTGATCAAACACACCTGAGCCAGCTAATCAAAGTCTAATGCTGCCTTCTCGTGCTATCAGAAATGTCCTTTTTCTTACTTATAAAGTCGTGATGACAAGTTGTGGGAAAGAATAAAAGTAGCAACCCATTGGTTGTCAATTATATAAACATTCACCGCGCTAGATAGCTTGCTGACGATTCTGGAATTTCAGTCAAATACATGCTTATTTCAATGTCTATAAAACATACAAAATGTTTCAAATGATTGTTCATATAGCCTATAAATACACTACTTTAGCGACAATACAAAGTGATGTAGACACAACTAATAAATAATAGCACTGACAGCAGCAATCATTGTCCAAGACCCAGCAAATATAACATCTATACAAATACAATGTCTATTTTCCGATTTGGAAACTCATATTTATAATAATCCCGATAGCACATGAAGGCAGCATAAAGGTTACTTGAAAGCTACAAGCAGCTGAATTTTTGTGAAGACTTGAAGAAAACTCTGCAGGACAATGGCTCTCCAGGACCTCCCTGTAGTACTGTACAATAAACTCTGTGTTTGAGTAATGCAAGCACACCAACGTAGCCAAGACACAGCTGAAGTGGGGATTAATTATGCTATATATTTTTATAACAATATACTATTAGAGTTTTTGTTAATATTTTTTTTTACTTGTTCTGTATTTACTTTAATTTTAGATTTAGAAAGATTTTCATGTTTTTGTCATTTTTTTTCATATGCTAAAACAGCATTTGTTCATTTTTATTTACATAGTTTATTTATTTTAGTAATTATAGTACAAAAATTAGAAATTTATAAAAATATATTTTATTTCAATTTATTTTAAGTATGTCAAGATATTAGTTTTAGTTAACGTTGATTTATATTTTAGAATTAACTAATATACCATTACATTATTTTTGAGCTAAATAAACATAAATTCTGGGTAGAATTCATTTTTAAATATATAATTTTTATGGACAAATATGCAGTCCAACAAAGGGTTTCATCAGTTGCTTCTGCAACGTCCCACCCCAGTCACGTGGCTTGATAATGATTGGCTGCTGTCTTATGGCTGTAATAATGACATCAGGCTGAGTGATTTGGCCTAAATACTACAACACATTCATTACTGCAAAAATTCGGTTTCTTTAATAAATCTAATATAATGTTTATTTGTCATAAAATGTAGATGTTCCTGCATCATCTGCTTTAGTGATACGCTCTGAATGACTGCAGATGTATCTTCTAAACAAGCGGAAATGTCTTTTCCCCTGCACTTGTCCCGCTGTGAATCTTTCACCTGTGAACCACTAAACACTTGCAGTGGTACAATTCCCACATTACAGGGGGTCAAAGACTCACATGTGCGTCTTCTAAAACAAGCGATGTCAGCTGTGCAATTCTTTTAAATAGTCACCAAGGGAACGTAACATATATAGTGCCGACCGCTTTTCCAAGGTTCAAGGTTGTACTGACGCTCGCTGACATCTCATCACCATGGGAACCTTGAGGTTGCCGAGAGCAACTTTCCCAAGATGCACATATCGAATAATTGTACAAATAGATATAGAATAATTGCACACAACTAGTGCTGTTTTTGTCCCTAAATAAATAGCTGATGATAAATAGCTGGTGCCAACTTTTACTTGCCTATACATAGACACACAAGCACATCATAATTTGTGTTTATTTATTATTTGAATGTATTTTTGGCCTGTCCCCAGCCTCCTTGTTATATTGTGCAAATAAAAAACACTACCAAACAAAAAAAGTGAACATTTCCCCCCCAGTCTTTATATATTTATAAAATGTAAGTGACAGTATATTCGAAAAAGATGAAATTTCCAAATGTCAGCCATCATATTTTCCATCACAAAACTCTGTTTTCACATTTCAGGCATTGAACTCCTCAATTTATTATTTATAAACACATTAAAATCATTAAAAAAGTTTGATCTTTTAATATTATTTAATGAACCCGCGCTAACATGATCTAACAATGATCAGTTCTATTATTACTGACTAACGATAACAAAAATGGGTAATACTTTATTTTAAGGACCAATTCGCACTATTAACTAGCATGCATGTCATTAACATATTGGCTGTTTATTAGTACTTATAAGCATGTATTAATGCCTTATTCTGCATGACAATATTTAAAATGCTTTAACTCAGCCCCATACCTAAACTTAACCAACTACCTGACTAACTACTAATAAGCAGCAAATTAGGAGTTTATTAGTTAATAGTGAGAATTGGACCTTAAAATAAAGTGTGACCCAAAAAGGAATAAACACGGAAACAAATGCATTGGTAATGTTACTGCATTAACTAATGAGAACTTATGAGACCCTTCACTATAGAGTGTTACCATTTAATATTATGTTGTATGTGAACTCCTTTACTATGGTTTTAAATAGTAAAAAAAACAACAACAACTAATAATTAAAAAGTGGATAATGTGGAAGTATTCACATCAAAACAGTTTATCTAAAAAGCACTTTGTTTTTGTTTCACATCATTTAGCACAAAGCTTATAATGCCAAATTAAACTGAACAACATGCTCTACTTGTGCAGCATCACAGTTTCACATCTCATGCATATATTGATAAAAAAGTATTCATATACACTCATTTACAAATATATTATATATATACACACACACGCACACAAAAATAATCGTACTTTTGGAAATATAAAAATAGCACGTCATAGTACAACCAACGACTACGGTTCTATCGGTCTATACGGTTCTACGGTTCCAAAACTTTGCATGCCATTGCAAGCTTGAGTAAACACTCATCATTAGTATTGCTTAGACGTAATAGTGTTTTAATTGGGCGTTTACAGCCAAGAGTAGAGGTTAACTCAATGATTATTGAATTTCCATTTACCAGCTATTAAAAGAGACACTTCAGCTTAGCTAAACCGTGATACAGAAGTGTCGAGACAGCGGTGGGTGTCATAGCACCAACATCAGATCAGTCAGTGTGGCTCAGAGGGGGCAGCTTCTGTGTGGATACGCTGCTTTTAGCATTCTCATCTGGGGTCGTGTTGCGCTCCACGGCAAAAACAATGAAAGGAGTCCAGGCGTCCCTGTCAGGGTGAAATGCGGCCGTTGTGTAGATAACAGACACCCATCTCCAGCATTATAGCATGGACAATACCGCGAGGAGTAATCCCTCTTCATGGGGTCTGATTTCCCCGTCACTGCTGAGCATTAGCCACGCTGAGAGGCAGCGTCTGTAAATGACATAAGCACAAAAGCAGAGCTCAGGGCCCCTACTGGAGGCTGCTGGGCGTAGAATCGGGAATGATAGGGGAACAGAAATTCCTGTGGGTGTTGCGTGGATGTGAATCCCGCCGTGTGACCACCCATCAAATCCCCCTCAGAACTGACCTGCTGGAGCATTCAGCCACCCTGTAACCGAACCTCCGTGGCCCAAGATCTGACAGATGCTCCCAGAATATTGTTCTTACGAGACCAAGTCACAACAAAGAGCCTCACATCACGAGGGGGTGGGGGAGCCGGTGTCATTGTTTCCATGTTAGTTGCTCTAGCATAAGTGTCTAAAGCCTGGTGCAACGTATACGTTTTCCCCCCTGTCCTTTACGAATGTTTACTTGTCAGATTGTTTGATATTAACCCTGTCAGATGTAAAAGCCAAGGCAGGTTGTGCGCCTGTCATTTATGTCAGACTATATAGCATCTAAGACTTTGGTCATGATCGACAGCATTGACTGCATTGTTTGAAGTGATTAGTCTTACACGCAAAATTGAAATAGTGCCGCAGAAACTTGCAGTGCGTGCTTGCAATATGTTTCATAAAAAATGTATGAAAAAGAAAAGAAATATGCAACAGTATGATCATAATGTAAGGGATCATGAAATACATTTATGCTGTATATCATACAGACAAGCTAGTATAAACATGTTTAACTAGTCTTTTGTGATTTGTGACCCTGGACCACAAAACTAGTCAATTTTTCGATGTCAATTTTTCGATCAGACAATATTTGGCCGAGATACAACTATTTGAAAATTTGGAATCTGAGGGTGCAAAAAAATCTAAATATTGAGAAACTCGCCTTTAAAGCTGTTCAAATTAAGTTATTAGCAATGCATATTGCTAAATGAAGTTTTGATATATTTACAGTAGGACATTTACAAAATATCTTCATGGAACATGATCTTTACTTAATATCCTAATGATTTTTGGCATAAAAGAAAAATTTATAATTTTGACCCATACAATGTATTTTTGGCTATTGCTACAAATATACCCCAGCGACTTAAGACTGGTTTTGTGGTCCAGGGTCACATTTAATGTCTCTTATTTTCTCTGCTTTCATACAAATCCAGGTTAATGATTCTACTGGTTTTTCATTCGACAGCTACTGTAGCAGTAGCCGTACTTATGAAAAGTGATCAGAGACTGATGAAACTGACCCTACTATGAAAGAAATACTTTAGGCAACAAATATGTGGAAAAACAGTGCACTATTTTTGTTGTTGTTATTTTAGAGCGTGTGGTCTGAACATGAACGGTTTTTCAAATGCTAACTCTGATTGTCTGAAGTAGACTTTGCTGTAGTAACTAATTAGGTGTGATCTTTCTATTGCGCTCATATCAAATGAAGAGCATCCTCTTGTGATGTCATTAATGTGGAACATTTCTTTTTATAGCTCTCTGGGGAAATTTTCTGGCTTTTTTGCCACCTGATTCACTAAAAGCAACTATGCAAATCAGGTAATGCTGCAAACACACAAACGAAAGTTAGTGGTAAGTGCAATTTTTGCATGGTGCAATTTCCCATCTTTCTGGCTAGATTGAATGCTTGGTTGGGGAGGATGCAAAATACTGAATTCAAGATCCGAAAATATACCATTGTATCTTTGTGTTCTTTGAATTCAGTCAAGAGGTCAATCTGACCTTTAGCTTGTCTGTTGGTCACATGTTTTCTAGTCATAAAAGTTGTAAGCCAGAACTGGCAGGTCAATGTTAACTTCTGTTCTCCAGTCCCCTGTATTCACGTGTCTATGAATGGCGCTCAACAGAGTGCAGTCAAGTCTAGTGTAAATGCATTACTTCACCACTGCAACTACAGAGTGCATCTAGATTTATGTCACGTTCTAATGCTCTTCTCCATAAATTGATCATCATTGGATGAATTGTTGCTAATATCAAGAAAATATACACATATATTTGTCTTTTAAATGAAATGAAATTTAGAAATAAGCCTAATTTACCCCAGAAAGATGCTAAAAAGAATGAAAATGACTCGGTAAATCAGTGCAGATAGTGGTGGGTTAAACTGGATTATGGGTGTTTCATGAATAAGATGCAGGTTTTGTGCAAAACAACAACAACAACAAAAAGGTTTAAGCTTGCTGCCTACACACATTCTCTAGTTACAATCCCGACATGTGTTCTCAGTAATACCAAATAATGCACATATGGAAATTACACAAGAGTTCTGGAAAACAAATAACAGAGAGAATGGTCTCGCTGCTGTTTTTGCACTGATTTGGAAAGTGAAAAGGTGAACTGCAAAAAAAAAAAAAAAGGATGACAAAGAGGCAATGTTTGGGGATGCACACATATAGGGAGTATTGTTTTTTTTTGGCCCCACTTCCCATTACCTCACAATTCTCTGATGTCCTATTGGTCTCTTACGGTTTGGATGAGACTCACTGATGTTCTCCTTTACAGAGCTCTTTAAAGGACATAGTGGTGGGAAAAATTGTGGGTGGGAGGAAAAAATATTTTTCAAATGTTTTGCGTTCTCTCGAGAAACTTTGTGTTCCCTCGCAAAACTTTTGCGCACTCTTGCAAAGATATTTGCGTTCTCTCGCAAAACCAGTTGAGTACGGACTGTTTACTTTACAGCTTGCAGTGGTTCAAACAGTATGTTCATAATGGAGCGGTTTATGGAGTTTTATTTTGAACTCGGACTCAAGTATAAAGAAATGCAGTCAGTACTTAGTTCAAAGCATGGTTTTGGGACATTCTAAATCACTTAATGTGGCTTAATGTTTTAAAACAGTGACATTGGAGGACCAAATTCGATAATAATAATACAATTATTAGGCTAATATTAATAACCTTATAAATAATTTTACTATTATTAATAAGTAATATTATTAATATTTTTTTCTCCCTCATAGAAAAGTGTGCTTAACTTGGCTTAATATAAAATAAAAAAATTAAAAACCAGTGATGAAAAGCCCAAGTTTGATATTTTATTAAAAATATACACTATTTGCACAGAAAAGCAACGTGCTAAGAGTTTTTTTTAATAATATTTTGTCTGCGGGGGAGAAAACACTGCGTTTTGGGCTGTGCATATAAACTGTAAACAGATTTGGTATTTTTAAATCACCGTTTTCATTCATTAGCCTATACCTTAAGTGTTTTATGGGAAAGAAAAAGCTTACATGCAGGGTGTTGCGTTCATATTCTGGGCTGTTCTGCTTTATTAATAGTAATATTACTAATAAGGTTATAAATATTAGCCTAATCATTTTATCAGCTTTTCTTATTATCGAATTTCGAATTATCGATTTGCGAGAGAACACAAAAGTTGTATGAGAGAACGCAAAAGTTGCTCGAGGAACGCAAAAGTTTTGGGAGAGAACGCAAAACATTTGAAAAATATTTTTTCTTCCCAACCCAAATTTGTCCCACCATCATGTCCCTTAAAGGGCTCCGTACTCTTTAAAATTGGGACAGTGTGGACACCTGACAACCGGTGGGTCACATTTCAGTTTGCAACTCATTATAAGTGTGTTTACTAAGAACAGCATCGCTGATGTGCAAATGTGAGATGGTGAAGTTCTGAGGCTTTTCACAAAATAGTCAGCCTTAAACATAAGGACAACTACAGTAGTTTCAGTCCTGTAGTTTACAATTGGCTGCAGGCGCCCTATGTGTCCTTTACTTATTTAACTTAAGTTTATTGAGAGAGCCGTTCATTTGATTTAGATGGGAGATGAAGATGCTTATTACCATTGTAAATGAGTTTTTCTCCCGTGGCTATTAAATTGTTTCTCATGTGCCTTTCCTTCTCAGGCCTCATATTTCTGTGTTTTTGATTGGCAGTTATTTAAAGCTCTGATCAAATATATACATACTTATGTGGCTCTGAACATTAATATATGCTAATTACCAGATAACAAGGGGAATAACAGGCCAATGCTCATTAAAAGTCACACAGACTCGATTTCATTTTTCATCTATTAAAACTTCGACAGAGCTGTACAAAAGTGATTGTTGAGCGGTCGTTGAGTCATTAGAGAGGACAACGATGAAAGAAACACAGCGAGGCGTCGTGTTCAATTGAAACTGCACTCTCTCTATTAAAAAAGAAAAAGAATGATTCAGAAATATGTATGCTTTTCTTTAAACAATATGCAGAAGATGGAATTTTTGATCTTCTGTGAAGCCTGTATGTGTAATGTATTAAAAATATGTTCTTAATGTGTTATAATTAGGGCTGCCAATCTAATGCATTCATTTAGTATAATGGATTGAAAAAAAAAAAGATTAAACAAATCATGCCCCCTTATCCATATGTAAAAACAATATGCTAGTATGCTGTTATATGTTATGCTATGACATCTGACACATTGTAAAAGGTTTCACCCTATTCCAAATATTTTTTAGAAATCATACAAGTTCTGTATGAAATGTCAGAATTTAAAAGGGACCTATTATGCAAAAATCACTTTTATAAGGTGTTTGAACACAGTTGTGTGGCCACAGTGTGTGAAAACAACCAGCCTATAATGTTAAAAATCCACCAACTCATTGTTTTATAATTAAAAAAAATCATAAACAGTCTCTCATGACGAGCTGTTTTAGATTCTCCCTCTGTTCACGTCACCGAGGGGGAAAAGTCCCACCCATTAGTGACGCTGCCCCATAAGCATAGACACCTGAGTGAGAAGCTGTGGTCCGCCTCCTCCATTACTGCTGGAGATATAGAATATCAGCACCTCTTTGGCTTTTCAAGTGTTGTGTTTTGGGATGCACTAACGAACATAGGAGTCTCCATAGACTCCCTCCATCTGAGCCGCTGTGGACACTGCGGTCAAGTTTCATTGTCTAAGGAAATGTCCCGGAAAAAAAAGTCCCCACTACGTGTATAGGGATCAATACCATCAACAGTGAGGTTAATGATGCTAAAGCTACCATTGTCTCTGTCTGTTTTCACTGCGGCTGTCTTCATGAATGATCGTGAATAGGAATGTGGTAGTTAAAAGTTGCATATGAAAGCAATGTGAGTCGATCGCTTCAGTTTGTTGAGCTCATAATCACGAGTGGGACTTATAAAATTTGTGATAGCATGCCATGCACCATGAGACCAGCTATGTTATTTTTATCGCGCTGTGCTCCCTGTCTGTGTAATTCATAAACGCGAATGTATTATGCACAGTACAATCAGATGACTGACTTTGAAACAGAGTACGTTTTCTGTAAAGATTGCAAAGTCTAGCACTGCTAATGCGGAGCTGAAACTCTTGAAGCTCCGCCCTTTTCTCCAGGAGCACCAGCTCATTTGCATTAAAGCAACATACTCAAATACAGAGCGTTTTAGCTCATGCCCTAAAAGTGGCAATTTTAACAAGCTATAAAAAATTATCTGTCGGGTATTTTGAGCTAAAACTTCACATACACACTCTGATATCAGAGACTTATTTTACAACTTGTAAAAAGGAGCATAATAGGTCCCCTTTAATGTTAAAATCGGTTCAAAAAATTGCACTAACCATTTTCAATTGCATGCTGATTCACCAGCTCCAATTTTAATATTTAATTTAGCATGTTTTTTCAGCATTGTTTTTATCATTGCAACTATATTTATAATACATTGTAATACTCAATAAACATTCAAATTTAAAGAATGCATTTCAACACATTAAATCCCAAGTGTGTTACAATGCATTATACTGATTATGTATATTACAATTATGCATATGCATTATATGCATTGCAATCATATTATAATGTATTATAACGGTCATTACAATTATCTATGAAAGTTATATATCTAGATATTTTTGTTGGCCTTCGATTAGGTTAAATTAGTTATGCAAAAATTAAACATAAATTAACATTATGCAAAATCAATAAGCTTGTTAATAAGGTTTATTGCTTTCATTTCATGAATGTAATGAAAGGCACAAATGTTCAATATAGTTACAGTTTCACTGGCAAGTAATATAGCTCATTATTCTTTATGTAGGTGGTTTACAGTTGGCAAGCATGTAGCAAGTTGGCACACTAATATGGAATGTGCAGCGTTTATCAACATTTTAAAAATTTCTAATTGGTTTTCTCAACCGTGATATAAAAATACAACATTTGTTTGGTTATTTGATGTTAATGTAGAGTATGACAATAATTATCAATGCTAGTTTACTAAAGAAACACCACAGAAGACTTAATGCATGTCAGCATCACCTGCACTCAAACCCTGCAACGCTTTTAGCCTCAAACTCTCGCCCACTAAACCACTACACAAACACTTTTACTTGTCTCTATTCCTAATGGACGCCACTCTGTTGTCCATTTTCCTTGCCCCAGGAAAACCGGATGGACAGCCAGTGCAGTCTCCCCCAGCTGAAGACACAATGCTGTTTATCTCCTAATTGATTCTCTGAGGAAAGTTGGAGATGGACAGCGTCAGTCTGACACTGCAAAGCAGCCCGTGTTAATAATGTATCATTGGAGTTTTTATTGATATGCTTCTGCTCTGAACTTCTGTCTATCCTACCTGTCACACATTCAAGGCATGTCGGTTTATGTGGCTCAGTAGAAATGCTTTAAATTTCTTCCACTTATTGAAAACATGCAACAAGTCATGGTTTTTGATGATAATTAAAAGAGACTAGCTGTATGGCTGCGCAGGCTAGGTGTAATAGGAACGCAACTGACAGATTGAATTATGTTGTGTGTTTCAATCAGCTCAAATGACTTCATACTGTACGTCTGTGAGGAAGTTGATGTCTTACAGTTTTACATTGTAAATAATAACAGCTTTGTCAAATTAATCAAATTACTGAATTAATTTAGCTAAACTTTGGGCTATTCTTACATTACCGTTACACTGCAAAGCCTAAAGCTTTTATATAAAATCAGCCAAGTGGTTCTAAATAGACATTACTTCAATCAAAATGAAACTCAAAATGCTCAAGTACAAAAAAAAGAAAAAAGCAGTGGAGAATACTCTTAAGCCTTTGTTATACATGCATGCTATAGCATTATTTTTAGGCAGCTTAAATAGCGATAGATGCCATTTACACTAAGTGTAATGATGGGTCTGAGGCATGAGGATCCATTTGCAGCTTTATTAATAAGACAGGGTCAAACAGGCAGGGATCATTCAACAACGTCAGGGGTGTCAGAGATAGATCAGAATCCATAAACGAAAACCAGGCTAGGGTCGAGGCAGGCGGCAGTCTGTGACAGAGCCCCCCTCCTGCGAGTGGCTCCTGAAGTGAGGGGTGGTTCTCCGCCGAGGCCTTCCACGGGTTCGAGGAGCGGGTTTGTTGGGATGCAGACGATGGAAATCATCCGTAAGCGTGGGGTCCAGGATGTCCTGGGCGTTGACCCAGGACCTCTCCTCAGGACCGTACCCCTCCCAGTCTATGAGGTATTGTAACACCCTGCTTCGGCGTCGGGAATCCAAGATCTCCCTGACTCGATATGCCTCCTCGCCGTTCACCACGATAGGAGGGGTGCGCTCCTCAGCGGCCTCCTCCTGGTTCCCCTCCCCTCTCAGACCACCGGCGGGCTTGAGCAAAGACATATGGAAAGTGGGTGAGATACGATAACTGGCAGGAAGTGCTAAACGATATGAAACTTGTGTGATTTGATAAATTATTTTGAAAGGACCCACATACCTGGGACTGAGCTTTTTGCACGGGTGACGAAGGTGAAGATCTCTGGTGGACAACCACACCCACTGAACCGGAGCATAAGGAGGGCCAGGTCTCCGATGACAATTAGCCTGTTCTCTGACCCGGCGTACAGCACGTTGGAGATGAACATGAGCAGAATTCCAGGTCTCCTCACTGCGGTGTATCCAGTCATTGACAGCGGGCAGATCAGAGGGTTCCCCTGACCAGGGAAATAGGGGAGGCTGAAACCCCAGAACACACTGGAACAGTTTTAGACCAGTCGAAGGCTTGCGTTGCGAATTCTGAGCATATTCCGCCCAAAGCAGATATCGACTTCAGTCGTTCTGATTGTTGTGGCAGTAAGATCTTTGAAACCGAACTAGTTCTTGATTGAGCCGTTCCACTTGGCGGTTGGACTCAGGGTGATAGCCAGAGGTTAGGCTGATGTTTATGTTGAGCTGCTGACAGAAGGCAGACCAGACTCTGGAGGTGAATTGTGGTCCACGGTCACAGACAATGTCCTCGGGTAGTCTGTAGAATCGGAACACCTGTTCCAGCAAAGCCTCTGCAGTTTCGAAGGCTGTGGGAAGCTTGGGGAGAGGAATGAGGCGGCAAGCTTGGAAGAAGCGGTCGATGACTGTAAGTATGGTTGTATGATTTCTGGAAAGAGGGAGGTCAGTGACAAAGTCGATGGCGATATGGGACCAGGGTCGTTGAGGTATGGGTAGAGGTTGAAGTAAGCCAGCTGGGCATTGATGAGATGACTTGGTAATGTTGCAGGTAGCGCAGTGCTGGATGAACATGGCAACGTCCTTCTGTACCGATGGCCACCAGAAACGGTTGTTAATAAGGTGAACAGTAGCTGTGATGCCGGGATGACCGGAACTGGGAGATTTGTGAATCATCCGTAGGATGCGTTGTCGAAGATCTACTGGAACATAAGTTAAGTTAGGTGGGCATTCAGGTGGCGTGGGATCATCAGCTTGTGCTTCGGATATCTCTGTCATGATGTCCCATTGTACGGGAGAGCGAGAATGAGGGATGTGGGGATGACCGGTTCATTGGTATGTTTGATGATTTGGTGAATTCAAACTGCCTGGAGAGAGCATCAGCTTTACCAGTCTTTGAGCCAGGACTGTATGTAACAAGAAAGTCAAATCGGGAAAAGAACAGTGACCATCTTGCTTGACGGGAGTTAAGGCATTTGGCTGATCTGATGTATTCCAGGTTTCTGTGATCCGTGAGTAATGAAAGGTAGTTTGGCGCCCTCTAGCCAATGCCTCCACTCCTCGAAAGCCCCCTTCATGGCTAGTAGTTCTCGATCCCCAACATCATAGTTCCTCTCAGCAGCATTGAGTTTCCTGGAGAAATAAGCACATGGATAAAGTTTAGCAGGGTTACCTTGATGTTGAGACAAGATGGCTCCAATGCCTGTGTTAGAGGCATCCACCTCAACCGTGAATTCGAGTTCTGGATCAGGGTGATGAAGAATCGGTGCGGAGGTGAAACGTTCCTTGAGTTGCAGAAAAGCCTCCGATGCTGCTGTGGACCAGTCAAGATAGCATTTGCCTCCCTTAAGCAACGACATTAGCGGTGAAGCTATGGTGCTGAAGTTGCGTATGAAACATCTGTAGAAGTTGTCAAACCCCAGGAAATGCTGCAGATCCTTAGTGGTCTTGGATGTGGGCCAGTTTAACACTGAGCTGATCTTTTTCCTCATCCATCGCCACCCCGTCAGCACTGATAATGTATCCCAGGAAAGATGTCAATGTCTGATGAAACTCGCATTTTTCCATCATGGCATACAACTGATGATCGATGAGGCGTCTTAGAACTGCTCTTACATGTTGCACATGGGATTCTAATGTGTCAGAGTAAATGAATTTGTCGTCAATATAAACAATCAGCCATTGACCCAACATGTCCCGGAACACATCATTGATGAATGCCTGAAAGATTGACGGACTGTTGACAAGCCCGAACGGCATAACCCGATATTCGTAGTGCCCAGTGGTGGTAGAAAAGGCGGTTTTCCACTCATCCCCCTCTCTAATGCGGATAAGATTGTATGCATTGCGAAGGTCAAGCTTTGTAAAGTATTTCGCTGAACGGAGCATTTCTAAGGCGGCAGGAACCAGTGGCAGAGGGTAGCGGAACTTGACTAACTTCATTGAGGTGATGGTAGTCAATGCAGGGGCGCAATCCTCCATCCTTCTTGACAAAGAAGAAACCTGCTGACGCTGGTGATGTGGATGGTTTAATGAAACCCTTGGCTAGCTCCTCCTCAAATGTAAGCCTTCATGGCTTCAGACTCTGTTGTGTAAGAGGGAAAATATGACCCTTAGTGGGTACTGCCCCAGGGAGAAGGTCAATAGCGCAATCGCTGGGACGATGAGGTGGAAGTTGAGTGGCTTTAGATCTGCTGAAAGCTTCACACAAATCATGGTATTCGGCTGGTAACCTCTGAATAGCTGGATCTTCCTTGGGAAGGGGGGATTCAAAAGTAACAGGTGAGTGAAGCTGAGGCATAAGGCAGTGCTTGTGACATGTCTCTGACCACCGTATGATCTGAGGTGTGGACCATGATATGCAGGGGTTGTGTTTCTCCAGCCAAGGCAGGCCGAGGATTAATGGTTTCTGGGGTGATTCGATGGCGAACAAGCGTATGCTTTCCGTGTGAAGAGAGCCTGTCCTCAATGTGATGTCCTTGGTGATGAATCTAACGTGCCCCGTGCCCAGGGGACGACCGTCTAACGCTGCCACTGCCACAGCGGATTCACATTGAATGAGAGGAAGAGAATGTGTCTTAGCAAAGTTAACATCAATGAAATTACCTGCTGCCCCAGAGTCGATCAAAGCCAGAGAATCTAATTGTGAATTCTCAAACATGATAGCTACTGGAACTTCGAGTGTGGATAAGATAGACGGATTAGAACTCACCAAGGATGAACCCCGGAGGGCTGGTCTTGTGGGACAGGAGACTCTCATATGGCCTGACAGACCGCAGTAGAGGCATAGATTCTCACGGCGTCTGCGTTCTCTCTCCTCTGACGTGAGATGGGTCACGCCCACCTGCATAGGCTCGGGCTCTCCAATCTCCTTTTCATCAACAGAATGTTCAAAGACATCACGAAACTGTTGCATAAAACTTCTGAAGGAAGGGAAAGTCATAGTACCGCCCTCCCACACCGCCGTGGCTCAGTCTAGCGCTCTCCCGTCAGTAATGAACATACAAAAGAGACACGACTCTTTTCACTTTCTATTGTGATTCTATTTACACTAAGTGAAAATAGCAGTATTTTTAACGATACGCTATTTACACTAAGTGCAAATAGCTATAGATTCTATTACACTATGTTAAAATAGCAATACTTTCTGCTATTTATACTACTTATTGCAAATAGTGGCAATTATCTGCACCTCAGTATTGTAGTAAATTATAAAACAGTACGCAATACTAACGTATTGAGTGTAAATTATAGTTTTAATTCAAATTATTAAATGGATGCCATCTTATTGGGACAATACAGCCCTCCCTACACCTACACTAACTCTACCTGATACTTTTATTTTCAACTTTTGAATTATTTCCTTAATTTTTATTGATTTTTTGATGCAACATGAGATTTAAAAAGGGAGAAAAAAGTTTGGTAAAAGGTGGACTCGAACTCGGGTCGATTGCGTCAAAAAGCATGCGCCTTACCATCAACGCCACTAAAACTGATGCTAAATTAGAGTCTTTTTTTAGTGTTGTCTAACCCAGTCACACATTAGTGGGCGGAGTTAGTGTAAATAGCCTTTTCCAACAAGAGGGCTATTTGCACCTAGTGTAAACAGACACTCAGTTAAAGGAACTCTCTGATCAAAATAGCATTAGGTAACCTGAAGTACTTCCATGCAGAAACACCTGCAATTCCTACTTTGTCAATTTTAATTGACCCAAACTATTTTTTAACCTTTTGTTTTTAACGAGAATCAGTTTGCATGTTTTATTTAAGGTCAAGCAATTACAGTTCAGAGTGGTGATAATCACATCAGCTGATGATGGCAAACTGTGAAGAGAATAAAGATGTTATGGTGGTAGAGCAGCATCATGTCTTTATGTTTTCGACACAGGAGGCAGGTCTCATATGATTTTCTCTGTTAGTCAAGTGTGGTTGTGCCCTGCAGGCCTACTGATGTGTGTTGAACTTCATTATCATGGGTTTGTATCTCATGTTGTGTTGTATGGATTTTTTATACTGAATATAATTGTTCCTCTTCAGGAACTCGAGCTGCGTCAGGAGACGCTTTGGGGAACGCCTACAGCGTAACCGGCTCTGAATACCAATGAAAGCTGTCCAATGGATGGGAGGGACGTCACGGGCGAGGTGACGTATTGACCAGCTGGTATAAAAGCACGTGTGGTGAAACCGGCGTCAGCTTTCTGTCATTCAGCAAGCGCTCTGTGTTTCTGTCAGTCTTATTTACTGTTGTCTGTCTTTAGTTATGTCTAAGAAGAGCCAGTTTAAGGCTTGGAATATGGGAGAAGCGCAATACGAGCTGTGTGTTCCTCCTTGCAGATGTTTTTTTGTGGGACGAGTGAGCGAGGTCACAGAGCGATGCCGCGTGTGGAACAGACGCTTGCGAGGTATCTGTCCCCTGACGCTGCGTCGTCTCTGAAGGCAAGGGGTACGCGGCAGCAGGTTAGGCTGGCTTATGTCTGCACGCCATGGTGGTGTTGCGGGCATGCCAGGCTGACCTGCTCAAGGAGTTGGATGAGGGCGGGGATTTCTCCCTCGCCGCTCTCTAGCTCACGGGGTCACTAGGCGAGAGGAGCCCCTGCCCCTGCTGGCTCCTCGTATAGGCAAGCTCGCCCCCGCTGGAGCGGGTCGGGGCGGTAAGAAGGCTGCGCGGTCAAGGACTTCCCAGCCAAGCAGGCGAAGAGGTCTTCGGCCAAGAAGCCCTGATGTGAGTGGGATCAGGGCTTATGAGGGTAGCCCCGCTGGGGTAGAGCACGATTCACCGCAGCGTACGGTGCTCGTCTTCCCCCAGTGCCCTCAGAAGTTCGCCGCTAGCCGCTCTGACTACACCAGAGGCCAGTCTCGAGGGACTGGTTCCCTTAGTAGACTATTTTGCAGCGTGGAAGCTACTGCCAAATGTGTCTAGATGGGTCCTGCGCACTGTAGAGAGAGGCTACAGAATCCAGTTCGATTCTTGTCCGCCTCAATTCAACGGGGTGAATTACATGTTAGTGGGCAGGCTCTGGTAATGAAACAGGAGGTACATACTCTCTTAAGGAAGGAGGCCATCGAGGTTCCTCCTCGCGAGAGAGTCCGGGTTCTACAGTCGGTACTTCATAGTTCCAAAGAAGGATGGAGGGTTGCGTCCCATTTTAGATCTGCAGCATCTCTGAACCGCTCAGTCAATAGACTGAAGTTCAAGATGCTCACGCTCACAGGTCTCGTCTCAAATCAGGTCCGAGGACTGGTTTGTTGCAATCGATCTAAAAGACTCATACTCCCATGTCTCCATCCTTCCCTCTCACAGGAAGTTCCTGAGGTTTGCTTTCGGGGCGAAGCTTACCAGTACTGGGTACTTCCCTTCGGGCCAGTCACTCACTGTCAAGCAGTTTCAAAGACTGCTGGGTCTGATGGCGGCTGCGTCCAACATGTTACCTATTGGCCTGCTGTACATGAGACCCCTACAGTGGTGGCGCAAGACCAAGGGGTTCTCCCCGAGGGGGGAACTCGCGTCGCATGATCAAGGTCACGCAACAGTGCCTACGTGCCTTGGACATGTGGAGACAACCTTGGTTCTTGTCCCTGAGCTTGGTGTTGGGAGCTCCGTGTCGCCGCGTATGCTAGCGATGGATGCATCCTTCACCGGTCAGGGAGCGGTCATGAGTGGCCATCCTGCCCACGGTCTGTGGAGGGTCATCATCTCGTTTGGTCAGCGAGATGCTGGCCGTGTTTCAGGCTCTGAAATACTTTCTCCCAGACCGAAGAGGTTGCCATGTGTTAGTTCGCACCGACAACACATCGGTGGTCTCTTATAGCAACCACCAAGGAGGTCTGCGGTTCGCGTCCCCTGTACAGGCTGGCACACCAGATCCCTGCGTGGGCTATGAGGCTGAGCTCTCCTGGTTGGTCGAGCTGGCATTGCTCCCCTCAACTTTGAGGGTCACCTTGAGCATGCCGCTCCCTTCTGAGCGTCTGAGTTCCCTCTCATGCTGAGAGTTAAGTGCTCAGCTCTCCAGAGCTCTGCCTTGGTAGAGCTAGCATTGCTCCCCTCACTTTAGAGGGTCGCCTATGAGCATGTTGCTTCCTCCCGGCTCTCCTGTTGGTCGAGCTGGCATTGTTTCCCTCAACTTAGAGGGTCACCTTGAGCATGCCGCTCCCTTCTGAGCGTCTGGGTTAGCATGTGGGAGCAGACACCCTGTCGAGGCAGGGGCTGTTATCCGGGGAATGGATGCTTCACACCGAGGTGGTGAAGCAGATCTGGAGAGTGTTTGGCCAGGCTCAGGTGGACCTCTTCGCCACTCAGACAGCGCAATGTCCCCTCTGGTACTCTCTACGTCATCCAGCTCCGAGGGGCTGGATGCCATGGTATAGACGTGCCCGAGGCTTCGTCCGTACGCCTTTCCCCCGATTGCTCTGCTCCCCGGCGTTCTGGAGAGAGTGTGCCGGGATGAACTCCGGCTGCTAGTAGTAGCCCCATTCTGGCTGGGCCGAGTATGGTTCTCGGACTTGATTTCCCTCCTCGACGGCTTTCCATGAGAGATTCGAGTCAGGAGGCATCTCCTCTCACAGGCAGGAGGCACCCTTCTGCACCCCCGCCCGGAGTTGTGGAAGCTGTGGGTGTGGCCCCTGAGGGGGCACAGCTCATAGCTTCCGGTCTCTCAACCAAGGTTGTTGAGATCATTCTCCAGTCCAGAGCTCCCTCTACGAGGAGACTCTTCACTTCATGGTGTGGAGATCGCCAGCTCGACCCAGTTAACTGCCCGGTTGGTACAGTGCTGGAGTTCCTGCAGGCTCGACTCTCCACAGGGTTAGCCCACTCCACCTTGAAGGTCTATGTGGCGGCAATCTCGGCTTACCACACCCCTCTTGGTGGACTGACAGTGGGCAGACAACCCCTAGTTACACGTTTCCTCCGTGGTGCACTGAGGCAGTCGGTTCGTGGATGGAATGTCTTAGGTTACGTATGTAACCCCAGTTCCTCGAAGGAATAAGACGCTGCGTCGCGAGGCCACACTTCCGGCATCCCTGCCAGCGCTTGCTTCATTCTAGACGCTGACGCCGGTTTCACCGCACGTGCTTTTATACCAGCTGGTCTTTACGTCACCTCGCCCGTGACGTCCCTCCCATCCATTGGACAGATTTTTAAAAAATCCATCATTATCCCTGTGCCAAAGAACAATAAACCCTCTTGCCTGAATGACTATCGCCCTGTTGCCCTCACATCTATAGTCATGAAGGTTTTTGTGAGACTTGTAAAGAGCCACATCTGCTCCTCCATCCCTGATACTTTGGACCCTCTTCAGTTTGCCTATCACCCAAACAGATCTACGGACGATGCCATCTCTCACGTCCTCCACTCTTCCCTCACACACTTGGACAGTAACAATGGGAATTATGTAAGGCTGCTATTCATTGATTATAGCTCAGCTTTCAACACTATAGTCCCCATCAAGCTGGCTTCTAAACTCACAAACCTCGGCCTAAACTCCTCACTCTGTGACTGGATTCAAGACTTCCTCACCGGCAGACCTCAAGTGGTGAAAGTTGGCCAGTTCACCTCAAACTCCATCACCCTGAACGTAGGAGCCCCACAGGGCTGTGTCCTGAGTCCCCTGCTCTACTCTCTCTACACGCATGACTGCGTGTCCTCTCACAGCTCCACAGCTATTGTCAAATTCGCTGATGATACTGTGGTTCTGGGCCTCATCTCCAACAACGATGAGACCGCATACTTGGTCGAGGTAGAGAGACTCACATCATGGTGCCAGGACAACTGTCTCTGAATGTGAGCAAAACTAAAGAGCTGATCATGGACTTTAGGAAGAGACAGCAGCGGCCCTACACTCCTCTTATGATCAGTGGGACCCCTGTGGAGAGGGTGAGTAGCTTCAAGTACCTCGGTGTAAACATCTCAGAGAACCTGACTTGGACTACACACATCCAAACACTGGTTAAGAAAGCCAGGCAAAGACTGTACCATCTGCGGCAGCTGAGGAAATTCAGGGTCTCACCAGCAATCCTGAAAACTTTCTATTCAGGGACCATAGAAAGTGTATTGACTCAGTGCATCTCAGTGTGGTATGGAAACAGCCCCAATCAGGACTGCAAAGCACTACAGAGAGTTGTGCGCTTAGCTGAGCGCATCTCAGGGTCTGCTCTCCCCTCTCTACAGGACATCTACCTCAAACGCTGCAAAAATAGAGCTGTTAAAATAATCAAGGACTCAAATCACCCTGGTAACCGTCTATTCACTTTGCTTCCATCTGGTAAGCGCTTCCGTAGCCTGATGGCAAAAACTGAGAGACTTAGGAGGAGCTTCTTCCCCCAGGCCATCAGGCTCCTAAACTCTAACTCTGTGTCATAACATCACATGACTCCATGTATATACCACTATATCAATAGCTATTCATAATTTTTCTCTACCTCATATTGCTGCTATTTAAATACCCTGGACAACTTTTTGCACATTCTTTTTGCACATTCCTCTTATTACTATTTAAGTCAACAACATACTGACCTGTACTGACCTGCACATTTATATTTATATTTTTTTATCTTTTATTTTATTTTATTCCTCTTATTTTTTCTACTTTTCTTTTTCTTAATATTTGTATTCTATATAATTGCACTGTCCTTGGAGTGGACCTGACCTACATTTCACTGCTGGTTATACCCTGTATAATTGTGTATGTGACAAATAAAAATCTTGAATCTTGAATCTTGAGATTTCATTGGTATTCAGAGCCGGTTACGCTGTAGGCGTTCCACAAAGCGTCTCCTGACGCAGCGTCTCGTTCCTTCGAGGAACTGGGGTTACATACCTAAGACGGTATTCATGCTTGTATATTTAGGGTGCAATTGAAGGTCATGCCCTCAAATCATGTTATAGGACAGTTGGCGCATGCATGATGCAAAAAATTGGTACTGATCCACTTAGTTAGACTTTGTTTGGTGACCCATAACCCTAACTACCAAATCAGGTGGATTGACAGATGGATGCATGGAAAGCCTTCCCAGAGGAGTGGACGCTGTGAGCAAGGACCATTTCCTTAAAGCCAGTAACAGACGAAAAAACATGCATGGTGATTGAGTCAACCATACTTTCAGCCAAATAGATTAAAGATAGTAAAGTGTAGGTTTTGGATAGATTCTGAAATACAGTATCTGCATGTTGGCAGCATTGAAAGTATATATCAAGTAAAGCAACTTTTATGTATTAACTTTAAAATCTTACAATGTACAAATCTGTTAGATGTACATGCAGTGCTGGGTAGATTACTTACAAATTGTAATCCATTACTGATTCCAAATTACAATTACAAATGACAAAATTGTAGTTAGTAAAGTAATCCATTACATTACACATTCCAGGTAATATAATCAGACTACTTTTCGATTACTTTTAGATAACTTTTGACCTCATTTGTTTATCACATTGATTTAAATAAGATAATCTTGTACCATGTTGATATAAAAATACAAAGAAAAAGAAAATATATTTATTTTTTGTTATTAACAACATAAAGTGCATTAAACATCATGTCAAAGTTTCCCAAACTGGGGTTCTTGAAGGAACTGCACTGGGTTTGTGAGTAAAAAAAAAAAAAAGCTATTAAATCATAAAAAAACTTAAATTGAAAATTACAATAGGAATGAATGAATGAATGATGCTTTATTGTGTATTGCTGTACACCCAAAGTGCTTTATAATCATGTGGTGTTGTGGGGGGATCTCTCCTCAACCACCACCAATAAATCTTTTACAAATTACATCAATTAAAGTAAAACACTTTAAAAATATGATATATTATACCTTTTTACCTGGATGTCATGTGACCATGTGAATAATATGCAATTATGTAATCGATAAAAAAGTAACTTTAGTCTAATTACAAGTATTTAAAAATGCAATATAATCTAATTACAAGCACTTCAGTTTTGGAACCTGATTACTTAATCCAGATTACATGTAATCAAGTTACTGCCCAGCACTGGATGTACAAATCTTTTTGAATATTACAGAAGATGAGAACTGAAATGACTAAAACCATTACAAGGGCTGAAGGTTTCTCATTTGAAAGTGGCTCATTTATAAGTAATTGGTGGAAAAACTGTCTGAAAGTGTGGTCACACTGGCTAAATTTTGCGAACGGAAAAGGTCCATTCCATAGTTAATAGTGTAATGATGCTTGAAACACTGCACACAGAAGTCACTTTCAAACCAAGCAGATTTCTGTTGTCAATGTGGTAAATTCCTATGACCAAAATCTGCGCGAAGAACTTTTTCGCCCTCACGCAAAACTCCCAATTTAACGGATTCCTATTGAAATGACCATATTTTGCCTGTTATATTCCTCTGAGCAGTGACATATGTGACTGTATTTTGAGAAATAATATTTTAACAGCAAATATATACATGAAATACAGACATGACTAAGAAATCATATACTGTAATGAAGTTATAATGTCAAATTATTATTATTATTTATTTTTGTTATTTTTTTGATTGGAAAATAAGGTGTATATTCCATTATTTCAATATTCTATTAAACTATGAATTCTGTGTGGATTCATAAGTATTTATGTGCCTTTAAAGATGTGCATACATAAATGTGTTCACAAATAAGATGCTTTCCATACATTATTATTGTATGTATTAATGTCCAAACGTTAAAATTTGTGAACTATATGTACAAAAACCTATAAACATTAAACAGATCATGTTTTTGACGTATCATATTTAGTTTTGTTCATGTGTGAGAATATATTTTGAAAAGTATGGAAAACATTAGTCATTCATTCATTCATTCATTCATTTCTGTATTAAAATATATGAATCAATATTTACTGGCACAATACAACCATTATGACCTAAACACATAAGCATCACACAAAAACACAGCTTAAGGGTTATTTGATTTAAGAAAGACCTTGACATTTTATTTTACATTCAGACATGAAGACCAATTATATTCAATGGTCACACTATTAGACATCATATAAATAACCACTGCAGCACAGTCATACATAATTCAAGAGTTTCTCAGTTTGTGACAACACTAACCTTCACTTGGGTTAATTAAGTATCTGTTTCACATTCATGTTCTAATGCTGTAGGTGACATTTTCCCAGTCCTAAAGAAAGAAAAAACACTGTTGTTCTTTCACTTGGAGCTAAATGTCGTCTGAAAAAAAGATCTACTGTTGTTGTTTTGTCACTTTTTAAAAAAATGTTGAAGATAAAAGGCCAGAAGAACCATGATTTGGCTGAATCTGTGCCTCTATAGCTTTTTCTGTCAATTAAAGGAAGAACATCATTCTCTCTTGTAGCTCATTCT
The DNA here is from genome assembly GCF_936440315.1 of Barbus barbus. NCBI lineage: Eukaryota > Metazoa > Chordata > Actinopteri > Cypriniformes > Cyprinidae > Barbus > Barbus barbus. The sequence continues at coordinate 23,682,687 of NC_136763.1, read as the reverse complement.
TTGATGAAGTCCATAACTGGTAATGTTTTCAAGCAAATTTCAAGGGTTTTTGTGGGTTAGAATCAGGCCTGAGTAAAAGGTATTCAAGGATTCTGTATTAGTCTCTCTTAGTGTTTTTTATTATATTTTTGAATGAAAAATAAATAAATAAACATGTCAGGAAATATAATACATAAATAATAATAATATGTTTATTTTGTTTTGTTTTGTAGACACTATACTGTTTTCCCCAAATTGTATTATCTTTATCAGGAATTTAGTTTTATTATCAGATGACAATATTGCACAATTATTCTGTGTATACAGAAAATATTATTCTTTCTTCTATGTATCAATTTAATGTATATTTATTGCATTTTAATTGATCATAAAATATCATCCTGCTCATCCTATTATGTATATTAAAATATATACTGATTGTCTATTTAATACAATCAGTGACAACAACAATTACTGACTATTACTTTCTAACAATAATTGTTATTGCATATAATAATAATAATAATAATAATAATTATTATTATTATTATTATTATATGGTTTGATATCCAATTATTAAAGTATATCATATTCACGATTCTCACAACAGTACCTCCCCTTATTAGTATTTGAAAGCAGACCAAATTTAATCCTTCATCATTCCAAGACAGTTACACTTCAGTGCAGGTGCAACAACATTTTTAATTAGGAAAAATGAGAGTTGTCTTTTAATTTTTCCTCCTTGACACCAGCAACCAAGAAACAACAGCAAAGCTGCCAAAATCAGCTGTCTCTGTGAATGGATAGACAGTGTTAGTTAAGTCATATCCTGTCTCTGCCATATCTGAGTCTCAACACACACACACACATCTACTTACCAATAGGAACGCTGTACAGTCCCTTGTGACGGAGAGTCTCTCATGCACTGAGCTGTTATTATATAAAGCTCCGTCTCTGTCAGTAACTTCACGTGATCAGAAAGTCACCACAGGTGGAAGAGTAGAGCTAGTTTAATTCATTTCAGTCATCATGACTGACCACTTTTAATTTAACAGATAATATCATATCTGTTCAGATAATATGATGATCATATTTTCTACCACCTCTGTGTTAACACCTTCTAAAATTTGTAGCAGAGATAATTCTGTCAGCATTCATCTTTGTCACGAAATACACCTAAAATATAACTATTAGTTGCATTCACTAAGACAAGCATCGATATTAATATTTATAATACATGAATGAAACATAAATATGCAAACATACAAACAAACTAAGAATTGGCACTGGGCTCAACACAAGGAGCAACATCATAGCAACGAGTTAAAACACTCAGAGCACCCTAGCAACCACCCCCAACACCCTGCCATCATAATGACTTTCACGTGGACAAGCAGCACTTTGCAAGCACATTTTCTTTCAAAATGTAGCTGTGCACATAGTTTTTTCCTAAACTGATTTTCTGATACACATCAGCTTTGTTAATTGCACGGAAGGGTTAAAATTTATTTTCTGCAGCCATTAACCAAGATGAAGCTCTGGGAACCTATACGACAGCTCTAATCCGTTAGCAAACACAGAAGTGATGTAACCTTAGAACGGATAACCGGCATCCACTACTGAATAGAGCCATGATTCATTTCCGCCTCTCAAAGAACCCCTGAGAAATGAAATAAATACATTAAAACTGCTCTGACCTTGTAATAGTGATTGTTATTCCAAGCAGGATGGACAGATATTCAGCTGCTTCTAAAAGTGACAGAGGCAAGTTTGCTGCTCCAGGCTAACAATTTAGTTTGGGTGTCCATGGGGGTGGGATTAGGTGTATTTGTGTGAGTGTGTGTGTGAGAGAGGGTGTGTTTGTATTCCTCTGCGCGTAAAGGAGTGTGTGTGCGTGTGTAATCGTATTCCGCTCTCTGGTAATTAACTTGACAGCATGAAAAATGGCCGTGATAAACGGTCTCCTTCTATAAAACACAAATATCCCATAATATTTCTGGCGGCAAACTCAATGAGCAAAAGACATTGGGGGGTTTGATTGCACTAATCACGTGGAATCATTCTAAAGCTCAGGAACAGAAAAGATGCATCAAGATGCATTTTATTTTGCGAGGAGAGTAACAATACTCTGCTGTACTCCAGGCCTATTACTCTGGCTGAATATGATTTAGTCTTTACTCTCTTGTATGGAAAGCCTAGTGAATGAGATTTAATTTCTATAGCTAAGGCTAAACTATAGGCTTTAAGTCTTGTTGACTTTCAGAAAATACATTTTATTTTAAATATACCTTTTCACAGTCTCACTACATTATTTTGTTAATATTTAAAAATTATACATATAGTTTAAATTAATATTTAATGTAATTACTACCGCATTTATTTATTTATTCATTCATTTGTTTGTTTGTGTGTTTATATTTGTCGATTGGATTACTCTTTTTTTTTTATTGCGCTAAGGCAGCTAATCCACCCATCCATCCATCCATCCATCCATCCATCCATCCATCCATCCATCCATCCATCCATCCATCCACCCACCCACCCACCCACCCACCCACCCATCCATCCATCCATCCATCCATCCATCCATCCATCCATCCATCCATCCATCTTACTGAGAGTGTTATCTATCTAACTGAAGAGTGTCATTTGCTTTTACAAAAAAAAGGAACAAAACAGGTTTTAACCGAAAACCATGATTTTTTTTTATTTGACCACTATACAAATCCACTTTCAATAAATTACACAGTTTCAATTTTCAGTGCATAATTGAATAAAATTACACTCAACAACAAAAATGGTGCTAAATAATACTAAAAGTGGTTAATTGGCTTGTAATTATAGGGGAACCACTCTAATATAGCACATACAGTCAAATGGTGGGGTCATACTTTATTTTAAGGTCTAATTCTCGCTATTAACAACCCATTAACTTTGACTTTTGCCTCAATAAACTACTAATTTGCTGCTCATTAATAGTAAATAAGGAAGTTGTTAAGTTTAGGTATTGGGTAGGCTTAGGGATGCAGAATATGAGCTTTATTATATGCAATTCGTTATACTGTGGCATTTCTAAAGCCCAAATTGCCCGACTTCAGTTGATCCAAAATGCTGCCTCAAGATTTCTTTTGAAAAAGAAAAAAAGGGATCACGCTACTCCACTTTTAAAGGCCCTTCATTGGTTGCCAGTACAATTTAGAATACATTTTAAAATTGTACTATTTGTTTTTAAATCTTTGCACAATCAAGCACCCGGCTACCTATCTGAACTGTTGCATCAGTATATCCCCTCAAGAAGCTTAAGATCTGGTGACCAGAATCTTCTTTTAATACATCACTCCAGACTTAAACGTAGAGGTGACCGTGCCTTCTCTGTAATTGGTCCTCGTCTCTGGAATGACCTGCCAGTGGAAATTCGAATGGCCCCGAGCTTGACCATTTTTAAGTCTCTGTTAAAAACCCATCTGTTTTCATTGGCTTATTAGGTTTTATTCCTGCCTATTATAATTTTTCTGGTACTGTTTTATTTTGGGTTCTTTGTTTTAATCTGTTTGCTTGTTTTAATTACTTTTATGATGCTGTATCTTTTGTGAAGCACTTTGGTCAGTCTCGTGGCTGTTTTAAATGCTATATAAATAAAGTGAACTTGAACTTGAACTTTATAAGTACTAATAAACCGCCATATGTTAATAATATGTTAATTAGAGGCATGCTAATAAGCAACTAGTTAATAATGAGAATTGGTCCCTATACTAAAATGTTACTAATGGTGGTAACACTTTACAGTAAGGTTCATTAGTTAACATTAGTTAACTACATTAGTTAACACGAACTAAGAATGAACAATACTTCTACAGCATTTATTGATCTTAGTTAATTTCAGCATTTACTAATGCATTATTAAAATCACAAGTTGTGTTTGTTAACATTAGTTAATGCACTGTGAACTAACATGAACAAACAATGAACGACTATATTATCATTAACTAACATTAACAAAGATTGTAATAAATGTAGGGTTCATAGCTTGAATGGAAAATGCATAAACTATGCTGTACACAAGCAATAATACCTTAATTTTTATTTGTTGTTTACACAAATCAAATGTCTCATATTACATATCAAGCATACATAGCAGCTCCATTAAAACTGATGCCAACTTGGAAACCAAATACTCTTGGACTTAATAAAACTTTTGAAAAAAATGGATTTACTCTTCATTTAGACTATCGTGATTATATATTTTTGTTTGATATTTTTATATTTTTATTCTATACATGCCACTATGAAATCTAGGTAACACTTTATGATAGGGTCTCTTAATTAGTTGCTTATTAGCATGCATATTACTAGAATATTAACCATTTATTAGTAGTAATTAAGCACATATTAATGCCTTATTCTACATCCCTAATCCTACCCAATACCTAAACTTAACAACTACATTACTAACTAGTAATAAGCAGCAAATGTTACCGAAATCTATACTTAAAAAGCATTTGATAAACACCAAATTCATAACAAAGACATGGCAACATGATTCTAAGAAAGATGAAATCTGTTAGCTTCAATAAATTTGAAACCATTATGGAAAAATGGAAAATTTTAAATCTACTAAAATTAATGAATATACAAAATCCTGCACGATTTCTAATATTGTGATGACTATTTACATGTAAAAAAAAATGGTAATGTCAATAGAAATACAATAATGCTGTAAATGGGATTAGCCCTTCATAGAGAGAGTTGAAATTTGATTTGAAATTTGAGAACTTGCTCTGTCTCTAATGCCAGTGCCACGATGGAAAGAGCTAAATGTAATAAACCTGCACAAAGTTTTAAAATGCATATTGCGCAGATAAGGAACGCAGTACTGTACCTTTTTCTAAAGTAATTAGGAGATATTTTTTCATTTCTGTCATTAGTCAAACTGACAGGAGTTCCCCTCAGGCCAGGCTCCCTTGTGCTCGCTGCCACACACCTCTCTCAAACACACTACCGTAATGAATGTTTACAACACACAGGTAATGGGGTAAATATTGGAGTCATCAATTATTGAGGCGGAGGGACAGGCAATCAAATCCCATGATTATTGTGTCTTTAGAACGCAGCTCCGCATGTAGGCCGCTGTCTGGCGGGCAGAGATCGCTAGCATTGTTACTATGAGATGGTAGCGCTAATGTTTGTGTTAGTGAAACAAAAGGGTGAAACGATTAACTGACATTGTTAAGCTGAGCGATACATCTTAAAAAAGACAACCATGATATTGCAGCACTGTTATACAGTAGCAATAAGTCTTTTTGATGACTAAGGTTAAGAGGACACAAACAAATGAACAACAAATCATGTCACGTGTTTTTAAAATAAGTAAACATGCTGTAAATGTCATTCCTAAAACCTCCTGAGTAATTATTTTTCACATCATTATGGAAGAATCCTAAAATCAGCAAGCTAAGGGAGTGAGTCACACACATCGACAGGGAGTGTAGAAGTGTGTGTGTGTGTATAGAGACATTTATACTGAGTTTAAAAACAAGGCAGGCTTTAACTTTTGTGCTGATGCCTGCTGGTTTGTTTTGACAGAGCTCTCTTGTTCTGTTTTCAAATGTCACATTTTGATTTTAACAATGAAATTTCAATTTAAATGAAAGCCTAAATGAATTCTGAAATGTCTAAAATTAATTTGATGAAACATTTTAATATCTTCTTCCTCATGCGCAGTGGCATTCTGTGAGGTATTTGAAAAGCTGTACCTCTATGAATTGCAGGTCAGCGAATTTAGTTTGACAAGAATAAAGTACACAAAGGCCTTGCACCCACTGCTTGATATGTACAGCCTTTAATAGCTGCCATTTTGTAGCAAAAAGGCTATTCAACAGACTTTTTCAACATTTGAAAAGGCTATTTGAAAGACTTTTGGGAGTTCTTGGCACCATCTTTGAAAGTTAATTTAAGATCGAATTTTAGGAAAAGACTGAATGTACTCGTGGGCCTCCAGGAATAGCATTAGCCTGTGCATTCACACACCAAAAAACATCAATTCACACTGAAAAGATCACAAATTTCATCTGAAAATCAAGAACCATTCACATTTCACTGCCAGCTACAGACAACCTTTCATCATGATCTGGTTAACAAATGCACATTTCATGTTCTTGCTGACAGACTGGCTCACATATTAACAGTAAATTCAAGTGAAGGATTCACCACTGAGCGGTTGGAATTGTTGCTCTAGAATGGCACAAATGGGATTCTATGGAAGCGCAAATGGAATTGAGCTCTAATTTGTGAAGGGCACTTAGCGCTAGTGCTAATGAGTCCACATTAGAAGCTAGCTGTGCAGCTGGGTTCAGCCTGCAGGAGTGCAGATATGCCCAGAGCTGGAGTCGAACCAACTTAGACTGCTCACCCCAGATCATCCAACATCACCCATCCATCAGTTCTCCGCTGCGGTAAAAATATGACCTGACATATTACTGCAATAGCAGACCTGAATCGATAATTGATATGAAAACTATCTTCATCTTCATTTTAGATTTACAGCATCAAAAATCAACTCCAGCTAAAGTGTAATGTATTCCTCAAACTTCCTCCCAGTGTTACTATAATTCTAATTTTTGACCTTTCAGCATTTGCCAAAATGTTTTGAATTCGGTTCATTTCAGGTTTCTGCAGTAAAAATTTACATCTCAAAATCCCTATTCTATAGCGACAACTTAAAGGCATAGTTCATTCTGAAATGAAAATGTGCTGTTAATTTATTCACCCTCGGGCCTTCCAAGATGTATGTGACTTTTTTTCTTAAGAACAGTAAAGATTTTTAGTTAAAACAATGGTCCTTAATGATTGATAAAATACAAGTCAGCGGCTGCCTGGTTTTGAGAGAGGAAAAAAAAGAAATAAGTAAAAACATATCAAGGACCACACAATTCATACCCATGGCTCCTGATGACAAATTGAGGTCTAATGCAGAGAGATGATCGGTCTATGCAAGAAACACCAGTGAAGATACATTTTGTAAATTAGTCAATTAGTGTTTGAATTTTGTCAGACCTCTTGCAAGGTCTCCTTAACACTTCAACATATGTAAAATTCTTGGGACCCAGGCCATGGGGAACCCCAAAAGGATGGTACATTTTGTACAAAAACAAAAACTTTTTGAGCCTCCCTTAAATGAGATTGAAAGCTCTATTTTTTTTTTTTTTTGAAACTATTTCAAAGGGGTCATATGATGCAATTTCAAGTTTTCCTTCTCTTTGGAGTGTTACAAGCTATTCGTGCATAGATGAGATCCCTGAAGTTGCAAAGACTAAAGTCTCAAACCCAAAGAGATATTCTTTATAAAAGTTAAGACTCGTGCACGCCCCCCTAAAACGCCTCATTCAAACACGCCCCCACGTCTACGTTACAATGTGGAAATATTTACGTAATGCCGCCCAAATGTTCACGCAAAGAAAGAAGGCGTGGTTTCAGTAACTGATGTTAGTGTTGATGCAGCCATGTCAGGGAGACGCTGTGTGTTTCTATGCGAAAGCAAAAGCACTTTATTTGCCCTTGGCCTTCTGAAAGTAGATGCAATTAGGAAACATTGGTTAAGATTAGTTTACAACACAACAGTACAACCCAAATGTTCGAATTTGTGCACCTAGTAGCTGTACAAGTACAAGGCTGGCTATGCACAAAAGCTATTTAAAAAAAAAAGGAGCAATTCTAGCTTTGCTATGACAATCTGGCACTTCTGAATCAGCGACTGTAAGAATGTTTTGTTATTAGTTCAAGTATTTGCTATTAACTGTTCAAATGTGGAATTTTGCGCGTAACGTGTCATGGGTGTGTGTGTGTGTGTGTTTGAGGGGAACAGGGTCACATCACAGCGGAGTGTACAGCCCATCGGAAATCGTCTTAACCACGGATTGGGGGGAAACTCAAGAACAAATGCACGTATGATCTGAAGATTATCACGTGAAACAAAACAATATCCAATCAGAAAGCTAGCTGACAGAAGACGGAAGCACACAACAAACGCAGTCATTTTGCAGCACTAAAGGATTTGGACACTATCATTGCAATTTCTTCCTGCCATTACCAAAGACTGGGACTTTAAAGCCTTAAATCTATTTTTTTAATAATTTGTAATTATTTATACTTGTTTAAGAAAATGTAATTTTCTTATTGCTTTTCCTTTTTATTTTTTATTTATTGTTTTTTGTTTATTATTGTGTTTGATGTAGTTTGTATGTTATTGCCCTTGTATGTTCTTTGTTCTAAAATTGCAGTTAAAAAAAAAAATTGTTTATTCTCAAGTCTCCAGGATTTTGCGAGATTTCCCGCGTTCACAGTCGGGACTCTGGTTGAAAATCTGTTGGTGTGTGGTGTGCCATCTTTGTCACATTGCAGCACACCACACTCTATAGGAGCAAAACAGTTAAATCTAGGATTTTTTTTGTCCTTATATGAAGATATATGAAGATCTTATAAGATTTAAAAAATCTTTGTGTGTACCCAGCATTAGAAAGAGACTGAACAAATGTGGGACGTCAGCAAGAAAACTGTTTTGAATGAAGTTGGAAGTTGTTAAACCAAAGTTCCAAACACTGCATCTAACTTCTTACCAACTGTGAAAAATACTGAGGGCTGGTGTTGTGGTTTGGGGTGTTTCAGGGCCCAGCAATCCTGACTTGTCAACTATGAAAAACAAGAAAGATATAATATAATATAAATATATTTTTGTAACAAAAGGTTTAAATTAAAGACAAATAATATAATGCAAATATGAGGATCTGTTGTGCCAATTTATATATAAATGCTTTATAAAACTTCACGTGGACACTTGGATATGTTTATACATGCAATGGAAAATCAGTTACAAATAGCAAAACTGATGGAAAGTGACGCAAAAAAAAATATTCCATGTCAGGGCAATAGTTTCATTTTTATTTGATTTGATTTGATTTGATTTAAGGAAACATAAAAGAACACATATCCCATTTTTCTTCCTTATGGGAATTTTGAGTTTGAAAATGCATGAGTGTAAGTACATGATGACATACCTGTAATTTTTCAATTTTGCATGAACTCTCTTTTAATTGCAAAATAGAGTCAAACTATTTCAATTATTTATAAAAACATCACATTAAAGCATTAATACTTGAATGTGTGTTTCTTTGAATAAAATCTGTTTTATAGCCTGAAATTGCCTTAAATTTAAGGAACATGTTGACATATTTTGTGAATGGCCCATTTGCAAGAACTAAAGTGAAAGTGAAGTGAGGTGACATACGGCCAAGTATGGTAACCCATGCTGCGGCGCCCGGGGAGCAGTTGGGGGTTCGGTGCCTTGCTCAAGGGCACCTCAGTCGTGGTATTGAGGGTGGAGAGAGCACATTCACTCCCCCCACCTACAATTCCTGCCGGACTGAGACTCGAACCCACAACCTTTGGATTACGAGTCCGACTCTCTAACCATTAGGCCATGACTTCCCATTAATAAAACTGAATAGCTGATAGGCTTAACAAAAGATTTGATCTTCCAGAATTAGTTCAAGACAGCATTTGTGGCCTCTAATGCAGTCAATATTCTCAATGTACTACTGCCTACAACCCACAATCACCTTATACTGAACACCCCAGAGCCCAATATAACCTGGTGTGTTCTGTACTAAATAGTGCATCTCTACCTGAGAAGTTTCTTAAGGTCAACATCAGCTGCCTCAGACAACACTAGGTCATCTTGCTCCAACTTTATGGCACAGATGAAAGGCCTAACGTTGTTCAGAAGAAACCCGAACTAGCAGAGATGTAGTCTGTGATAGTACAGAGATTTGACTTTCTTGTCCTAGTAACTAGGCTTCTCATAGAGCCAAGGATGTATGAGAAGCTTTAAAGAGATCTGTAAAAAAAAAAAAAAAAAAAAAAATTGTTCAGGTGAAATTGTGTGAAACTGAAATATGAATTAATACCATTACCCTAGAGCAGTTATTTCCAGCTCTTGAGAACTCTCAACAATACACATTTTGGATGTCACCCTTATCTGACACACCCATTCCAGACATGGAGCCTTTACTAATGAACTGATGAGTTGAACCTGGTGTATTTGATTAGGGATACATACAAATACATTGTTGGGGGTACTCCAGGAACAGGGTTGGAAATAAGTGCCCTGGAGAAACCATTTTATGTCTATATCCAGGGTGTCCAATCCTACTCCTGGCAAGCCACCTTTGTGCAGAGTTTAGCTGCAACCCTAATTAAACACAGCTGAGCCAGCTAATCAGGGTCTTCAGGAGAAGCAGGTGTGTTGGAGCAGATTGGAGCTAAACTCTACAGGAAGGTGGCCCTCCAGGAGCAAGATTGAATGCCGTTGGTCTATATGGACTCCAGAAAATAATAGACTTATCAGAATAATCAATGATAACTTATTTAAAAGTTTCTTCCGTATTAGAGGGATAGACCCTCCAACGGCAACCTGGCACAATAGTGAAAAAGCCACCACTAGGCTTCACAACTAGCTACAGTACAGAAACATTGTGCTTATAGGAACATAATTTTAATCTTGGACCTCAGGAACTTCTTTGGAGAAAATACACGACCTGAGTAAAGAACCAAATGAGACCACTGGTGTCTTGTGATAGGGCATTGGATGGTACTCATGAAGTGCTGTTGTTCAGTGGATCTGAACTGGCCCACAATTTTTCATTAGAAATAAAATAGCAAAATTGTCTACAGTATGTAATTGTGTACAGTATGTTATTTCCTGTATGTAAACTTTATTAATCTACATAAATAAAAAAATCCTTAAATCCAACTGAATTATACATTGGCCCAACAATATGAAAATTTATTTTTGACAGGCTAAATAGGATAATTTTGGTTTCTAAATGTCTTTAATTTCAGTATGCTTTTAGAAGACAAGCATTGGCAGCACAAACAATGCCTCATATTTACCATATTATAATTTAGTATTGTTTTACCTCAACATGCATAAGGAACTGTTTACAAAGCAGATCACCTACAATTACAATGACAAGTTGCAAAAGGCCAAATGAACCACACAACAAATTGGCTTTCCTGTCTTGCATTATAAGGCAAAACTGATTTCTGGACAACAACGTTTACAGGAAAGCTTCACCCAGAACTGCTGTTTGATTCCAATTATTTGCTGAAAAACAGTCCAGATCATGTTAGAATGAGACATCACAAAATGGAAAAAATGCAGACCAGCTTAGACACCAATGAAATGGAAAACAGACAGAGCCGAAAGCCTGCAGATATCCCAAACTTGGACCTTAGTAAAATGACTAAAAAGTCAAACAGAGAAACCATCAACCAGTCACAGACAAATGCAATACTCTAAAAGCACACCCATACAAAAGCATGTACACCTGAAGAATCACACCCTGAACAAAAAAAAAAGTCAACACAATGCAGTTAATAATTTCTTGATTTAAAGATTGGGAAAATGGCACAGCTGTTTTACAAGGTGATCGCTCAACACAGAAAAGGCAGCCCCTTTGGGCAGGACTCACTCATGTACATGCATCTAAAGGACAAGAATCAGTCAATAAAGGACAGTGATGTGAAGATTTTAGACAGGGAAGACAGATGGTTTGAGAAAAGAGTGAAAGAGGCCATCTTTGTGAAACTGGAACAGCCATCTCTGCGACAAGGCCTGTCAGCTACTTACAATGCTGTCCTTTCATCTTTAGCCCAGAAGTTTCGCCCCAATTCACACAGCGATTGCAATTCGCACCATCTGGGAGGCGACTCCCACAGCGAATCAAATCTTACCACAGTGTGCGAGCCAGTTAAATGTCAGGGAATCTCCTCAAACTGATGAATCCACTTGTACGAGTGGCGAAACATCTTGAACATACAGTGCAGAAGAATGTGTCCTTCCAGATGTGAAAGAATACATTTTAGAAGACATTCTAAATATATGTGCCTGAGTCTTTCTTGAAACTCTCTTTTTAACTTTCTCAGCATGTGGGATCCGAACTGCAGGAAAACTTTTCAAACTTGTTGTGGTTTAATGGAGAAAGAATGATTGAGTTCAGAACTGATAGAAAAAAAAAACATGATGGGAAGGATGGATTTTACAATTATGCATTTGGTAGATGCATTTATACAAAGAACATTATACAAAGTACATTTTATCAGCATCTGTGCTCCCTGGGAATTTGCATTGTTAGTGCAAGCAATTATGCTAGAGGAGGATGAATGAAATGATTGTGAGAGAAACGCTACTTTTGAAACTAATCCGGTGAGCGGAAGAGCAAGAGGCCCCGGGACAGGCAACCCAGAGAGAAGAGGACTGCTTCGGGAGATGGTGGATGCATCTCCCGCTCCCCCGGAGGAGGGCCGGGTGGAGAATCTTTTGTTTAAAAAAATCTCAACAAGAAGCAGTTGTCTCTGCCTCTGGGTCCCAAGAGGGCATGGAGAGTCACGGACGGACCAACACCAGACCACACTCATCCCCCTCTTTCGCCAGCAGGCAGCAGTGGGCGGTTTCGAGAGCGTCATCAAAGGCCCTACTCACGCATCCTCTGCCAAACCACGGAACCAGGTAAGCGTGCACCGCACACTCAGACCCCTCTTTGGTCCACCACGGGCCGTGACTCGAGACGTTTTTCTGTCATCTCGGACTTGTCTTGGACTCATTGGTATTTGGACTCGGACTTGGTCATTGGACTCGCCAAATGTTCTAGTTGGTCTCGACCGAGTCCAGCTATATATGCTTTTTTTTCTCTTTCAATACAAAACCATTAATCTGGCTGGCTTGTTCGGAAAATGGGTAATGTAATTGGTTTAATTTACAATCCATCTAGAACGGGCATTGCCATTAGTCGCCTGGTAAATGCACTGCTGCATCATATGCCTGGCTCCGAGTGTGCGCGCTGCACAGAGGCATAATTCATTTTTATTTTGGCCACAGACACAATGTCGGCGAGTTGCATAATACAGTTTGGTTTTACAAAGTTCGTTGGAGTTTTCCCTCTCTTCCACCTGACTTTCCTTTGCTTTTATATAGCTTATAAATGCCCATGCGCAATTTACTTTCACTTTCAATAGCGCAATTCCGCGTCAATTGCTTATTGATAACTTACAACAACACATTTTCTGCAATAAACCTGTGACTTTTATTAACAAAACGAATACACCATATGCTATAAGCCTAATATAAAATAACAAACTTACAAATGTTTAAAAGTAAAAAAAACCCCCAAAAACCCCCGCTGTGGAACCAAATGAATAAGAAACAGAACGAATAAGAGCAAAATGAATAAAGCCTGGAGGATCAAACACCTTGATGAAAAATAAAATAAATAAATTACACAAAATTAAAAAAAAGTACAAATAAGCAAACACTGGTGCTATGGCTGGGCGATTTTTCAGATTTTATGGATTCATTTTATAGAATTTAATGTTTTGCCACAAATAAATTTTTTATAAATCGAGGAATCGCAATTTTGAATAGAAATATTACCAAACGCTAGAATTAGACACTTTGACAACAACAGTAAAGAGAGAAGAACGATCCAACCGCATGTCAGCGCACATGATTAACCGCTCTCTTGTGATGCTGTCTATGCCATTCGCACAGAATGTGCTTTTGTGTTGACAAAGATGCGACGCGGGCAGTGGAATAGGAAAAAATGCAAGAAGATTGGAGTTAAACATCTTTTAATAACTAGAGCGCTGCGTTTTTAGAAAGCTGTTTCATGCACGAGACACTGCAAGAGACGCGAGCGCAACAGTCAAACGCGTCCATGTTTACACAGAAAAAATAATGGAAAAGTAGCGTAATCAAATAAAAAACCTGTGAAGAACTACTACTGTATGTCTGATATTTCATGTTTGCATCAGGGTGACAGGCTGAAAACTACTGTTTATTGTTTTTACAGAGCATTTATAGTTAATAATAGCACTCTAGGTGCTATACCTTCAGTAATTTTGAATTTGAATTACTTGAATTTTTTAAGCATTTTTCTTGTATTATTTCTGAACATATATGCATAAGAAAAGTTTGTACAAGATGTAGTTCATGCATGTTTTGTGCAAAGATATTTAGTGATTTGTTTAACATTTACATCATGATGACAACATGGGTGTGGTGCACTTAGAATACAATTTTCTTTAACAAGAGGTTTAATAAAAAAAAAAAAAGTTGCTTGAATCATGTTTTAGTTATATTTTCAAGTTGACTAGTTAAAATTGTACAAAATCGAGAATTGGTCAAATATTCTATGAAAATCATTTTTTTTAATTTTTTTGCCATATCGTCCAGCCTAGAAACAAATAAAAAAACCTTCCAATTTTTAATTTCTTTAATTTTTCAATCTTTAATTGTCTGTTCTCTAACTGAACTAAATGATTTGTATTTCTACTATGGCCTCAGCTTAACACCTGTAATACTGTCTATATCCCCCTATCACCGGGGAATATCTATTGCACCTATATTATATGGCCTAAGGTAAACAGCAAACAAATGCATGCGCGGCCACACAAAGACACAGAGCTGAAGGTGTTTATATACTACACAGCCTTGCTTGGGAGGGTTACATTGTACTATGGTTTCTTTAGGACAGGGTTCTTAAAACTTGGTCCTGGAGGGCTGGTGTCCTGCAGAATTCAGCTCCAACCCTTATCAAACACACCTGAAACAGCTAATCTAAGCATACTAGAAACTTTCAGGCAGGTGTTTTGAGGCAAGTTGGAGCTAAACTCTGCAGGACACCGGCCCTCCAGGACTGAGTTTGGACACCTTGCTTTAGAACAAGTAACAAGTTCAAGAATGGGAACATGTAGATTTATTTTTTAGACTTGTTGCTTGTTCTTTGTAATATTTTCCATTGGCAGCCCAGAATGTGATTGTTACACTTTAATAAAAATGCTGAAAATGTGAAGTTGCACTTCAGTTTATGTGACTTTAGTGAAATTGCTAAATCTAAAGTAAATAAAATAGCCTAATTTGATCATACAGTGTTGCTGCACATGCTTTTAGATCATTACAAATAATAATGCAAAAGGATTATCTTAGAATAGAATATATGTTGTCTCTCGGGACACATAAATTATCAATAGTTAAGTATGTGGTTTTGAAGAAGATGCTTTTATTTTCTATCTCTGTTTTGACTGTCTCAATTGGACTTGGACTTGGACTTGACTTGGACTCGAACCTCTTGGACTTGGACTTGACTTGGACTCGAACCTCTTTGGACTCAGTCTTGACTCGGACTCGATAGTCCTGGTCTTGGACTTGTCTTGGACTCGACAAAGGTGGACTTGACTACAGCCCTACTGGTAGCACTACCCAGCCCGTCTTGCTGGCTCCGGTGGACCATCTGACTCGGCTATGCGGTTCAGTACCCTCCCAAGTTCAGGGGCATCCACCTCACAGCAGTGAAGGCAGCTGATATCTTGTGTGGAGAGATCGCTGTCCTACTGGCGAAGGACACGATGAAGCCGGTCCCTCCAGCCGATATGATGACAGGGTTTACAACCCTTACTTCATTGTGCCCAAGAAAAGCGGTGGGTTACGACCAATCTTGGATCTGCGCATCTTGAACCGGGCCTTTCAAACAAGCCTCCATTCAAGATTCTCACGCAGAAGCGCATCTTCGGGTGCATCCAACTGGGAAAAGAGCAGACTCTCGCCGACGCAGAAGATCTCTTTTCTTGGTATGGAGTTGGAATCGGTCAATCAGACGGCACGTCTCACGCAGGAACGTGCTCAGTCAGTGTTGAACTGCTTGAATACGTTCAAGAACAGGACGGCGGTCCCACTGAAACTATTTCAGAGGCTCCTGGAGCAGTCACGCCGCTGGGGCTGCTTCATATGAGACTGCTTCAACACTGGCTCCATGGCCGAGTCCCGAAGTGGGTGTGGCAACATGGCACTCACCGGGTCCAAGTCACACCGACCTGCCGCCGAACCCTCACCCCGTGGTCAGACCTCTCGTTTCTTCGGGCGGGAGTGCCCCTGAAACAGGTCTCCAGGCATGCTGTGCTTTACACAGATGCCTCCACCACCGGCTGGGGCACCACGTTCAACGGGCTTGCAGTGTCAGGGGTTTGGACGGGCCCCCAACTGCACTGGCACATCAATTGCCTAGAGTTGCTGGCAGTACGCCCCGTACTGGTCCGCAAGGGCATCACTGCGACCGTTGCGTACATCAATCGACAAGATGGTCTACGCTCCCGTCGCATGTTGCAACTCACCCACCACCTCCTCCTCTGGAGTCAGAAGCATCTGAGGTAGCTTCGTGCCATTCACATTGCGGGCTTGCTCAGCCGGGCAGCCGACAAGCTGTCACGAGCTGCGCTCCCCGGAGAATGGAGACTCCATCCCAAGACGGTCCAGCTGATTTGGAGATGTTTCGGGCCAGCTCAGGTAGACCTGTTTGCGTCCCTAGAGACCTCTCATTGCCAGTTGTTTTACTCCCTGACCGAGGGAACACTCGGCACGGATGCACTGGCGCACAGCTGGCCGCGGGGCCTTCGCAAGTATGCGTTCCCCCCAGTGAGCCTTCTCGCAAAGACACTGTGCAAGATCAAGGAGGTCGAGGAGGCGCCGTACTGGCCCACTCAGACTTGGTTCCCAGAACTGATGCTCCTCGTGACAGCCCCTCCTTGGCAGATTCCTTCTGAGGAAGGCACCCGCGTCACCCGTGTCCAGACCTCTGGAAACTTCTTGTCTGGTCCCTGGACGGGACGCGGAGGTTCTAGGTGACCTACCCCAAGAGGTAGTTGACACCATCACTTCTGCGAGAGCACTGTCTACGAGACATGCTTAGGCCTTGAAGTGGAACCTGTTCGTCGAGTGGTGCTCTTCACACCAAGAAGACCCCCGGAAGTGCCCGATCAGAGTCATGCTGTCCTTTCTGCAGCAAGGGTTGGAGCGGAGGCTGTCTCCCTCCACCTTTAAGGTCTATGTAGCTGCAATTGCTGCTAACCACGACTCCGTGGATGGGAAGTCGCTGGGAAAGCATGACCTGATCTCTGAGACCCCAGTCTCTGATATCCTACATCTCCCCCCTTCGATCGGCGAGGTGTTTAGTTGAAGACGTCGTCGAGCGCTGGAAAAACAAAGGCAGAAGAAGCAGACAAAAACACAGCAAACAACAAGACCACACCTCCATGACAGTTACTGTACTGGTGCAGGGCCTCAGTGAGTGAAACTGAAGTGACATTCAGCCAAGTATGGTGACCCATACTCGGAATTCGTGCTCTGCATCTAACACATCCAACGTGCACACACACAGCAGTGAACACACACACACACACCGTGAACATACACCCGGAGCAGTGGGCAGCCATTTATGCTGCAGCGCCCGGGGAAAAATTTGAGGTACAGACGGTTATATTCAATTAGTCAATATAGTTTAGTAATTTGAACAGTTAAATTTAGAAATTGTCGGTCTAATTCGGTTCAATATTTTGTTTCTTCGATCAAGTTTTGTGATTAAATTAGTTTGTTCCTTCTAAGTTGTCTGGACTTAAGAATGTTCACCTTTAGTTTCTGGTGGCATCATTTGTGGTAAAAATGAATTGACCTATCGTGCATGGAGCTCTCTGGCTTCCATTCAGTATAGAGTGGCTTGAACTTGCTGATGTTTTTAGACAGCTTGTCGAGGTCTTTGATGGTCATCCCATGTGCAGCTCCGAGGTCTGCTTGGATGGGAGGTTTTCTTTCGTTGACAGGAAAGAGTTCTGTGGTGAAGGCAGGTGAGGTTTTGGGTTGTGGCTCTTCGCTTCTTTCGCTGTATACGAGTTCTTGAATGTGGGACTCTGCTCTGCTCAGCAGAGGTGAGGCTGAGAGCTGTTTCTCTCGCCTTGGCTCTTGTTTCTGCTCATTAGCATGTTTAAGTTCTTTTCTGACCATGTAGAGCTGATCGTTGGTATTGTCTATTTGTTGGGTCAGATTGTCTATTTTAGAAATGTACCTTTCAAGGTGGTCTTTCAAGGCACTGATTTCAGCATTCTTGTCGCTGATGTCATTCTTGGCTTTCTCTAGGAGCTGTTCAGCATACTGGAGTCTGTTTACCAGGTCTTTCTGGGCAGCTTTTGCATGTTGTTGGTCGAGCTGAGCTGCTGTCAGGGCTGCTTGGAGCTCCTTAACTTGTTCAATTGATTCCTGCTCCCTCTCGTTGGGTGCTTTGAGATGATCTTGAACTTTCACTTCCAGCTTGTCTATGCGGCGTTGAACACATGTCAGCTCCTCTTGAAGGTGGGTGACGTGCTTGTCGCTCAGTTTCAGCTGGGTTGTGAAGGCATAGCTTAGAGAGCTGGAGATTTTGACTAGCTCCTCATGGTTGTTGTTCTGGCTTGAATCTTGTGTCAGAAATATTCTCAGGATTAGGATTATTATTAAAAATAATAACAGTTCAAGGGTCTTGGGGGTGAGGCTGTCTGTCGTGACTCTCAGCCAAGTGTTCCCATCTTCCCCTTGTGCAAAGGGGTTTGCAGTCTGCGGCATGTTGGCACGCAAGGTAGGAAGAGAGACTGACACAGATCTGTGTGGAGTAAAAGCCTATGTGTGGTGAGGCCACTAAGTGTTCTGTCAGTGATTTTGAACCACTAGTGTAGTGTGGTGATGACTGTGTTGGTCTCAGGGTGGTAGACTAAAGATGTGAAGACTTCGTCACTCTAATGAGGAAGAGGGAAAAGAGAGAGAAAGGTGAAAAACAAATTCAATTAAAATAAACTATTCCTTTTTTTTTCAAATTATTTTCACTTAAATGTTGTTATCAAGAAGGAAAACAATATTATTAAATCTCTGTTCTAGACAGACGAATATAATAATAATTCTGATATCTCCTTTTAGTCTGACAGGATTGACAACTCACATCTTACAGTTGGACCGCTCACCAGGGAGGCTGCGAAGGCAACGGTTGCTCAAAATGCCTCTATTAAAATTGATCTCAGCATTGCATGAGATGTAAAAATTTTGATTGCGTTTTTAATGTAGGGAGGTTAGGAAGAACGATTACAATCAAATTCGTAAAGATGATTAGTCTTTTTGACAAGATTGTGTATCTCATTCACTTAGAATTGATTGATGGTCCTTACAGGTCCCCACAAATGTGAAAAGTGAAGATGAAACAAAGCAGGAGAGAACAGGAGAGAAGAGAAAGAGACAGTAAATCGAGTGGATTGGGTCCACTAGCAAGCAGTTATGCCCGACTACGAGTTGTTGTCAGTTGCTCCACAACTAATCAACAAAAATAAAATTTTGGGTGCAAGAGATGTGTCTCTTTAATTTATTTGAACTCGTAGTGAGGGATAACACTGTCTCCTATTAAGGCTCAGGTGAGACAAAGTAAAATGAAAAATAATAAAATAAGCAAAAACATGAAATTAAATAAAGGAGAAAATCAGTAAATAAAAATAGTGGCTAAGTGTATAACCAAAACAGGAAGAATGAGGGAATAAAACGCAATAAAGTAATGAGTGAGTATAAGTCTGAATTTATTAATATGGGTAATAAATCAATTAGATAGAATAAGTTTACTTAAACTTTCAAAGTTCAAGACTTATTTGTATCTAAAATGATTAGGCCCAGAAGAGAATAATAGAAGTATTGATCATATGAAATGATCTGACGGGGAAATTTGAATGATTCCAAATAAATTTAATGTTTTAATTAAATTTTGAATTTGGCACAATTAATAATTGTGAACTAGTATTTCCCTTTCTAGTAAAATGCAAATAAGTGGTAAGAAGTGAGAAATTAGAGAAATAAGAAAGACCAACATGTCTATTAGTTGAGAGGTGTTTAAAGGGTTAAACCACTTTAGCTTTTCAAACACACACAGTATTAAACCACCGGATGTTAATGCTAACTGCTAGCCTTTGAGGCTAATGGCTTTAGCATAGACTTGTACCAGGTAAACAACCGTTTCGTTAGCTTAGCAACAGCATGAGCTTGTTTACATCAGCATTGATGTTCTGCGCGTGCGCAGTATAAAGTTGCTCCGGAAGTAGGTTAAGACTTCCGTGTCACGATCGTAACTGTGGAAACCAAAACAAACTAGTCTAGTGGACTAGCACATGAATTGTTGCATTCCAGTACAGTTAAGCATGTTACATGAAATGTCAGCGCATTTCAACACTGTACAAATAAACAAGACCGCTTTTAGTTGTTCTGCGATGTGGCGCTTAAACTCTCAGTTCGTTCAGAGTTAAACTTATTAAAATCACAGCTTGGTGCTGCAGGGAAACAGTGCTGGTGTATCAGAAACCCGTGCCAGTTTCTCTGGACTCACAAACACAACAGGTTTTCTTCGCTGTTGGTTCAAAGTTAAACTTTACTTGATAAAGCTTTTAAAAACTCCCATTAAAATCTCCCGGACACACGCAGTGTTGAGCGAGATTAACTTCACTTAGTGAACAGTTACACAAACAGACAAGCGTTATTCTCTAATGTTTAACTGAGGGAGTCATAGATGATTTAACAATGGAACATGCACTGATAATCAAACTATGAATAATAATGGCTCTGATAAATAGGATTGAGGAACACGCTCAAAACTATTCTTTATCCACTGATTTATTTCCCGTTTAATCACTGCAGTTTAGCTTCGTTCTGCTACAGACTGAGATTCAGGAGAATAGCTACTGACTTACCTGGAACCCGCAGGACATCACTTCAGCTATAAAACCAGGCATTACAGAAAGAGAGGAACACGCTCAATTTCGACCTTATTGTACGATCTCAGATGTTAACTTTAAGTTCACTTACTGCAGTTTGAGAAGCTCTTTTGCTGTCTTCATTCATTCATTCAAGCGGGGCGCGCGCAGCTGACGTCACTCACGCGCACGCGAACACACACTAGTCTCGTCTCTCATCCGCGGCAATAGAAAAAGATTAAATAACTCGGTTTATGCTCACAATTTAGATTAATCTGCCCGCATTCTCCACCAATAAAATGTAGGGGTAATACATTTATAATATTAATATGTAATTTAAAGAAATAGTTTAATTTAGCTCAAAGGGAATCATTTGTGATTTTATAGGGATTTGAACAGAATCAGTGTTACGGCGATTCACTGAACGAGCCATATAACAAACTCTGTACTGGATATTAAAATCCAAAATATAGTGAAAACACTATTAAACAGCACAGTACGACTAGATCGGCAGATTAAGACATTAACTTGCGAGCAGAAAACACAAGATACTTCTCTTTCAATATAAATCAGATTTTATTTATATAAACCTAAGACATAAACTAATCTAACACATGAACACAAGCATTCACATATTCACACGTTGCAGGAAGAGAGAAAGTGAGGAAAGGATGAGTTTAAGAGAATGAAAATGTGAAATCCCAAGTTTACAGCAATATGTTCAATTGCATAGACCTGAACAACCATCAATCACTTATTTAACCCTCGCTTTGAGTTTCTCAATGAGGCTAAAATTTATATTAACTGCACCTGATTCAGTTAGAACCTGGAGGTGTGTTGCTTGCTTTGCCTGTGTAATGGGGTTGTGTCCTCGTTGCAGACAGGGGGCTCCCCGAAGTGTCTGATTGGCTGGAAGTTCAGTAGTCTTTGAAGTGTTGAAGTGAGGTCTTGGGCGTTGGCTGAGGATGCGGAGTTGGATCTACTCGAAGTTTGAAGCGAGTGCAGTCGGAGCTGGACTTTGTAGCAAACTTACATTAGAGCACGAAACTCCACGGAAAGAAAAGAAAAGAAACTAAAGTAAAAGAATAAAAATAAAATGATGTAACGAGACTAAGTTGTTTTCCTTCTCATTATGGCACGTGGGCCAGAGCAGCTCAAAGAGTAGCACGCGGTGAGAGGGACGAGAGTACTAAGAGAGCGCGGCAAGAACTAAGAGAGTGAATTTTACGATGTCCTGAGTTTTTAAACTCGGCTTCCAGACCGTCCCCTCTGGACGTCTTGACCAATTAGATACTGTCCTTGCTTGGGGTGTTGCTCTGTTCCTCCACCAAATCATAAATCAACGTGCAAAGTATACCTTTTCAACATTGATTTTTATAACAAGACTATGATACATTTGACAAAGAATTGATTGGAAGAAACACTTAAAGCATGAATTTTCAAACTCGTACATACTAAACATGAACATTAATCCTTCAGCTATTCAATACTTATTAAAAGCAAGACATATTGAGTGATTAAAACAAGGATATTCAAATGTTCGAATGGGTTACATACACAATATGCAGTTATGCATAGAAATTATTAGTTTCATTGAAAATGAAAGTCTTTATGAGTTCTATGGAGAACAAAGGCATGTTCTTTAGACAAAGGAATGTTGGTTTGGACTGTCTTCTATGTGGGGGAGAAGTCAGTCTAAGGAAGCTTGTGAATTCAATCGTGGAACACGTGATGGCCAGCTCTTTGACAATCAGTCTTGATTATTTGCAACAAATTTGACAGTCTCCTCCTTGAATTGGAATTATCAATAAGTGTTATTTTGTCTCAAGGTTGTAAGCTGTTTGGTGAAAGAGGCTTGCTAAGTTAGGCATGCTTGCTTCAAACTAGATTTATGACGTCCTGTTTCCTTAAGGCCTCTCTGCATTCCAGCTCCTCAGGTTTCAATGTTCTGATGCATCTTAAAATTGTCTGATTCAGTCTCTGATATCCTACATAGGGGACCTGCACACATTTTCGGTCAACGAATCGTGCCTAGAGTTTGGGCCGGCTGACTCCCAGGTAACCCTGGGGCCCCGGCCCGGCTATGTGCCCAAGGTTCCCACTACTCCCTTCAGGAACCAGGTGGTGAGCTTGCAAGCGCTGCCCTCAGAGGAAGCAGACCCAGCCCTAGCTTTGCTTTGTCCTGTCCAAGCATTGAGATGCTACGTTGACAGGACGCAAAACTTCAGGACCTCAGACCAGCTCTTTGTCTGTCATGGAGGCCGGCAGAAGGGCCCACTGGATAGTGGACGCCATCACCCTGGCTTATCAGGCACAGGGTGTCCCCTGCCCGTTCAGGTTGAGAGCCCACTCTACTAGAAGTGTTGCATCTTCCTGGGCGTTGGCTCGTGGCGCCTTGCTGGCGGATATTTGTAGAGCTGCAGGCTGGGCGACCCCTACCACGTTCGCTAGGTTCTATAGCCTTCATGTGGAACCGGTTTCCTCCTGTGTTCTCACCACAAACGGGTAGAAGCACTGAGAGGCTCCGGTCGGCTTGCTAAAACTGCTCCAGAGAGTCTGTACTGTAGACCCTGTCAAGCTCCTCCACTCCCTCGGCAATCAGACGTGGCGGAGCGTCTGACACCAGGCCCTCACTCAATGAATCCGTGAGAACCGGTAGAGGGCTGGGTTCCATATGTGAGACCTAATTTGATCCCATATGTGTGAAGTCCATGGTATAGCCTTAGAGCCCGTGTTTCCCCAGCAGACGTTCTGCTATTATCCAAAAGGCTACAATCACCTCTAATCTTCCATATGCACCTAAACGGTTGTTCATATCAGTGTTAATTTTGGCAGGCATTTTTGATTTAGTCTTAGTCTTTATCTTGAGACGAAAAAGCTTAATAGTTTTAGTTTAGGTATGCATGTAATAGCCTACTGACATACATTCAGTTTTCACCCACCTGTTTAAGATCACTTAAACCATAACGGACTGTATTTCCGTGAGATACTCTACATGAGAGACATTTGGACTGCTGTGTGTGTATTTGAGCACTGAGAACTGATCGCGCACTGTATGAGAACTGAAGAAGTGGAGCGTGTGCGAGAGAGAGCACTTCTATCAGTGCGTTTCCGCCTATCGCACCTTCACTAACTTTAAGTTAATCGACAATGAATTGTGACTCCCAGGAAAAATGGGACGTCTGGTCACCCACTCCCTAACCCTTCGGGTGCTGAGGCCATTGTTTCAGATCGCTAGTTCGCGTTTTGGTAGCCTATCCGTCCACTGCGGCTGCCATGCAAACGCACCTTATCCAATGACAGAGACGCACATTTTGAAAGACAAGACAGTTAACTTAGCCTATATGTATTTTGAATGTCCAGTAGTCCTCAAATAACATTTTAGTCCCATCTCGTCTTGTTAACGAAGATGTGGCATAAATTTCATCATCGTTTTTATCATCAGATATTAGTTTTAGCTCGTCAACGTCTCGTCTTAGTCACAGAAAAAAGGTTTGTTGACGAATATTTTTCGTCGGCGTCGACGAAATTAACACTGGTTCATATGCATAAGTGCTTCTTAACCTCCTTCGGGAAGGGTGGGCTTCCGCAGCGTCCGGTTCCAAGTGGAATGAGTACGTTTTCCCAGTGTTATCCAGTCTTACTGAGTGGGTAGTGCCATAGCAACAGTAACTGGTCTTCCGTGGTAAGCCCTGACCTGCGCCAAAAAATAGGGGCGCAGGAGGCTTCCACAGGACACTGGAAGCGGCAGTATCTGTGGCCCTTTGGTAGGGATCCCAATTTAGGGAACAATTTTCTGATAGGGAATGTCTCGGTTACATATGTAATCCTCGTTCTCTGAAGGAGGGAACAGAGCGTAACGTCCCGTCGCCACGGCTGCTGAGCGGCCGGGTCACCGGCTCGGCTCCTCAGCGAAAACCTGAATATGCGCTGCACCTGCTGCCTACTTATACTCACGCTGTGATCAGCGGCAGCTGGATGCAGTAATCGCATGCCAATGTGCATTGGCTCGTTTAGTTACACTCGAAGTGGATTGGTCTCTCTAAACGAGATCCCAATTCGTCGGCCACCGACATGGCGTCTCTGTTCCCTCCTTCAGGTAACCGAGACAATCTGTGCATTCAGTCTTAAAGTGACAGCAGCCTAATAAACCTGCTGCTGTCGCATTCAATTTTAATCCAACAACAAAAGTTAAAGGGTTAGTTCACCCAAAAATGAAAATTAGCCCATGTTTTACTCACCCTCAAGGAATCCTAGGTGTATATGACTTTCTTCTTTTAGACAAATCCAATTGGAGTTATAGCACGTATATGCACGTGAGTCTTGCGAAAACCAACGTTTGTTTACAGGAGTAAAGGAAGCAAAGTTTCCTTTAGCAAAGGAAAACCAGTCTTCTTTTGGCTTATATCGAAATCCCCTGACATTTTTTCATTACAAATCCTTCGTTTTGCGCTGCACTTCCGTGTTCATCACTAATCATCGGAGTCCTACGCCATCTGCCGGAACGGCTTCTGCCTACGATAGTTAGCGGAAGTGAGAAAAAGGTGATGATATCGTTTTAAATATGTATATTGTTTCTTACAAAAACACATCAATTTGCTACAGGGGGTCTTTATTCACCACCGGAACCGTGTGAGGCACGTTTTAATTTTGGATGAATGCACTTTATTTGACTACTTTTGGACTGTTGAACAAAAACTTCCAACTATGCCATTATAAAGCTTGAAAGAGCCAGGACAATTTTTTTATATAACTCAGATTGGATTCGTCTGAAAGAAGAAAGTCATATACACCTAGGATTCCTTGAGGGTGAGTAAAACATGGACTAATTGTCATTCTTGGGTGACCCTTTAATAACTTTTAATAAGAATCAGTGTAGATTAATTTCATATAGTGAAGACTATGCAGTGTTTTATTTTTAAATTTGATTATTCAATTCTCTCTCTGTATCTAAACACAGATACAGAGAGAGAATTGAGTCTCATTTCCAGCTCAACGACTCTCGACGGATGTGGCAGGGACTGAGGACCATCTGTGACTTCGGAAACAAATCCTCCGCGGAGGTGAGAGCAGATCCGTTGCTGGCCGACGAGTTAAACATCTTCTACAGCCGCTTCGATGGCAACGGCGGCGGCGCGTCAGGAAGCAGCAGGCAGAGCAGCGATGATCCTGTAATCACCGTGTCGGAGGATGAGGTTCGGAGGGCGCTAAAGAGAGTGAACGTCAGGAAAGCAGCCGGTCCTGATGGGATAACCGGCCGTGTTCTGAGGTCCTGCGCCGATCAGCTCACTGGTTTGTTCACTTCCATTTTTAATGAGTCCCTTGCTACCTCCGTGGTTCCCACCTCATTCAAAAAATCCATCATTATCCCTGTGCCAAAGAACAATAAACCCTCTTGCCTGAATGACTATCGCCCAGTTGCCCTCACATCTATAGTCATGAAGGTTTTTGAGAGACTTGTAAAGAGCCACATCTGCTCCTCCATCCCTGATACTTTGGACCCTCTTCAGTTTGCCTATCGCCCAAATAGATCCACGGACGATGCCATTTCTCACGTTCTCCACTCTTCCCTCACACACTTGGACAGCAACAATGGGAATTATGTAAGGCTGCTATTCATTGACTATAGCTCAGCTTTCAACACTATAGTCCCCATCAAGCTGGCATCTAAACTCACTGACCTCGGCCTAAACTCCTCACTCTGTGACTGGATTCAAGACTTCCTCACCGGCAGACCTCAAGTGGTGAAAGTTGGCCAGTTCACCTCAAACTCCATCACTCTGAACATAGGAGCCCCACAGGGCTGTGTCCTGAGTCCCCTGCTCTACTCTCTCTACACGCATGACTGCGTGTCCTCTCACAGCTCCACATCCATTGTTAAATTCGCTGATGATACTGTGGTTCTGGGCCTCATCTCCAACAACGATGAGACCGCATACTTGGATGAGGTAGAGAGACTCACATCATGGTGCCAGGACAACTGTCTCTCACTGAATGTGGGGAAAACTAAAGAACTGATCATGGACTTTAGGAAGAGACAGCAGCAGCCCTACTCTCCTCTCAGGATCAGTGGGACCCCTGTGGAGAGGGTGAGTAGCTTCAAGTACCTCGGCGTAAACATCTCCGAGAACCTGACTTGGACTACACACATCCAATCACAGGTTAAGAAAGCCAGGCAAAGACTGTACCATCTGCGACAGCTGAGGAAATTCAGGGTCTCACCAGCAATCCTGAAAACTTTCTATTCAGGGACCATAGAAAGTGTATTGACTCAGTGCATCTCAGTGTGGTATGGAAACAGCTCCAATCAGGACTGCAAAGCACTACAGAGAGTTGTGCGCTTAGCTGAGCGCATCTCAGGGTCTGCTCTCCCCTCTCTGCAGGACATCTACCTCAAACGCTGCAAAAGTAGAGCTGTTAAAATCTTCAAGGACTCTAATCACCCTGGTAACTGTCTATTCACGTTGCTTCCATCTGGTAAGCGCTTCCGTAGCCTGATGGCAAAAACTGAGAGACTTAGGAGGAGCTTCTTCCCCCAGGCCATCAGCCTCCTAAACTCTAACTCTGTGTCATAATATCACTTGACTCCATGTAATATCACCATATCAACAAGTTATTCATTCATAATTTTTTCTCCATGTAAATATCATGTATCAATAAGCTATTCATAATTTTTCTCTACCTCATATTGCTGCTATTCAAATACCCTGTACAACTTTTTGCACATTATTTTTTGCACATTCCTCTCATTACTATTTGTCAACAACATACTGACCTGCACATTTATATTTATATTTTTTATCCTATCTTATCTTATTTTATCTTATCTTTTATTTTATGTTTGTACTTCTTCTTAATATTTGTATACTTTATAATTGCACTGTCCTTGGAGCGGACCTGACCTACATTTCACTGCTGGTTATACTCTGTATAATTGTGTATGTGACAAATAAAACTCTTGAATCTTGAATTCTGTATAGTAGGCTCTAGTATTTCAGTTGTATCTTTTTCTATTGCTGTCCTATAGTCCTATTATTTATAATTTTCTTATCTTTTACATGTTTGTTGACAGTGAAACTGCTCTGAAAGAACAGATTAAGCGCTTGGAGGTCATTTTGGGGTTTTTATGAACACACCGACAGGGGCCCCCTGACAAATTTTTGTTTGGGGGCCCCCAAAAATCTAAGACTGGCACTGATAAGTACAACACAGTGACTTCCAGGAACGGGAGATTGAACGGATTCACTAAAATGAATCTGAATTTGCAATCTGCAGAATTACTGTAGAGAGATTGATAGATGATCATTGTTTGACTATTGTCACAGTTTGTTCATTTGTGGCCACAATACAGTGCAATGTACAATGCTGCAATTTGGAGAAAAAAAATCAATTTGGAAATTAAAATATGAGTCACAATAAATTAAGTTTATTTGACAGTTTTGTTTGTCAACGCAATGAATACTCAAACCCATCCGCCCCCCCACACACACGCACATGCTCTAGTTTTTGACACATCTCAGCTGACAGTTGAGTTGAAACAGCACCAGCGAAAGTGGTAGCAGGACAGACTCCAGTGCTCTTGGGCACTGACACGTCTAATACATTTATCGTTAATTGCAGCCTTTAGGGACATTTACTCTTGAATTAATTAATCCATGCTAGGTCTCTGTAGATATAAGATTATTCTATGAAGAGTAATATTTCTCATCATTGGCCACATTTCATGTGCAATAAATTCAGCATCAACACAATGCATATATATGGAGTAATAATAAAAAAAAAATTCAGTTTTTTTAAGGAAGTGCTCTAAAAAAAGTCCTCCTGAAACCTCATAAGGATGATCTCATGTTTATAAGCATAACGTGTTACAGGGCCATTGCATCGTTCAGCATTGTGATGAAATTCGTCTTGCAAGGGAAAATTCAGCCCCCCAGAAATTCCCACACAAACCAACAACAGCTATAATAAAACCCCACGGCCCTCAGTAGACAGTCAATTATCATTTCAGCAGACAAAGAGAAGTTTTTCTGAATAATTCAACTAATGAACATGAGCCAAGTCTGACGAATAGCCGTCAAACTGGCTGCTTGTGATACCGTGCGTCTTGTGGCATCTGTTTCACTTCACAAGACTTTCACGCCAATGCTACTTGCTAATGAAAGATGAAAAAATTACTGGCTCGTGACTTAGACTGAACTATATTGAAGCATTACAAAACAGAAACTTCAACTGATAGTTTCACTTGATATTTATCAATATAAAGAACAAATATTTAAAAATGTGCTGAGAACCTCTGGTCATACAGTTTGTGATTTTTTGTGTTTCTGTGTAGAGATCTCAGAGAATGTGTCCAAATGTCCAAACCTGTTTTATGGGACCCGCTTTCTTAACACAGCGTGCATAAAATGTCCTCTTACTAACAACTGTAGAAATACTGATTTAGCTATCGACAAAATTCTGATCTAAACAAGTGATGCAATACATTTTAGGATTATTCTCAAATGTGAGTTCATGTTTTTTGGTAAAGCTTTTGGTTTGTGAACAATCAATACACATTATTCGGTAACACTTTAGAATACTGTTCTGTCCTTAATGAATAACTACACAGAAACAAATGACTAATGCACTGTTAACGTTCTTGTAACTACTATTAGCTAACAAGAAACTCTGATTAACGATTTAGTAAGTATTAGCGCTCAGGTGAAACTGGTTGTTCACTATTAGCTAATCAGTGACTATTTTTTTCATATATCCTGGAGAACCACTAGGAACTACTGCATACAGGTTCATAATTAATGTGAATTATGCATAAAGTATAATATATTCTACAGTGAAGATCATGGTAAACCACTTGTAATGACTCAAGTATTATCAAATTCTTCTTAAGGAAATACTAATTACTTGGATCAGTATTCTAAAGCGAAAAGCATGATAACTCCCTAATATTGGCTGACGTTAATTGTGAGCTTTTGAGATATATTTAAGTTTTTGAATAGTAATGACTCTAGTGTTACTACATCCTTCTAAAGGAATTACTAATTATTTGGATCAGTATTCTAAAGTGAAGATCATGGATACCCACTAGTAATGATTGAAGTGTTACCAAATCTAGCAAAATTAAGTACTAACCAGAACCTTACAAAACCCCCAAAAGTTTACACTGACTTCAGTAATTACTAGTCAAGTCAAGTCAAGTCAATATTATTTGTATAGCGCTTTTAACAATGCAAATTGTGTCAAAGCAGCTTTCCATCGGCTTGATATAAAGCTGGGTGGCTTTATATCAGCTTTACAGTATTTAGACAGGGAAATAGTTTGTCGAAATAGTGTCATTCTCCTCTGGCCAGACAAAATCAGCATTTTAAATCTAGGCTAAAGCAGAATCAGATTGTGCAAAGGACTCATCTTGTTCCTGTGGTCTTGTCCCGATGGCCGTCTTGGAGACAGGGTCTTCATTAGGGATGAGTCTCTGGGGCTCATCTAGGTGTCCTGGCTGTAGAGGTCATCTCTAGGTGCTGATCCACTATCTGATCTGGATACAGTCTGGATCTGGGTGCTACGGTGACCTCGGAATAAGAAAGAAAAAGACTAATATTAGCGTAGATGCCATTCTTCTAACAATGTAACAAGTACATCAGGTGTTTTGGGAAGTGTTCCCGGTTCCGGTTGACCTAATTAATGCAGCCTAACAATCCTTTAACGGATTTGAATTACAAATTCAAATTCAAATTCAAATTTATTTGTCACATACATATACATACGTAGTACGACATGTAGTGAAATGTATTGTACGACTGTCCAACAAATTGTCCAACAAAATTAAGAAAAACCAAGTTTACAAAAATACAAATAGAAAAAGCACAGTAAACATATATACAGAAATAAACTAGCAATAAAATTAAATAACAAATAGATATGAGAATAAAAATAGATATGAAGAATAAAAATAGAATATGATTCTATATAGATTCTATAAAAAGTAAAGTGTATGTCAGTGATAAAGTGTCCGTGTGCTGTGCAGTGCCGTAAAGTGTATAAGTGAGTAAAGGAATACTAAAGACAAAGACAAATGGTATGTAAGTCCCACTCATTTATCCTTACGTAACCCTTCTACAAATTAGTGCAGATGTATTTGAAAATGTGCAAAGTGGAAGTGTGGGGTGATGTGCTTTAGAGTGGAGAGAGGTTAAGACTCCCAATGGCCTGCGGGAAGAAGCTCCTCCTCATTCTCTCTGTGTTCGCCTTCATGGAGCGGAAGCGCCTCCCTGAACGCAACAGAGAAAAGAGTCCATTGTTGGGATGGCTGAGGTCCTTCACTATCTTCCTGGCCCTGGTCAGGCACCGCTTGCTGTAGATCTCCTGCAGGTTAGGGAGCTCGGTGTGAATGGTACGTTCCGCTGAACGCACCACCCTCTGGAGGGCTCGTCTGTCCTGCATAGTGCAGTTCCCGAACCAGGAAGTGATGCTGCCCGTCAGGACGCTCTCGATGGTGCAGGTGTAAAAAGTCTTAAGCACCCGAGAGGGAAGTCTAAAGTCCTTTAAGCGTCTCAGATGGTACAGACGCTGCCTGGCCTTCTTCACCAGGATGCTGGTATGACAGGACCAAGTCAAGTCCTGCGTGATGTGAACACCCAGGTATCTGAAGCTGTCCACTCTCTCCACTGGAGTCCCGCTGATCGTGATCGGCTGGTATGACCGCTCCTGCTTCGTACTGAAGTCCACTATCAGCTCCTTAGTTTTGCTGATGTTCAGGTGTAGACTATTCACCTGGCACCAACTCTCCAGGTTCTTAATCTCCTGTATGTAGGCCGTCTCGTCGTTGTCTGAGATCAGGCCCAACACAACAGTGTCATCAGCAAACTTGATGATGGTGGTGGAGTTGGAAGTGGCCACACAGTCATAAGTGTACAGTGAGTACAGCAGGGGGCTCAGAACACAACCTTGAGGGGCTCCAGTGCTTAGGGTGATGGAGGATGAGGTGTGTTTACCCATCCGTACGGCTTGCTGTCTGTCCTTCAGGAAGCTGGAGATCCATTGGCACAAGTATGTGCTGAGACCAAGGACCTCCAACTTGGAGGTGAGTGTGGAGGGAATTATGGTGTTAAACGCTGAACTGTAGTCCCCAAACAGCATTTTTACATAATTCTTTTCTGCAGTCCAGGTGACTTGTTGTGGTGTGGAGGAGGTGTGAGATGGCATCCTCCGTGGAGCGGTTATGCCTGTATGCAAACTGTAGTGGATCCAGTGTGTCTGGTAGTGATGCAATGATGAAGTCTCTGACCAGTCTCTCAAAGCACTTCATCACCACTGATGTGAGGGCTACAGGGCGATAGTCGTTTAGGCAGGTGGGCTGCGGTTTCTTGGGGACAGGAACAATGGTGGACTGCTTAAAGCATGAGGGGACTATGGACTGTTCCAGGGAGAGGTTGAAGATCTCGGTGAACACCGGTGCTAGCTGGTCAGCGCAGGCCTTCAGAACCCGACCTGTGATGCTATCTGGTCCTGCTGCCTTCCTGATGTTCACTCTCCTGAATGCCCTCCTCACGTCATGCTCCGTGATGGTGAATACGTTGTCCTCACCGGCTTCCTCAGCGTGCATGCAGTTAGCACTGCTAGCGCCGTTAGCGTGATTAGCTGCAGCCTCGAAGCGAGCATAAAAAGTGTTCAGCTCGTCAGCCAGAGAAGCGTCCGCATTCCCCGATCTGGAGGGTGGTGTTTTATAGTCCGTGATGGTTCTAAGTCCCTGCCACAGGCTCCTAGAGCCGCCATGTTGGAATTGCGACTCTAGTTTCCTCCCGTAGCGCTGCTTCGCCTCCTTCACCGATCTGCGCACGCTGTAAGATGCAGCCTTGTAGTCATCCATGTTCCCGGTGATGAGCCCTGTGTTGTAGGCAGCGGAGCGGGATCTCAGGGCGTCGCGGATGGTTTTATCCACCCACGGCTTCTGGTTGGGAAACGTCCTGATGATGGTTTTCTGCACCGTATCATCCATTAGTTTCTCTATAAATCCCACGACCGCTTCCGTAAACAAGCTGACGTCATCAGAGCTGCGCCGGAACATGTCCCAGTCTGCGTCATCTAGCGCGTCCTGCAGAGCGGCCACCGATTGGTCCGTCCAGCGTTGGACCTCCCTCTGCACCGGGGCTTCCTGTTTCAGCCTCTGTTTGTAAACAGGCATGAGGAAGATGGCGGCGTGGTCCGATTTCCCAAACGATGGTTGTGACTGTGCCTTGTAGCTGTTCTTGTATGGGGTGTAACAGTGATCTAATGTCCTTTCGCCCCTGGTGGGGCAGCTGATGTGCTGATGGAAGTTCGGCAGTGCACGCTTGAGGTTGGCACTGTTGAAATCTCCCAAAACAATGAATGCGGCGTCCTGGTGCTGTGTCTGGTGAAGGTGTAGTGTTTCATGTAAATCCCATATCGCAGTGTCCGTGTCCGCTTGAGGTGGAATATAAACGGCACTGACGATGACCGAGCTAAATTCCCGAGGGAGATAAAAAGGGCGACATTTGATGGTCAGAAGTTCAAGATTCTGTGTGCAGGAGCGTGAGAGGGGTACAATGCTCGCGCTGTCGCACCAGTGTTTGTTCACCATCAGACATACTCCACCTCCCCTAGTCTTCCCCGAGTCCAGCGTTCTGTCCATGCGGTAAACCGAGAAGAACTCGGCCGGCTGGATGGCGTGGTCTGGTACCGCTGGGTTCAGCCATGTCTCGGTGAAGCAGAGAAGGTTGCAGTCCCGAATGTCCCTCTGGAACCTGACTCTTGCCCTGAGGTCATCGAGTTTGTTATCCAGCGACTGGACATTGGCGAGCAGGACACTTGGTAAGGGAGCGCGGTGTGCGCGTGCCCTCAGCCTGTTCCTGACGCCGGCTCGTTTCCCTCGAGGACGCCGGTACGGGTCGCGTCCTTTGTTCCTCCTCAGGATCTCGCTTGGCCAGGATGGGTCCGGGTTCAAAAACGGCGAAAGGTTAGTGCATTGTGCACCAATAGAAATAAGAGTGGCCCTGTCGTATGTAAGAATGGCCATCTTACAAAAAGAAACCGGTGTTTATAGTTAACAATACGAAAAAATAACAAAAGAAGACAAAGTTTGGTCGGAGCAGTTGTGACGGCAGCCGATCTCACCAGCGCCATCTTAGTGAATTCAGAAATGAATGAACAGAAATGTGATAGTGTATTATGTGTAAGCCAGGTTAAAGAGATGGGTCTTTAATCTAGATTTAAACTGACAGAGTGTGTCTGCTTCCCGAACAGTATTAGGTAGATTGTTCCAGAGTTTGGGCGCTAAATATGAAAACAATCTCCTGCCCGCAGTTGATTTTGATATTCTGGGTATTATCAAATGGCTAGAGTTTTGAGATCGCAGCAGACGTGAAAGACTATAATGCGATAACAGCTCACTCAAATACTGAGGTGCCAAACCATTCAGGGCTTTATAGGTAATTAGCAAGATCAATACATTGTAAGACAATGTATACAATGTTTAATAGGGAGCCAGTGCATTGTTGACAGAACCGGGCTAATACGGTCCTACTTCCTGGTTCTAGTAAGAACTCTAGCTGCTGCATTTTGAACCACCTGGAGTTTGTTTATTAAACGTGCAGAGCAACCACCCAATAAAGCTTTACAATAATCTAGCCTCCAGGTCATAAATGCGTGAATTAATGTTTATGCATTTGACATTGAGAGCATAGGTTGTAATTTAGATATATTTTTAAGATGGAAAAATTAAGTTTTACAAATGCTAGAAACATGTTTTTCAGGAGAGATTGCTATCAAGAAGTACGCCTAGATTCCTAACTGATGACGAAGAATTTATAGAGCAGCCATCAAGTATTAGACAGTGATCTAGGTTATTACATGCAAAGGTTTTGGTCCAATAATTAACACCTCTGTTTTTTCAGAAGTCAGCAGTAAGAAATTGCTAGTCATCTAGTTTTTTATATCAACTATACATTCTGTTAGTTTTGCAAATTGGTAAGTTTAATCATGTCGCGACGAAATGTAGAGCTGGGTATCACCTCAATAACAGTGAAAGCTAACACCATGTTTCCTAATGATATCTCCAAAGGGTAACATGTAAAGCGTGAAAAGTAAGGGGCCAAGTACTGAGCCTTGAGGTACTTCATACTGCACTTGTGATCGATATGATACCGCTTCATTTACTGCCACAAATTGATGGCGGTCAGATAAGTACGATTTGAACCATGCTGCTGCTGCACTTGCACTAATGCCAACAAAGTTTTCTAGTCTATTCAAAAGAATGTTGTGATCGATAGTGTCGAACGCAGCGCTAAGATCCAGTAGCACTAATAGAGAGATACAACCACGATCAGATGATAAAAGCAGGTTGTTTGTAACTCTAATGAGAGCAGTCTCAGTACTATGATATGGTCTAAAACCTGACTTGAAATCCTCACATATATCATTTTTCTCTAAGAAGGAACATAGTTGTGATGATATTACCTTTTCTAAAATCTTTGACACAAAAGGGAGATTCGAGATCGGTCTGTAATTAATTATTTCTTTGGGGTCAAGTTGTGTTTTTTTAATGAGAGGCTTAATAACAGCCAGTTTGAAGGTTTTTGAGACATATCCTATTGACAATGATGAGTTAATAATATTCAGAAGAGAATCTATTACTTCTGGTAGCACCTCTTTTAGGAGTTTAGATGGAACAGGTTCTAAAATACAGGTTGTTGGTTTAGATGATTTAAGTTTATACAAGTCTTCATTTCCAATAGAAGAGAACGAGTGGAATTGTTCCTGATCTGATGCAATACTGTGGCTGACAGCTGCATGGTTACAATTTTATTTCTAATAGTTTCGATCTTGGAAGTAAAGTAGTTCATAAAGTCATTACTACTGTGCTGCTAGGTAATGTCTGCACCTGCTGATGTTATATTTTTTGTTAATTTAGCCACTGTATTAAATAAATACTTGAGGTTGTGTTTGTTTTCTTCTAAAAGAGACACAAAGTAAGCAGATCTAGCAGTTTTCAATGCTTTTCTGTAGGATATTGTACTTTCCCGCTAAGCAATACAAAATACCTCTAATTTTGTTTTTCTCAAGCTGGTCTCATAAAAATACGTACTTCTGTGCACTTTCTGTGCGACACCGTTTTACGTACCTTACTGCACGTTTCGCTGCAGTTTCAAAGAGAAATATCCACTGAGTGGCGCTAAAACACAGGTTAAATACGTGAACCCTGGCACGTTTTTATTATGTTGATATAGGTACGTATTGCTGTGTTTTTTATAGGTACGTATTGCTTCAGAATTCAAATATCCGGGGTCTGTCTCAATCGTTAATGCTCTCAATCGTGTTGGAAATATGCCCTACACCAAACCCAACCCTAAACCTACCCGATAGTATTAACAAATGCAAAACTGGTATAAAAACGTATTTGTTGATGCAACCGTGCCATTTCAACTTCCTTTTATTTGAACTGTTTTGTCGAACCGTAGTTACACGGGATTCGAACTGGAGCTCCTCGCCTTCTAAGTACGCCTCTGTACTCCGTGAGCTACCGAACAAACTTTCCATCTATGGAAACCCATAGATACGAGGCTGGATATGTGTGCTAATATTAATATTGTTTTGAAGTCATAACATGATATTCTTAAAGTAATTGTGTGAAAAATGCGCTTTATTAATCAAAACTCTGTAAATTTGCGTGAAAAGGAGTAAAAGGTGTCGGAGTTTTACAGCCTCTAGTGTTTGTCTCTTTAGGTAACTGAAACTGCAGTTGGTTTTTCTCCAGCTTTTCCGGGCTGCTCTCTTTACGGCCTGAGTGTGCTCATTATACCACGGTGCATTATACCACTATTTTCCTTAATCTTTCTTAAGCGTAAAGGAGCAACCGTATCCAAAGTCCAAGAAAAGTGAGAATCAATAGTTTCTGTTACATCATCAAGTTTTTGGATATGCTGAGGAATTGAGGTAAGTCAGGAAGAGTATTTATAAAGTAGTCTTTTGAGGTAGAAGTGATGGTTCTACCATATTTGTAACAAGGAGTTGACTTTACAGCTTTAGCTATATGGAATATACAAAAAGCTAGATAATGATCTGAGATGTCATCGCTCTACTGCAATATTTCAACGCCACTGATATCAATTCCATATGACAATATTACATCTAGAGTATCATTTCGACAATGAGTAGGTCCTGAAACGTGTTTTTTAACACCAATGGAGTTTAGAATGTCTATAAATGCTGATCCCAACGAATCTCTTTCTGTAACGGATCGGCCAGGCTCCACCACCACCCAATCACAGAGATCACTCTCACCTGAGTTTTGAGCACCTGCACCTGCACCTGCCACACATCCAATTACCCAATCACCAGCCAAGTACATAAGCACACACCTCAGTCACCATCATTGTCCGGTCTCGTACCTACGAAGGGGACTCTCTGACTTAGTTCAGCATTCTATATGACTTACCTCCTGTGTTCCTTCCTAGTGTTCTGTGTCTCCACGCTCTCTCCAGTCTCCGTGCTCCTGAGGTGTGTGCTCCGTCTCTGTGTCTTCTGGGCTCCGGATCATCTGTAAGGAAAATATTTAAAGTTACTCTCTACTCCGATTGCCAAGGAAGAATTCTAAGGACTGTAATACTTACCAGTGCATCACCCCACTACCCGTCACTTTTTTTTTTTTACTTACCATCCGTGTCACGCCACTTCTGTTACAGAAGACCGGCCCAACATCGTCTGCACAGATGAGTTCCCACGACCCATTTCAGGAGCTTGTGGATTCACTCCGGTGAGTATTGCTCCAGAGAACCGCTCCACCGCCAGTAACTTCTGTAAACACTGCACACTCTTCTTCACCGACTATCATCGCCAGTCCCATGGCCAGACCAGCGCCCTTCTCTGGTTCGGCGGAGGAGTGCAACGGATTTCTCCTACAGTGTACCCTCACCTTTGAAATGCAACCACAAATGTATCCTATTGAACAGTCTAAAATAGCATTCATTATTTCTCTGCTAAAAGGAACTGCATTGCAATGGGCAGAAACGATTTGGGCTCAGTTCAGGCCCACCACTCAAAGTCTTCTAAGCTTCATCTCTCATTTTCGTGAAGTATTTGGCAGGACCGGTGGAGATACTACAATCAGCGAGCAACTTTACCATCTAAAGCAAGGTACTATGATTATTGTTACGTCTGGGGACGTAGTTCTTTCTCTCTCTCTTTTTCTCTTTCTCTTAGGTGACTCCGCCCTAATTGGACGTGAAAGACGCACCTGCTGATTCGTCCCTGGGAAATCCAGCGTCTTTTGAAATAGTGGGACGTTGGAAGTGGAAGGAAGAGCAAGAGAGAGTTGTTGGCATTGTTGTGTGTTGTGAATTGACCTTTGTGGTGACATAGTATTGATCTTTCTTTTTTTTTTTTTGTGTGTGTTGATAAGTGAGTAGTGTGTACCTTGATCTGTTTAGACCTTTGTTTATATTACTGTCCCGTGGTTTCAAATTTTTAGTTAATCTTTCTTTCTTTGGTTTAGTAGGCTGGTGAGTGTGCCGCTTTTTTTTATTATTTTTAATTTTTTTTATGTTATTGTGAATGGTGTGTTTTCTCACTATGAGGGTCGTAGGGACTGGGTGCCGTTTTTCTTTATTGTAAATAACGTTTTCTCCTGTTTTGCTCTAGATGGGTAGTCAGGGAAGAATTTTGTCATTTTTCTTTTCTTATATAGGTTATTTAGACTCCCTGGGTAATAGTTAGTGTTATGTTTTTGTTTGTTGTTTTGGCCTTGTCCTGAAGAGATGGCCCTTTTCACTGTGTTTTCATCTATTCGCTGTTCAAATCGTATGCAGTCCTGACTAGCAGAGCTATGACCTGCTGAATCTGCATCATTCCTTCGCCGAACAGATGCCATGACCCCTCCTGAGCGGCAGAGAAGGTTGACTCTGTTTATATTGTGGTGCGAGTGGGCATATGATCCTGGCATGCCTCCTTCGTCCGCCACGACCTGTGGTGAGTGTCATTCAACTGGAGGTTAAGATGGAACCACTCACTACTTGTGTAACGCTTACTGCTGATGTATCTGAAAGGAAGGTGCAGGAAGTAGGGCGCTTTCTACAAACTTTCTACCGTGGCCACCAGGATTCCTGGAACCAGTTCCTA
This sequence comes from Barbus barbus, assembly GCF_936440315.1. NCBI lineage: Eukaryota > Metazoa > Chordata > Actinopteri > Cypriniformes > Cyprinidae > Barbus > Barbus barbus. The sequence goes on along the minus strand of NC_136763.1, from coordinate 23,643,954 downwards.
GGCTGGGCCGAGTACGCCCAGAATTCCCTGCGACATCCATCTACTGGTCTTACTCCCTTCCAGTGCGTGCTCGGCTACCAGCCTCCCCTGTTTCCCTGGTCAGGGGAACCCTCTGATGTTCCTGCCATCGATCACTGGTTCTGGGAAAGTGAGAGGGTCTGGGACGCAGCGCACCTTCATCTTCAGCGGGCAGTGCGCAGGCAAAAGATGGCCGCAGACCTTCTAGCTGAAACACCCACTTACCAGCCAGGCCAGAGGGTCTGGTTGTCCACCAGGGACATGAGGCTGCGCCTGCCCAGCAAAAATCTCAGTCCCAGATTATTTGGTCCCTTCACCATCCTGGAACAGGTCAACCCGGTTACATACAGGCTTCAACTTCCTCCTCAATATAAACTTCATCCCACTTTTCATGTCTCGCTATTGAAGCCTCACCATGACCCTGTTTTTATTCCCACAGAGCCTGGCCAGAGGGCTGAGTCCTCTCTTCCTCTGATCCTTGAAGAGGGCACCATCTACAAGGTCAAAGAAATCCTGGAATCTCGACGCCGTGGTGGTCAACTGGGAATATCTGGTGAACTGGGAAGGCTATGGCCCAGAGGAACGTTCATGGGTACCTAGAAATTACATCCTAGACCCTTCCCTAATGGAAGAATTCCACGCTGCTCATCCTGATCGTCCCGCACCCCGTGACAGAGGTAGACCACAACGGCGTCAGGGTATTCGGCCCTCAGGAGCAGGCCGTGGAGGAGGGGGTACTGTAACGGATCGGCCAGGCTCCACCACCACCCAATCACTGAGATCACTCTCACCTGAGTTTTGAGCACCTGCCACACATCCAATTACCCAATCACCAGCCAAGAACATAAGCACACAGCTCAGTCACCATCATTGTCCGGTCTCGTACCTACGAAGAGGACTCTCTGAATTAGTTCAGCTTTCTATATGACTTACCTGTGTGACTTACCTCCTGTGTTCTTTCATCGTGTTCTGTGTCTCCACACTCTATCCTGTCTCCGTGCTCCTGAGGTGTGTGCTCCGTTTCTGTGTCTCCTGTGCTCTGGATCATCTGTAAGGAAAAGATTTCAAGTTACTCTCTACTCCGATCTCCAAGGAAGAATTCTAAGGACTGTAATACTCACCAGTGCATCACACCACTACCAGTCACAACTCCTCTGTGCAAAATAAAGTATTTGTTTTACTTGCCATCTGTGTCATGCCACTTCTGTTACACTTTCATTATCAACATGGATATTAAAATCACCAGCAATTGGGACTTTATCTGCAGCCAGCACTACCTCAGATAGAAAATCAGCAAATTCTTTAATAAAGTCTGTATGGTGGCCTGTATACAGTAGCCAGTACAAACATCACAGGGGATTTATCATGAACACTTGTTTCTTTGGATAACGTTATATGAAGCACCATTACTTCGAACAAATTATACTTGAAACCTGACCTCTGAGAAATACTGAAAATATTGCTATAAATTGTGGCAACACCTCCCCCTTTACCTTTTGGATGCAGTTCATGTTTGTAACTGTGATCTTGGGGGGTAGACTCGTTTTTAAGTAATGTAGTCATCTGGTTTTAGCCAGGTTTCTGTCAAACAAAGCACATCTAGTTTATGGTCAGTGATCATATCATTTACAAAAAGTGCTTTTGTAGAAAGGGATCTAACATTCAATAAGCCAATCTTTATCATTTGTTTATCTGTATTATATCTGTTTATTTGTTGAACATCAATTAAATTGTTACACTAACTTTGGTTTGGATGTTTTTTCTAACATGTATTTTACATGTTAGAAAAAACATGTTTTTCTAGCTTGGGGAACAGACACAGAGACTCTTTCACCTAGATATCACACTATAGAGACTATGTGCTGAAAATTAACTGACTTCTGTGACATGAGGCAGCTAGCAGACGGTCGGTTTAGCCAGTCTGTCTGCTTCCTGACCTGGGCCCCAGTTAGTCAAGTACGAACTTTACGAAGATTATGTGCCATATTTCTAGAGAGAAGAGCGACACCACCCCAAGAGGGATGAAGACCATCTCTTTTCAATAGGTCAGGTCTGCCCCAAAAATTCTTCCAATTGTCTATGAAACCTATATTATTCTGCGGGCACCACTTAGACATCCAGCCATTGAGTGACAACAGTCTGCTATGTATCTCATTACCCCAGTAAGCAGGGAGCGGACCAAAGCATATTACAGTGTCTGACATCGTACTTGCAATTTCACACATCTCTTTAACGTTATATTTAGTGATCTCTGACGGGCGAAGTCGAACATCATTAGTGCCGACGTGAATAACAATCTTACTGAATTTACTTTTGGAATTAGCCAGCACTTTTAAATTTGCAAAGATGTCAGGTGCTCTGGCTCCCGGTAAACATTGGACTATGGTGGCTGGAGTCTCTATTTTCACGTTCCGTACAATAGAATCGCCAATAACTAGAACACTTTCATCAGGTTTCTCAGTGCGTGCATCACTGTGTGGGGAGAACCTGTTTGATGTTTTGACCGGAATGGAAGAATGGTGTTTTGATCCGCGACTAGGCCGCATCACAGTCACCCAGTTGCCCTGCTGCACGGGCTCTACCGGAACCGAACAATGTACAGGACTCCCTGAGCTAATCGCATCCAAAGCAATATCTACAGCCCTCACATTCTTGCTGTCCTCAACTAAAGTTTGGATGCGTGCCTCTAATTCTGAAATCTTCTCTGTCAGCCTAACTATTTCCCTGCATTTATCACATGTGAATCCCTTGTCGCCGACAGAGAGAGATAAACTGTACATGTGGCAAACAGTGTAAACAACAATAGCAGGAGAAGCCATTACTTGCCGTGATTGAAGAATGATTCGCTTACCACTGTTGTTTGATGAACTCGTAAAAAAACGGCGTGAGAAAACTGAAAACAATAATAAGCGCGAATAGAAACGCGACAAGCTAACCGGCTAACGCGCTGCACGCGCACTGCACTCGTGGTTTTAAAAAGCGAACGATCAAATTAGTTTGATAGATAATACCAGAAATATGGTGGGAATTAAGTTATATATTATTAAGCAACAGTCTGTTTTCATGAATAAGAGATAACATTTACATTTATCTGACGCTTTTATCCAAAGCGACTTACAATTGCTATATATGTCAGAGGTCACACGCCTCTGGAGCAAGTAGGGGTTAAGTGTCTTGCTCAGGGACACATTGGTGTCTCACAGTGGATTCGAACCCAGGTCTCTCACACCAAAGGCATGTGTCTTATCCATTGCGCCATCACCACCCAGATAAGGAATGTTAATAGGAATTCAAAGTTTATGAGAAGTTGTTGTGAAGCAGTTTTGTGTAACACTACTTGCTGTATTTCTACTGGTCAGAAAAAGTCTGAACTTTGAAACATAAGCAACTAAGATTATTAAATAAACTATTTTATTTTATCATTATCACTTCGTCTCCTGCTTTTGCTCTTCGCTGGCTTTACTCAGTCAACTTCTTGGCTGATAGAATACTGTTTTGGGTACCAGACTTGCTCTTAAAGGGTAATTTTGATTACTAGTTGTGCTGTTACCAGACAAAATGGATATTTTCTGACAGGATCTGTCATCTGGGGCTGGATCTGATATTTCTGGCATGGAGGCATGATCTAACATCAGGTTTGATTGTGAACTGCCATTGGCTCTTGTGTGTCTTGTGGCCAATTGCATTATGGTAATGTTCACATTTATCTTTCAAATAATGGCTAAACTTTTAATCTGTTGCTCAAATAAAAATATGATTTAAAAAAGGTATATGTTTGTAATGCTTTTATGCGGTCACAAAGCTGCATCTGACATGACATTTATATATACACAGACTGTTTAATGCCTCTCAAAGGTGGTATAAATTGTTAATAGATTCTATACAGAAATAAAGAATTTGCAAGAGTACTGAACTCAGTTGGAGTTAGAGCACATGCTTAACCTTTTTAGTGGCATTCTTCTTCACAATTGACTAATCTAAATTATTTGATTTGCCATTCATGTACTCAACAGGCAACCTTTGATTGGTTATAATGATCAATGCTGGAAACAAAAAACAAAACAAAACAAAAAACAAAACAAAACAAAAAAATAAACAAACTAAAAGCAAATCTTTAGTACGACACAAGCAGCTTAATCAACACATTTTGTTCATTTCACTTCATCCATGATGGTCATAATTGATTCAGTTTAACTTTTTTTTTTTTTTTGCCACCCATTTTTTTTTTTTTTGGCCCCAAACTCACATTAATTTATGTTTCTTGACCAAAGCCATAAAGAGACCATAATATCACGAAGAGTTATTAAGAGTATTAAATCACCTAGCAACCACCAAAGAAAAAAATACCTCACGGATTTACACGGACAGGAACCCCTCACATTTCATTCCGAAAATGTAGAAATCGAGTTATTTTTACAACTCCGTTTGGTGCCGCTATAGTGACACAGAAATGACACACTTCACCTTTAAGCGACTAAATCAATGAAAGCAAACCAGCGGTGGCATATAAAGTCATTTTTAAGTAAAATCCAGCGACAACCACCAGCAGAGAGAGCAGCGAGAGGGGAGGAATCTTAAATTGCAGGTTCTGTCCATCAGCTGTTGTGTTGTAAACTCCGAGGACGGGCAGAAGTGGCCCCGCTCATGCGGCTCCTACCTGGGCTGCTAATTTCAGCTGATAGCTGACAGCGTGTCACTCCGGTCCATATCCAGCCCACACGTGTGCTCCACACCTGCTATCACTATTGACGGGGTGCTATTGCTGTGGCTTAGTGTGGCCCTGGTGAATAAAGCTGACTATTAGTGAGAAAAAGGTTTAAACAATACATAATCTCGCTTTGTGAAAAACAATAAGGGTGAAGAACGGACATGGAGAGGATGTTAAGAGATGATCTCACTTCAGCGCACAGTCATGCTCCACAAACCTGAAATCAGCGGCTATGTCCGTCCTTTAAACCAGCGGCACGCCAAACGTTGCTATCAGCTTTTCTACCACTACTGTCAATCACTGCCATTCTGGATCAACAATGCAGAGCCCCTCCTTACCTCAAACCTTTCCCCTGGCAGAATTCCCCTAAAACTCTCTCCGCATTTATTTATTTATTTAATAGTAGACGCAGATCGATACAACTATTCTTTTTTGAAGCAACATCAGGTTTCACTAACAGAAAGAGTTGCTTGCCAGAGAAAGAGCCTGAGTGATGTAAAAGAGAAAAGTACACTGTAAAAAAAAAAGTGACCTAACTCAAAAAAAATAAGGCAACCTATCGCAATCGACCTGTTTTGAGCATTTAGCAATGCTAATCTTTTTTTAAGAATTCTCTTTCTTTTAGATTTATGTTTATTTTCAAAGCCTTCTACATAATATGGGAAGTATTTGCCTTTTAACACTAAAGGCAAACACTTACGATAGACAAATGTATGCAATGCATGCTGGGAACGTGTGCAATATTGTTCAATGTAAAATTGTTTGTTCAGATGACTCAATTTGAAAAGTTGGAAGAACATTTGGATATGTTGTGAACAAATACTTGAGTATCTTAGTAAGGTAAACAAAACAACTTTTGCTAACGACATGTTTTGAGTATTTTTGCTCAGTTCATACAAAAAATTAAACTGATTTCTCCTACTAAATATTCTTTGTTCAGGCTACTTTTTTACATTGGTTAGTAGAACTTTTCGAAAGTTGGATTTTGTTTTACAGTGTAACGAGAAAGAGATGCCAGTGAAAGACAAATGAGAAGAAAGTCTTTTGACAACAATCATTTAGACAACTTGGTACTCATCATATGAAGATAATTCGACTATAGAGAATGCTGCTAGTTGTCTCAAAGAGAAGTTGTGTAAAATGTCTATATCTCAGAAAGTATAAGGTGTTGAGTCAAAAATCCAACTGGTTGCAAACTAGTTTGAAGACCTCTTAAATTAGGATAGATTATGTCCTCCAAACTTATTAAAAACACACAAACATACATTTAAGCAAGAGTCAATTATTCAATGAAAGTGTATTTTAACTGAAAGGTTGAAATGAGTTCTCAGCACAGGGTATTTTCTAATGAATATCAGTTTGGGTCATGAATTTCAAATGTTGTAAATTGATACAATTACATTATTTGTTGGCCAGAATACTGGTTTGACATTGTTTTATGTTTCATAATTGTTTTATTGTTTTGCTAAAAAGCATGTAATAAGCTGCTTAGAGGCTTTAAATTGTGACAACTTGTGACTGATAGAGTGTGGCAAAAATGGGTGTTCACTAACCTGTATCTTTTTTCTTGTGCAACAACAGGGGGAATTTTCAACCTGGTCTTATGGCATAAACGAACCTGGGGCACTTTTTAGCAAGACCGTTTTACATACCTAACTGCATGTTTCACCGCAGTTTCAAAGAGAAATGTCCACGGAGTGGCGCTAAAACATAGGTTCAATACATAAACCCTGGCACGTTTTTATTATGTTGATATAGGTACTTATTGCTGTGTTTTTATTACGTTGCTTCAGGTATGTAATGCGGCGGTTCAGAATTCAGTTTATCCGGGGACCACCGCTAAAAATGAATGCTCTATCGTGTTGGAAATATGCCAGACACCAAACCTGACCCTAAACCTACCAAATAGTGTTGACAAATGCAAAACAGATATAAAACTACATTTGTTGATGAAACCATATTTAAACTGTATAAGATTTGAACTGTTTTTTCGAACAGTATTTACACAGGATTCAAATCAGAGCTCCTCACCTCTCAAGTACGTCTCCATACTCCGTGAGCTACCAAACAAACCTACCGTCTATGAAAACCCATAGATATGAAGCTGGATACGTGTGGAGTTTTCAAATCTCCCAGCATATTAATATTGTTTTGAAGTCATAACATTATATTTTTTAAGTAATTGTGTGAAAATTATGCTTTATTAATCGAAACTAAGTAAATTTGTGTGAAAAGGATCAAAAGGTGTCAGAGTTTTACTGCCTCTAGTGTTCATTTCTTTTGGAAACTGCACTGATATGTACTTATTGGTATGTATTTCGTGTCTTGCTAAAAAGTGCCCACAGGTATGTTTATGCCACGAGACCAGGTAGGGAATTTTGGACCATCTTTATATTAAGTATGTTTAACTACTATGTGCTAACATTTAAATGAATCACTGATGTACATACATGTTTTTAAGTTACTTATATTTAAAAGGATCCTGAATGTACCTGTAATTACAATGTTGACCCCACAATTACCCCTTAACCAACCCTTAAACTAAACCATGAAACCTGGCTCTAACCTTACCCATAGCAGTAGTGTTTTGCAATATATACAATGTACAAATATACCAAACTATTTATTATTATTATTATCATTATTATTATTAATTATAATAATTAAAAAAATAATAATATTAGTAGTGGTAGTGGTAGTTTTTTTCCCACTTAAGTATACATTAAGGTATGTGGTTTTCCAGACACTGTTCATTGTATTAATGAACTGTATTAATTAATAGTAAGATGCAAGAATCATGCTGCAACAAGATTGTTTTCATGTTTTATGTTGTTTGTATATATTAATATTTATTTATTTTTATTTTTCATTTACTTTATGAAATATTTTTATCTTTTAGCAGAAAGAGCAGCCTGTCAGACAAAGACCCTCAATGACACATGGCTGAGAGAGAAAGGGAAGCAGGAACAGCGAAATATAGAAAGACAGAGAAATTGGAGAGGGCTTGAGACCTAGCAAAAGAGAGATGGGATAGAAAGATAGAAAACGAGAACGACAGAACGTTGCCGCACACTGCATTGTCTAACCTCTCTCCCAGCGCATGTAGCAGCACTGACACCATGTCATTAAAGAACACCGCAGGCATCTGCTCCCAGAGAGAGAGATGGAGGCCAGCGTGACAAACACAGACTCGTGCAACTGTTTACTGTAAGTTTAATGATCATAACCATGACTGGCAGTCATAATAATAACTAGGGCATCACTTATGATCTGTGACGCCTCTCATTACTGTGGCTGGCAGGGTGAAGTTTGAACATGCAGCCGATGCAAACACTTTTAAGCCTGATCTCTGATCAACATCAAGGAAGTTTAGTCCAAGTCATTAATGCGCATAAAATGTTTCATTGCGCTACCTTGTAATGTACTGAAAATGAATAGCTCAAAATTATGTTTGGCTGATGAAATTCCATTGCCAATATATACAAACACATGTGACTGCATACTACATTTGCATTGACTGAAAAAAATTAACAGTTCCTGGGTATAAAGCTTAAAAGATAAATCACACTTCAGTATGCAAATACCATGATGACATTACTGCTATCACTGCAACAAATGCTTCAATTTTGTGGATTTTCATTATGTACTTGTTGTTCAATGCATGTTAACTGTTAAAAAAAAAAAAAGCTTGAAAACAAGCTTGTAAAGCTTGAAACAGCTTTACATTAAATATAAATGTGAGTGTCACAAATTTCAGTTTCCATAATCAGCAGTTTTTAATTTTATTGTACAACTTCAAGTAGAAGTACAACAAAGCAGCTCTACACAGAATAATACTGTGTCAATTAATTTGTGCTACAATGGCTTGCTCATTCGGTACATGAAGATAAATAATAGTCAGTTTAACTTATCAGTGAAGCTGTGATGGAAACTAAAGGCGACAATGGCAAGGAACAAAAACTCCATCAGGTGATATAGTGTCGAAAAAAAAAAAAAAAACACTCAGGAGAAACCAGACTCCTGAGCATCTATATCATCTAAGTAGATTTATTTGTTAATAAATGAATAAATGGTCTTTCATTATAAGGTATGTTTGTGTAGTTTAACATATCCAGTATAGTAACTTAAGTGTGCTCACATTACATGTGTCATATTATGGTAATTGACATCTTTGTATCCATGTCATTTCAACTGAGTAAATCTCTTATTTTATTCAAATCTAACTAAAATTATAGCTCACTAAATATTATTTTATTCATATGTTAATGCATCTTGTCAAACAGCACATGAGTGCTTTTCAAATCTATAAAGCAACATCACGCATTACAACCCAAATTCTGGAAATGTTGAGATGTTTTTGAATAGACTTAAAACTAAAGGACTTTCAAATCACATGAGCCAATATTGTATTCACAACAGAATATAGATAACATAACAAATGTTTAAATGAAGAAATTTTACACTTTCATCCACTAAATGAGCTCATTTCAAATTTGATGCCTGCTGCAGGTCTAAAAAAAGTTGGCATGCGGGCAACAAAGGGCTGAAAAAGCAAGAAATTTTGAAAAGATTCAGTTGGGAGAACATCTAGCAACTAATTAAGTTAATTGACATCAGGCCTGTAACATGATTATCTATAAAAGGGATATATAGAGGCAGAGCCTCTCAGAAGTAAAGATGGGCAGAGGCTCTCCAATCTGTGAAAGAGTGCGTAAAAAGATTGTGGAATACTTTAAAAACAACGCTCCTCAACGTCAAATTGCAAAGGCTTTGCAAATCTCATCATCTACAGTGCATAACATCATCAAAAGATTCAGAGAAACTGGAGAAATCTCTGTGCGTAAGGGACAAGGCCGAAGACCTTTGTTGGATGCCCCTGGTCTTCGGAACCTCAGATGACACTGCATCACTCATCGCCATGATTCTGTCATTGACATTACTACATGGGCCTAAGAATACTTCCAGAAACCACTGTCGGTAAACAAAATCCACCGTGCCATCTGCAGATGCCAACTAAAGATTGATAATGCAAAAAGGAAGCCCTATGTGAACATGGTCCAGAAGCGCCGTCATGTTCTGTGGGCCAAGGTTCATTTAAAATGGACTGTTTCAAAGTGGAACAGTGTTCTATGGTTAGACGAGTCCAAATTTGACATTCTTGATGGAAATCACGGACGCCGTGTCCTCCAGGCTAAAGAGGAGGGAGACCTTCAAGCGTGTCATCAGCGTTCAGTTCAAAAGCCAGCATCTCTGATTTTATCGGGGTGCATAAGTGCATAAGGTATGGGCATCTTTCATGTTTTGGAAGGCACTATGAATGCTGAAAGGTATATAAAGGTTTTAGAGCAACATATGCTCCCCTCCAGATGACGTCTATTTCAGGGAAGGCCTTGTGTATTTCAGCAGCACAATGCAAAACCACATATTGCAGCTATTACAACAGCATGGCTTTGTAGTAGAAGAGTCCGGGTGCTGAATTGGCCTGCCTGCAGTCCAGGGCCCTCATTTATAAAACTCTCCGTAGATTTCATCCTAAAAGTGAACGTAGGCACAAAAGCTTGATTTTGTGTACGCACAAAAGTTTTCAGATTTATAAAACTATGTGTACACTGGAACCTGCGCAAAAATCCCTTTAAAAATCCCAGTTAGGGGAAGATTGTGCTTACGTGCATCTCCACCCCGACTCCTCCCCGAAATCACCATGTATGGAGCTTACAACGACTAGTTTTACTATGCATAACCTCATCTGCATATCATTTCCATGCATATTCCCATCCACGTGACACCATGTTTAACACCGTCAAATGTCCAAGACATTAAGGAAATATGAGATACGGACTATAAATGCCATTTGTGCCAAACATTATATATATATTTTTTTTGCTAAAAGTCATCCACTGTTATGTTCTAGAATAAATATATAAAAATATTAATTAAAAACAAAACTGTTTAAAATAGTTATGAAATAAATATTTTAGAATAAGTTTAAAGTTATAAAGAATAAAGTTAATCTCATTCTTTTACACTGGCTATTTTTAGTGGAAACAGATAGGCCTATATTTATTGCAGTGTAAATACAATTGTCTGACGGTGCATCACTGACGTATTTTAAAAATGAAACGTGCAAATCTTACCGTTTTCTTCTTGTTGTATTCTTCAAATACAGTGGTATTTTTCATAATGTTGTGGAGATACCTTCGCACGACAGTAACACCTCCGTGCAGCTGCGGTTGTACAGTAGGTTATTATCATTGGACCTTTTCAAACCGGACAATGGACCGTTCAGCCACCGAGTATCCAGTAGTGTCCGCCATAATATCGAAGTAAGTGCACATCATTCATCATTGTTCTCGCTAAAAAATATTTTTTCATAGCATGAGATCTGCAGTTTAAAGATGAATTATTGTGCATCTATAGCACTCCTCGCTGTCATTAAAACATAGCAAGCCACAGGAAAATTTATGAAGCGCATCCACTTCAAATATGTCTAAATTCATATAGCCTAATTTTTGTTTAAAAATCTGCATAATGACATCAGTGCTTATTTACAAAGAGTTTGTATGCATGGGTTAGAGTTGCGTGCAGGTGCGCAAATTTTCTCGTCAAGTTTGTTTTTATAAATCCCACTTTTTGTGTAGGAAGTGGCATACGCCTCTTTCAGGGCAGGTTTTGTACATACGCAATGGTTATAAATGAGGCCCCTGATCTTTCACCTATAGAAAACATTTGGTGCATCATTAAACAAAGAATACATCAAGCTGGACGTCGAAGAGTCACTATCTGGGCCAACTCCTGGGCGTCGAATACATCTAAGTTGGAAACCTATATCAGGCAAGAATGGGACCAAATTCCAACACCAAAACTCCAGAAACTCATAACCTCGATGCCCAGACATTTTCAAACTGTTTTGAAAACAAGAGGAGAAGCTACACCTTGGTAAACATGCCCCTGTTCCAACTATTTTGAGACCTGTAGCAGGCATCAAATTTGAAATGAACTCATTATGTGCATAACATTTTAAAATGTCTCATTTTAAATATTTGTTATCTATGTTCTATTGTGAATAAAATATTGGATCATGTGATTTGAATTTCTTTTAGTTTTCATTTTATTAAAATGTAAAAAAAAAATGTCCCAACATTTCCGGAATTCGGGTTGTATTTAAAAATAATAAAATACATAAAATATTTTATATCAAATTTCTTAATCATTCAAAAGAGCATCAGCATAGCCTTCAAATTCTTTTTGAAGTATAAAAACCATGCTGTCAAGTAAAGTTGCATATAAGCTGTATTATTATACTAATGCAAGAAAATGAACAAGGACAGCCATAGTTGTACTCACACTCTATATATGCTCACTATTCTACAAACAGTCTATAGTGAGTAAAGCGATTTGCACATACAGATTAAAAAATGTATCTAAAAAATCCATTAATTCACATTGCGCTACAAGGCAATGCGCTCTCAACATTTTCAGTATAAGTCAAGCGAGATTTCCAAAGTTCAATCTTTAGGGTAATAATAAAATAAATGTAATTAATTAATATCAAACATAAAGCTGGAATTATCTACAAGGGTTTGAATGGAGAATAAGTGGTTTGATTCCACAAAAGAAATATTAATCTTTTTGTATCTTTACTTTTTGTCATATTATTTCTTAGCATTGTGCCCTACCCACAAATTCACATATGCAACAGCCAGCCTCTCACACCTTTTTTTCTTTAATAGTAGATTATTCAAAATACATTTTGTGAATCCTGAATTAAAAACAAAGTCTAATAACACATTTGTTATCTGTTCTTTTTTTAATCATTCTCTGAGGTTTTCCTTCAGCTTGATTTCAAACTTTATTTACTTTTTTTCAAAGATTTTTCAACCTTTGATTGCCAAGTTTAATTAATTTGTGGTCTAACCTTGGCATCCCTCTTTCCTTAGTCTTTATTCGGCAGCTGAATGCCACATACACAAACAATTAAAAGATAACTTTGGCATTTTTTGTCTTTTATTCTGTTGAGCTCACAACAATAGAATTGAGAAAGTGAGAATTTTGAAAGCCGCTCGTGCTGATTAGCGTATGGAGCCTGAAACCGTGAGATTTTAATCATCAAACCATCGGATGTGGGAGTTAATTTTGACTGGCTAACGCTTTCCCCTTCACGCTGTTTCCTGAAACTCACCGATACGCCAAAGTCCTTCACAGTTCTAACTTCACAGTGCCTAAGCTCATATGATACACATGCAAAACAAATCCAACCAAATCTATTATATATACATATAAATATAAGTTGCTAAAACTATTTTTTGAAAGCAACCCCAATTTCTACCACCCTTCAAATCAGCTAAGAAGATCTACTGTATATGACAGGTAACTATAGATTTATTCCACTCATACATGACAAGAAGCACCTTGCACAAAAAATGTCCATCAAAACCTTCCCAATTTCCTGGATGTTGTATAATAAATTACCCCTGCATGAAAATCGCGAGAGAAATGCAACTTTGATCTGTAACCATTCGGCCAAGGGCTGTGTTGGGTTTGTTAGCTTCTTCAAGGCGAGTGATGCAGCCGTGACTGTAGCGGTGGGAGTAGGAGACTCCACTCGGGAAAAGACAAAGAGAATGTATTGCCCATGCTGACTAGGGAGTGTGGGGGAGGACTAGGCATGTGTTCTAGTTAATGACATGTCACCAACAGGGATGAAAGGTCAAAACTTAACACAGTTCACAGGAAAGAATACTACATTACTTGCCGTGTTGCCGTACTCTAAGGGCTTCCTGCACAATGCAAGAATGTGTCAAGCTGTGGTTTGCACTGAGTAGATTAACTGATGTCTGCTGCTGGGAGCCTCATTGCTCCGAAAAATGATGAGCTTGCTGAATCTGTTTATAAACCTGCTTCCTTTCATCTTTTTGGTTATTTTTTGTGTTTGCCAAATGAAACAAACTTTAGTTTTGGTAAAGCATGAAAGAAACATCTGGTTAAATGCAACAGTGATGGGGAAAGTTACTTTTAAAAGTAATGCATTACAATGTTTGCATTACATTACTTTTTGTCTATATTACATATTGTGTTTATGCTGCTTTGTACATTGCCTATTTGGATATTATTCTTTTATTATCTGTGTCATGTCCTGTTGCTGTCTTTCTGAAGCACTGTAGAGCTTCTGTCACTACAACAAATTCCTCGTATGTGTCAGCTCATTCTGATTCTGATTCTGATTTTGGTATTTGTTGTCAGCTGGGCTGGGCTTGCTTATTTATTTTAAATAACAAAAACATTTATATAAATGTAAAGGCTCTTTCACAGTGAAAGTGAAATTAATAAGCCTCAAACTGAAGAAAGTGCCTCTGTCTCTGTACCTCACTCCGAATTTACCTCAACACAGGGACAGGACAGCTGTCAGTCAATTAATGGGAAATCAAATTAACTTGCGTTATGTATTTGAAAAAGTAACTCAGATATTTTCTCATAATGGGTTACTTTACTAGTTACTTGAAAAAAGTAATCTGATTACATAACTTGCATTACTTTTAAGGCATTACCCCCAACACTGGTGGTCTGACTTAAAAACTCAAGTCTGAGATACAGATTAAAGTCGCACTTAATGTTTTTGACATGTTTTTGAGCTGGAGTCAAAGTCAGGTCTTTCAAAGTCATGTTTGAAGTCTTCTGGTAGTTTTTAATTTTAAAAACCTTGTCAGTGAGAATTGAATTTAATTAATAGTTCATAAGTCTTAATTTTGGAAACCAAGTAAAGTCTCGTGACATTTCTTTACAAGTTAAGTCCCTTTTAAACATGTTTTGACACATTTCAGAATTTAAACCCACAGAATAAGGCTTGCATAGGTAGAAGTGTTTGTGTTCACATATTTCCGTAGCATGATGCTGAAGTGTCTGATGTCTGCATTGTCTGTCCTGATGTTCATTCTTTCAGTTGTTGAGTCTGTTGACAAATTATCTAATTAGCATAAGTGATTTTTAAGCAATTACAAGCAGATTTTTTATGTGTGGGCTCATCCGTTTGAAGACCAGAGTGTCTCTCTGCAGGTGTGTTGAGAGATGGCTAGTGTACAGCATCTGTTTGTTCCCCCTCACTATCCAGGCAATCTAACTAAACGCCACGATAGCCTTCAGCTGCCCAACACCATGCTCAAAGATTTCTGTGTGGAAGCAGTCAGACCACAGTTTAGAGACCAGATGTCACTTCTGTACAAGATAAACGGATGTTCTGCTGTTCCTGAGGACACTTCCTGAACCATTATTCTCTCAAGCCTTCAGGGCCACCGGCTCAGGCGGCTCTCCATCTTTGAAATTTAATTGCTCAGTCTTCCCAGACTTCTGGTTAAACTTAACATTGTCCTCCAGGTAAATCAAGAGGTTGGCTGAGATGAAGTGGACTTACTCTGAGTCCAACTGTTTATAAGACACCAACCTCTAAAAACCAACCTTTCCATTGTCTTCCATAGCACCTGCCCTTGTCTTATTTATCAGATCCTTTGTAACATTAAAACTTATTGTTACCAAAGACAAAATGAGAGTCCAGCTGTTGAAATAAAAAATTAAAGATATCAGTTATATTTCAGTTATGAACCAAACACTTTATTGCCAATGGGTTATGTGGTTTTACATTAGCAAGACCAACCTGAAAAAAAAAAAAATATATATATAACCTCAAAATGTAACCAAGATAGCTGCCAAGTTGACAGAAATAATTGCATTAAGGATTTTGCCTCAACTCCCTTTTCCTCATGACTCATTTTATAATAATAACATTGTATCACAATTTTAGACATGCATGCTTATTCTTTTTTTATTATTGTAAAATAGTAACAATAAAGTCAGTAAACTATGAAATAACATCAATGGAAGTATGGGGATTGCGATGTGACCACAAACCAATTTAAACTTATTTAATATCTTATATTTAAGATTAAATTTCTGCATGCTCTGGGCATTTTCTCGACCAACTTCATTAGGTGCATCCTAGGATGCTTTTAAACAGGATTTGTCACAGTTCAGGGTGCCTTCTCGGCTCCTCGTGCTGTCTGTGTTGTCCTGTCATGTTCGGTAGCTCGTGGTCTGGGCAATCAGTGCTGATTGTGAAGAATAAATAAGAATAAATTCCAGGCAGGCTCGCTGGGCATTATTTTTCTAGCCCAGAGAGTCTGCTGTTCGTGCCCGAGTCAGTCCGAACTAGCGTCCTACAGTGGGGCACCTCCTCTAGCCTGGCGTGCCACCCTGGAGCGACTCGTACTCATAGGTTAATCAAGCAGCGGTTTTAGTGGCCGTCCGCGGCACGGGTTGCTCGACGGTTCGCGTCGGCCTGTCCTATTTGCGCTGCGGGTAAGGGCTCCAATCGACCTCCAGCAGGGCTACTCCAGCCGCTGTCGGTCCTTTCGCAACCCTGGTCACACATAGTGATGGACTTTGTTACTTGCCCCTTCTAATGGCAAGACGGTAGTCCTCACTGTGGTGGACAGGTTCTCAAAGGCGACCACACTTTATTCCCCTACCCAAATTACCCTCAGCGAGGGAGACAGCAACTATTGTCTTGGATCACGTGTTCCGTATTCATGGCCTCCCGGTGGACGTGGATTCTGACAGGGGTCCCCAGTTTGTGTCTAAATTTTGGACAGAGTTCTGTCGACAGCTGTGGGCGACTGCAAGCCTATCCTCCGGATATCACCGCAGACTAATGGTCAGGCTGAGCGTGCCAACCAGGACTTGGAAAGTGTGCTGCGCTGTGTGGCGTCTGCCGAACCGTCATCTTGGAGTTCCAGGTTAACCATGGTCGAGTACGCGCATAGCTCTCTCCCTGTCTCGTCTACGGGTTTATCTCCCTTCCAGTGCTGTTTAGGCTACCAGCCACCATTATTCCCCTCTCAAGAATCCGATGCCGTTGTTCCTTTCGCGCATGCGTTTATTCAGAGATGCCTCTGTACTTGGAGGATCGCCAGAGAAGCCCTCACTCAGACTGGCGAGAGGAACAAGGCGCCGGCGGACCGTCACCGTACCAAGCCCCCACTTTACGTGTCTGGTCAGAAGGTCTGGTTGTCTTCTAAGGACATCAACTTCAGACTTCCCTCGCGTAAACTGGGACCCAAATTTGTTGGACCGTTTATTATTTCTAAAGTGCTCAGTCCGGTGATGGTGCGGCTCAAATTAACCCCTCAGTTTAAAAGGATCCACCCAGTTTTCCATGTTTCCAAGATCAAGCCCGTCTTTCTCTCCCCCCTCCAGCCCCTGACCTCCACCCCTCCGCCTCCTCGACTCATCGAGGGGTTGTCAGCCTATACGGTGCGGCGGCTCATTGATGTGAGGCATAGGGGTAGAGGTTACCAATACCTGGTAGACTGGGAGGGTTATGGTCTGGAGGAGAGATTTTGGATTCCAACTCGCGACGTTCTGGACCACTCTCTCATTGATCAGTTTCATCAGCGTCACGGTGAGTCCTCCGGGGACGTCAGGAGGCGTCCCTGAGGTGGGGGATACTGTCACGGTTCAGGGTGCCTTCTCGGCTCCTCGTGCTGTCTGTGTTGTCCTGTCATGTTCGGTAGCTAGTGGTCTGGGCAATCAGTGCTGATCGTGCAGCAGGAGGGCCCGGATCACGAGTTGACTCTCCTCCACCTGTCGCTCATTCCCCCACTCCCATATATGTCCCTGTTTTTCCGTTCCTCGTTGTGAGTAGATTGTTTTTGTCCTTGCTAGTGTTGAGTATGAGAATCTCGCTTCTCTATTTTGACCCTCTGTTCCCTTGTGCTACAGGACTCATAGCACGGAGATCCAGCAGCTTGTGTGGTCCGCAGACGCTACCGGCCAGCTCTGGAATCTCCGCTTCCTTAAGCTGCTGTTATATATTGTTTATGTTATTTTGTGTTTTGGTGGCGAAAATAAAAGTTTCTCCTGCTCTACTCTGCATCTGAGTCCTCTATCACTCACACCGTGACAGGATTGACCAAGTTCCTGCACATTTCTTGGCTGCTTTTCCTTTAATATCAGGGCCAACTCATCCATTATTTATTTATTTATTAATTTTTTGCATGATATTTTTTGTAAAGAAATTTGTACGCAAGCACATTTTATATTTTATGTCTACAAAACTAATTTTAAGCAATTTAAGCAAGATCAAGAGAACATCCCTATTGTCCCAACACACACACACAGTTTCACACATAATATATTCTGTATTAAAAAATGTAATTATTCTGTAATACATATGTTATAACAATTCTAATATGCTATATTTGCCATCTGTTTATTGTGGAATGTGTCCATTGACTGCATTCACTGGTGGCCAAATGAAAATAGAAAAAAAGGAGGGAAAAAATGTCCATACTTCCTCTGGACGACAGCTGATCTGTCCATCTAGCGTGTATTCTTGTAAATGTCAGGTCTTAAAGGAGCTGCTACAGCAGACATTTGGTCTCGAGGGAGCTTGGGAGTGTGTGATATTTCACACTCCAAGCTTGAGCAGATGAGAGGGACCTGTGGACATCCACTCTAGAGAGAGAAGATTCACATTCAGTTCTCACACACCTTCAGTTCTCTATGAATTAATCTCAATTTCAATCACTCTTACAAAGGCCTCTGCGCTCTCTCTGCAGTTGAGAATTCATGTGCGGATACACCAGGAAAGTGTTTGTCTTATGTACAAAACTAAAAAGAAATTTAACTTTTTGTTACAGCAAATAAAATAAGTTACCATAAGAATTTTAATTTTTTTTTTTTTTTTGTGCTGAAAAAGTTGTTTCAGTACAAAATCTTATTGCAACATTACTTATCCTGTAATTTTACAATATACAAAAGCATATAATGTTATATTTTATATATAGTGTTACGAATCAAATGATATATGATTGTGCAGAACCATACGCAAAAGTTTGTTCATAACAGCATCGCTGATAATTGTGCTGAATTTCAAGAGAAACTAGTTGCATTTCTGTACTGAGTGCTGAACATGGTCTAGTACATGCCCTTAATAACCAAAGCTTGTAAACACAATATCCTTTATAGATCATCTCAACCCCGTATTGCAATTTTTAGTCCAGTGGTCTTCTTCATTTATCATCCATGTGATAATACTGCCTTTTATGAAAACACTTTTGCTCAGCTTTCCTGAAGGGGGAAATCATTTGTAAGCTCTAGTTTGCGTTTTGAAGAGCACATTAATCATTAGGGACAGTTGGACTATATGTAAATTAATGGCATAGTGGTGCTAAAACTTTGACAAATTGCAGTTTCCTCTTTTTCTTCAACAAAAGGAAAGCCCTCTGTTATTTTAATGACCCTAAAAAATCCAGAAGCTCATGGTTACATTTCCACCCTTTAGCAGAGTAGGTCCTCCCTTAGGAACATCATTAGGAGAATCAGTCAATACAGCCCATTTGGAAAGTAGTACGGTGGAGTGCATGATAAAATAAAGAAGAGAGAGAGAGAGCAAGAGATAAAAGAGGAAGAAAATATAGTTATTTGGCTTAAATATTTAAATATCAAAAAGTTAAATATCATTCACTGCAAAAGTGATGTAAATAATATATCATCTCTATTATTGTATTTACTAATTCAGGTATGATTATCTAGAATAATCTCTTTTTCTCTTATGTAACCCTACAGCCTATTAGTAAGACTCAAGAACCACTTCATAAACACCAAACAACAAATGTGTTCTTTGAACTCATACTGTCTTATTGCAATTATTAAAATAATCATTAGTACAATGTGCCACATTTAAAAAAAATATATATAAATTGGCAAAATTTATTTTGCCAGTAGCCTTCTGTCAATTGAAGCAGAAATATAGAACTAAATGTTTATTTTAACATTTAGAATCCGATATTTTATAACTGCATTTAATTTCAGTGTGAAATTTTATGGGAAAAAACAAGGAATAAGTGTTTAATTTTAGAAAAGTGAGAGTCAGATGAGAAACTGAATGTGTTGCAAAAAGATTATTAAATAGTAATTAAATACATTTTTGATTAATTAATTTTGACAGCCATGGTTTGAATAAAAACATTTTTAAATCTTCATTTCTGCCTAATGGTTTTAACAAAACAACATAAAATAAAGATCTTTCCTCGTACCTCCCGGTGCCTGCTTAAGTGTCCCCTGGGGTACGTGTACCCCTTGTTTGGAGTCACTGATCTAGAGCACTAAATATTCTGTACTAAAGGGCTGACAAAAACTGCTCTGTGAATCTGTGAATATTAGCCGGGTTGGGCATGAAATCAATATACCTAAAGGCGTGAGAGCTAAAGCTTGTCAGTGGATCTAAATGGCTCTGCGCTCATATGCAGTCATCACCAACCCTCACACATACAGCGGTGGCCAGATTAGTTCTACAGGATTTTCTCCCAGATAGTTATATTATGGTCTAGTCTGCTTTTGACAAACTGCAGGTGAGTTTTTATGGCTAGTTTCAAACTAACATGGTCACAACATTTGATGTTAATTCAAATGTGTTAGGTCATTCCAGACTATTATGCTTAGTTCCTTAATAAAATACCTTTAGATTACATTGTTATCATTCTGTTGCAAATACTGACATATTAGTGTTTATTATAATTTCATGTGACACATTTCAGCTTGTTGATGCCATGATATTTGATAACCCTAATCGTCACTCTTACTGATTCAGTTTAAATGTTTATCAAAAAATATTTAACTTAATAATAATTTAATTTATTTCAAATGCATATAAATGTCAGACTTCTCTAATATGCTTATGTGCACAGAGATTATGTATATTGCTACAAACTTGATTATTTATAACAACTTACAGTTTGTTGAGACAAATGTCTATCTTAATCTGACATTAACTAAACATATAATTTTATGTGATCATAAGCAAAATTTTAAAGGATGAACAATTTAACAACACACTATTATTTATTCTAACGCTAAATTTAAAAAATTGCAAAATGTCAGCAAATATGATTGATGTGATCGGTTTAACAAAATTTAAAATTCACTAGTGATATAGTGCCATAGGCCAAACTTAGGAGAGAAAGATTGAGTATCTGTACCTGGCTACAAATTTTTTCTAAGCTCAATTCTATATATGATAACACAGGGCAAGATATTCTTTCCAAATTAGCTGAGTGAGTCTGTTTTTATTCCACAGTTGAGTATTAGTCTAAAGTAAAGGAGAGCTTGCTTTTTGCTTGAGCTCTACTTACTCTTTCCTGCTTCTAAGAGTTGCAAATTAGATTATATGCACCATTTTAATTTGTGAAATCCCCATATCAACACCATTTTTGGCTCTTTCAACCACCTCCATCAGCCCATCCCGGTTGCTTGCTTTTCTAAGCGGCCACAGCTTCAACGTATGTTTCACATATGAGTTTAGCACATACTGTCAGTTGGCTCTAGTGAGCTGTCCAGCTCTAAGGGTGTGAGACGGAGCCAATGAAAACAACATCTCCTTCAGTGGCTCCTTTCCAAAATGCAATTTGGTGTGTAATCTATGGAAATCTGCTCGGGAACGCGCTGTATGAGTTAGACAGACGATTATGCTTAATGTGCGTGCAGCAAATACTGTGAGAAAGGCTGCATTCAGCCAGAAACAAACTGTTTTCTAGAATTCCATGGTAACCTCATTCTGTGACCAGAGAAATATTACAATAGCAGTAGGTAAATATAATGGACCAAACGTAAGAGTGCCATTTTATTACTTATGCAAGTTGACAGTCTTTTCAGGCATCTTTTCACCCACTTATTGTAGACAGTCTGCAAATCAGTCATCAAACCTAAGATTCCGCAAACATAAGCGTACACCCGGAAAATCTCACCTGCTGAGCTTTTAGAGGCTATGCTCGGAATGGCGTACCTCCATACTAATCTTAACTCTTTCTGCAGTAAATAGTATAGTGCAATAGTTGGCAATGTGCTGCATGTTGGTCTGGCTGAGCCAATACTAGCTACTGCATATCTACAAGTGCATGCACCATAATTATATTTCCATGTAAAAAAAAAAAAAAAAGAGGCGAAACTGGACCAATCAACAAAAGGCAATGCATTATTTTGTTAGCCTTTTAAGTCTGTGAGCTTGATTTCCTGCGTTTTACTGGATTCTGCACTTTTCTTTTTTGTTTTTATTTTCTTTGTGTGTGTGTGTGTGTGTGTGTGTGTGTGAACTATCATTAACAAAACAAGACAGAGCAGTTCAAAGCTCTTCTAAAGAGATGGAAGTAGACTACAGTAAATTGCATCCAAATTGCTCCTAAAAATAGTCATTATTCAGTATTAGTGGGTTGGAATTGGATTACAACATTTTGAATTATTTGCAAAATAATGTGTTTGAATTGGACTGCAAAATCTTTAAATGTTACTGTGGCATAGGTGTGTGTGTGCTTCAGATTGAATTAAGTATTTACATTGCTCACAGTTCTTCAGCTTACATTTAAAAAGATTTCTATTTGCACAATGCTGAAAAGAAAGCGTTGGTGTTACTTGGATGTTCTGATTTGAGAGGTATAAGAGCCACTGACATACAGGAGAGTATTACATTTGCCAAAATAGGCAGTATATCACAGATCATGCTGAAATGTTATCCCACATCACAATGCATTTGACCTGACCTTCCATTTCCAGTGAATGATGAATGAATGGAAAACAATTACAGCTGTGATATTTACTTTTTCTTTTTTTTTTTGGATTTGATATTTTGATAGTAATTCAAAATGGAAAATAACAGTTATTATTAGCCTTGCAATTAACATGCAACAATATTCTCATGTGAGATCATGTGACAACATGCAGCATGTTTTAAAAAATAAAACAAACGAAAGTGCATTTATGTAATTTACCAGAATGCACTTCATGTGGTAAATTTCTTTAGACTACAGACTAAACCCAGGGCTACTGTACATAAATATGATTTAGGATAATATCTTACATAGTCATGTCCCTGAATATATCTTTGTTTATGTATTCATAATGCTGCATATAATGGTATTGTTGTATTTTGAATTCATTGTCTTTGAATTCAATGTTTTTGTGCCAGTGCTGCACTCTGTATTGTATTCGAAAGCATCCATTACAAAATTGCTTCTTAACTAAAAGCTGCACATGGCACATTCCAAATGGCAATGATCTGCCTAGAAATTCCTGGGAAACAACTCCATAAGCAGCACAGAGCAAATGACCCTGAACTGTTCATTTAGAACAATGGCAAAGAGGACCATCTTTTCTTTCTGTCCTGCGGGATCTACTGCATCCCAATGCAGTCAGTGCGCCTGCACTTTCCATGAGAACAATCAATTAGAGAGTTAGATGAGAGAAAAAAAAAAAAACATTAATAGGAGTAAAGCAGCCTTTATAACATCAGGCACAAACATCTTCAGCTTCATTTAATCTGCAGTTTGAAAATAACTGTAGTTGTAATGCTAGGTAATTAAGACAAATATTCCCCAAGGAATATAATAAATGGGGAATGTATAGAAAGTTACAGCGCACAGGGGTCTAATATACAAATATTAATCTAATTGTACTCGTAAATGATGTACTACTGGTTTGTTCCAGATTCAAATCAAGTAAACTCAACAGGCAGAATTTATTGCAACAGATAATAATTTTAACTCAAATCAAAATTTGCAGTTATAGCAAGGCAAGCATCTTAAGACCATAATGCAAAGCTCATATGTTTGTTCAAATATGCAATTGATAAAGTAGCATACTTTGCTTTAATTCTTCTGTAATATGTATATTATTTGGGATATTGTCTAAATTGTCATTTTTGCAGGGATATTGCTATACTAAATGGATACACTTTTAGTTATTGTCATATTTTAAACACAACACTCTCTTGGCAATTTGTAACTATTTTGAACATTTCAGCAAATTAGTGGACAATTCATATGAATTTGTACATTTCTTACACAATTTTTACATTTTCATAAAAAGTACTCATGCCCCACTGATGGTTAGGCTTACAGATGGGCTTAGGCATTGACCTCCATGCTTATGTTTTTGTTTTTTTGTTGTTTCAATTAAAAGTTTCAGTTAAATTCACATTATACAAATTTTTGCATCAAACAGATTAAAATGTCTATTCAGCGCAACAGAAGAGAAAATCTAAAAAACACTTTGCACATGTCTGAAAAAATGCAAGCCAGTGCATTAATGATTATATATTGCAAATGCACGACAAATTGCCACTTTCATCTACTGTGGCTAAATTAATTTTTTATTAATTTATTTGACTTCTTGGTCCATTAACACAGTGAGGTGGAGCTGAGAGCAGGCAAATGGAAAAAGCAACTCAAATAGTGCAGAAAGCAAACTTGCTGGAGACAGACGGACTGAAAAAAGTTAGCATTGAGTGTGACACCCGTGATGGATAGCATGCAGCGAGAGAAGTTTCTGTTTCTCTGCAGAGCACACATCATTTCCCATCAGCCGTATGCACAATTCCTCAAACAGGAAACGCAAAGTGGAATGCTCAGGCGGCCACTTGAGAAGCAAAAAAATTTTTCTAGCAGGGTGAATGCTCTGACATATGTACAGTATTAAACACACCAGACAAAGAATCCACCTCACTATATACTTGTCAGGCTGTAGTCAACGACTCCTGCTGTGTTCCTAAGCATTTCCAACATTCCTGAATTTTTAACATGCTGTATTTTATTATATGTTTTATTATAACATATATATTATATCACAGAAAGGCACAACATCACTTTCCAGAACGATTTTTGTTCACTGTTGTTGGTGGAATGATCTCTCAAATCCCATCCGGACAGTAAATGCCTGACACTATTCAAGAAACAACTGAAAACTCATCTCCTCCATGAGCATTTAGCACATCTTTTTCTATGCTTTCACTATTCCTATATCCCTTAGCTTGTACTAATCTGGACAATGTTTGAAATGTTATATTGTGCTATCATGTCTCAAGTTATTGCCTCCTTATGAAAAAATGCTTTTATTCCTCATTTGTACAAATAGTTGCACGACACTTTATTTTGATTGTCCACTTTAGACATTCTACTAACTATATGTATCTTTGCGACTACATGTCAACTGCCAGTCGATCTGCTTAATATCTGCTAACACTTTTTGATGCTTCCTGAACAGACATTCTACTGGCTATCAGTAACTTTGCAAGTACATGCCAACTTGTTCTACTAACCCGAACCAAATAATCTACTAATACTCTAATGAGAATTAGTTGACATGTACAGTAATTGCAAAATAATTATAGTTAGTTTCAGTGTAGTTGTAAAGTTACTAATAGTAAGTAGAATGTCTAAAGTGGACTATCAAAATAAAGTGTAACCTAAGTCGCTCTGGATAAAAGCGTCTGCTAAATATATGAATGCAAATATAAATATAAAGGCTCGGTTTCCCAGACGGGGTTTAGATTAAGCCAGGATTAGATCAAAGTTAATTTATGACATTTAAACAATTTTTATGAACGTGGTTAGAAAAAAAAACATTACTGGTGTGCACCTTGAGACAAAACAAAGGTACTGATATATTTTAAGATCAATCAGTGCAAGTTTCTTTCAGTTGAAACAGTTCAGACTTACATTTTAGTCTAGGCTTAAGCCTTGTCTGTGAAACCGGGGGATAATGTTTTCAAGGATCCTATTGTCCAAAATGTTTTTAACAACATCAAATATTTCTCTAAATGTAAAGTGTGTGTAATTTCTGCACCATTAAATAGAATTGCTAAATTAACTAGATCTTCACATTGTTTTAAAGCATTGTTTGTAGTATGTGTGTGGGTGGCTTGCCAGTGTATTGCTCTTCAGCTGAGCCGTAAATGCCATATGACTAATTACTAACACGGCAGAAAAATGAGGTCGTGTCAGTGCTGATTGGCTGATGGCCACACAAGGCTACAAAAACTCCCAAGCTATTCAGTAGTGACTATCTTGTAACATCAAATACATAAGTTTATTACGTTGTTGCAATTGGTAAATGTCTACTATGAAATAATTGTGGCATTGATTTAGCCAGAAGGAAATTGACCCGCTTTAAGACAGCAGTGTTTTAAAAATGCTACAGCTGCACTGTTTACACCTTTCAGGAACTCAAACTTCGAATGGCTTACTTCAGTTGTCTCTGCACATTAACTTTTACAGGAGAAAGTCTTTTGCAAAAAATACACACTTCACCTTTAATTTTGCTGATGTCAGCATCGCATTTGGCATGTGCTATAGTGTGCATTGCATTTGGCACCTTCTATCAGCGTCTACATCACTCCTATGAATTACAAGTTCTCGAACAATGCTGATTTTGTCAATCAATGTGTCCACAGCAAGTGGAAGTACATTTTTAGTCATATCCCTATTAGTTAGCTCTATCTGCTTTCTGTGTCATTTAAATGTGTACCTGAATATAGCACTAATAACCGAGTCACACCACAGCTCTCACATTGTAGATGAAACGACAGTCAACAGCAGCCCTCTGTCACACATCGCGGATTGGCCGTCTGCAAGGAAACACTTCAACGGGTCAAAAACACATGAAACAACATCAGCACTCACTGCCTTTCCTACCCTGGTATGGCATGTCCCCTGAGCCATGCATTAAAGACTCTCATCTTTGAGCATGGCTGTCAGACGCCAGCCCACCTTTCTACACATCTCTGCAGACATCTCCCTACAATTGTTTTGCAGGCTCTGGCAAAGCCATACAGCCTAGCAGGGCAGAGAATATAATAACTAAGCCCTCTGCGACGGAATGAGATGAGACTGCTTGATATGGATCCGATGCATAAGCTGTATGCATATTGGGCCAATCCTTCAGGGCCTGCATATCATTGCCTGAGGTAGACAGCTATACATACACATTTGACATTTCAGAGTAAGAAGCGTTCCCTCGATAAAAGCACTGTAACTGGGACACAACAGTTATGGGAAGCGACAGGAAGTGTATACAAATGAATTCTGTTATTTTCTGTGGAACTGTGAAATAGGGAATTCCCTTTATCACATAGCATTTCCTTTAGACACTGACATTAGAAGCCTAAGCAGATTATAGGTGTCCCCACATAGCAAATGCTAACAAACAATTAGCATTTGAGTGTAAACAAAATTTCTAACCTGATTAGCATAACAAGCTTTTAAATTGCCCTTGGTGGAAAATATCTTTGTGGATAATACCTGGAGAAAGCTATTCATTAGCATCTCAATGGCAGTTGTCCGGCTGGCGCATGCTTCGCTTGCCACCATCTTTGGGCACTCGGTGCCATATTTTTGTTTAACCAGTTAGTTTTAAATGCCATGTAATCACTCTGTTGCCACGGGTAAATGTCCATTTCATTCAAAATCAAATGCAGTTTTGCTCATATGTTTACATACCCCTTGCATAATACATATTTTTGAAAACAAAGTTTCAACAAAGTAAGGGATCATTGCCCACAAGTTAAAGGGATAGTTACTCACCCTCGGTAGTTCCAAACCTGTATGAATGTCTTTGTTCTGCTGAACACAAAGGAAGCTATTCTGAAGAATGCGGGAAACAGAGCAGTTGTGGGGCACCATTGACTTCCATAGTATTTTTATATATTTTTTTTCTACTATGGAAGTCAATGGTGCCCCAAAACAGCCTAGTTACAAACTTTCTTCAAAATGTCTTCCTTTGTGTTCGGCAGAACAAAGAAATTCAAACAGGTTTGGAACTACTTCAGGGTGAGTAAAGGATGATAGAATTTTAATTTTTGGGTGAACTATCCCTTTAACCAGTTCAGAACTTAATATTCCCTAGAATTTTAATACTGTATGTTGATGATCAGTGACTGTTTTTTACGTTCTGTGATAGTTCTTCATTAGTCCAGTTAAACTGCCTATTGTTCCTAAGTAAAAATCTCCAAGTCCTGTGCATTCTTTAGTTTTCTATCACCCTTAACAGTGACAGTATTTCATACTGAGGACAACTGAACTATTACAAAACAGTGTAAACATTTACTGATGCTCAAGAATACAACATAATGCATTAAGAGGCAAGGGGTGTAAACTTTGTAATTTACAAAAATCTGTAAAAGTCTTTTAAATGGCTGTCGATGGATAACAATATTTTTCCTGCTATAAAATAGTTGTAGTATTTTATTAAAGAGCTGCAGAAATATCCTAATAGCCCCATGAACAATTTTAGCATTGAAACACTGGACTCTTATTAAAAGGAAAACGTGTTCAATCACCATTTGAAGTGTGCACCAGGACCTCATCACCTAAGCTTGCCTTTCAAGTAAACACATCTACTATGACATCACCCCCAAAAGCACGTCTGCTGCAGGGGCCGCTGATTAGCCTTACATGCCCTGTGGCAAGATGCTTGATTGGCTAGACAAATTCTTCATGTACTCTTTGCTATCACAGCATGGCTGTCCAAACCATGCCAGCTACGTACACCTCCATGGGAGGCCTAGTGGTAGATGTTACATTTGTAACACATATAACTTTACATTATAATCAGAATCAGATGTTAAAAATCAGAAAACTTGTCTTGGGTCCAAAATGGAACATCTGAACAATTTCAATGGCATCCAGTCTAGAGGTCTCCTACCCAATATGACACAATTTGTTGGTTTTCAAGGCAGGCTTTGGTTAGTTTTTCATATATAACCTTTGGATTACATTGGGTTAGTAGAATAAGTTGACGTGCACTTGCAAAGTTACTTAACCCTATGGAGCTGTTCGGTCACTTTAGACCGAAAAAAAATAAATAAAAAATTGTTCCGAATTTTTAAAAATCGTTACTTCATGGTATTGAAATTTGACTTTTATGGCAGTCGCTATGTGACCACAAAAAATAAAAAATAAAAAAACAAAAAAACAAACAAACAAAAACAAATCATGGACTTGATTCGAATTAACTAAATGGCTGGAAAAAAAAAGTCACACTTGTGTTGTTCGTGGTCAAAAATGACCGCTATTGGAAATGAAATACGCAAAAATACAAAAATACAGATAATTTTGTGTGTGTACAATCTAAAAATAATTCCCGATACAGAAAAAGAGTGCACAGCAATAAAGGGGTGACACTGTAAAATATCAAGAGGGCAAAATAGACACACTCCGCCCACCCCCCACAGATACACATATATGAACTAGTGTGACTGTAACACAAAGCATGTTTCTGCAAATTCATGAAATAATAATTCAATAATTCGGCCAAAAATGCAGTCAAAACACAGGCACCAAGGAAGGGATTACACACTAAAACATCAAGAGTACAAAACAGACACACACACTCAAACACAGACTCACTTATACACAATCACAGACGCACACACACAACACACTATTATACACACACAAATGAACTGGTGTGGTTGTACCAATATGCCAAAATTGAGCCAGGAGACTCAAATAAGAGGTTGAAATCAGATTGATTAATCTCTGATAAAGCATTGCTGTTTATTTTTGTTACATGTTTGTTGAATTTTGATGTTATGTGTAACAAAATGCCTTTCTCTGTTTTCAGGTTTGACTGTAGTAAAATTAATGCAAAAACTAACATTTCAAACCAAAAAAAAAAAAAAAAAAGGTCTTCACAAAAAGTTATCTTTGAGAATGTCTAAATATATATCCAGATCCACAACTTAATAAAAATAAGTCTTTATGCCTAAAAACCTCTAGAGAGTTTATAAGCTGGTTATATAGAGCTATATAAGAATCTAGTGGCTAAACCATTGTATTGCAGATGTTTTTCTTTTTTTACTCCAACAGGGGCCGGTTGCATAAACTGTTTAGACTAGTCTTAAAAAGTTAGTCATCTAATTTTTTTTCTTCAAGACTGGTCATAACTTTTTAAATTCAGTTATGAAAAGGTAGATTGGTCTTATTTGAATTGGAAAAATAAGACTTTTACCCCTTTGCAACTGCTAGTTGGTCAAACTAGTTCTTAAGGCACAGTCTTAACATGGTGGCTAAGTTTATGCAACTGGCCCCAGATGGCAGTAATCTGACTTCAAAAATGGGATTTTAAAGGCATTGTCTCTATTTTAACATGAAATACTGCATAGTTGTAAAGTAATATCAAAATCTTAGAATAAAAAATATATATATATTTTCAATGGGAAAATATTGGTCAATTATTGCATAAGTATTAATTACCATGAAATTTTCTCAAAATACAAAATAAAATGTAAAAATATAATGGAACAAAAATAATACATTGATTTTACAAAAAAAAAAAAAGTTACATTTTGGGTGTTCGGTCAGTTTTGACCATGACCAACATAAATGTGACCCCCCAAATGAACAATACCAGACGGTTAAAGTCAGTAGAATGTCTGTTGGGTGAGCATCACAATAAAGAGTTAGCAGATAGCAGACAGCCTACTAATACTCTGGTAGAAGCAAAGTTAATTAGTCAGCAGAAGGTCTAAAGTAAAGTATTGAAATAAAGTGATAACATATTGAATTAATGTGGCAGATGAGTAGATAGGCACTGGATAGATCACATAAGGTGTCTTTTGATGTCAATATATGTTTTGTTTTGTTTCTATACCACTGCACTGCCATAGTCACTGGCTACAGTGCACAGCAATCCATTTTGTAATCGTGCTGTCAGTCATTCCAAGGTGGAAATAAGTCCTGTTCTTGTTTTCTGTCTGCGCTACCCATGCATCAGACAAGTGGCAGTTTTGTTACATTGTCAGTGAGATAAGCACCTCATTGCAAGATGTGTGTCAAGTTCTGGTTCAGTTTTGAATAACATGTCTTGAGATTCTTACATCATTGAGTTTTGTTCTGTTGTGCTCTATCATGCTACTTAGGAATATAAGAATGCAAGTGTGAACACCTCCTTACTAATTTTGTGCTGCCTACTTGTAAGTGTGGCTTTGCCTTTAGTATCAGCTGGGGCTGTGCTGACTTTGGAAATGCAAAAAATAAAAGGCATTATTATTTTTATTTTGCAATTAATCACACTAATTATGTTATTTTTTTTCAAATTTCATCTCATTTTGTGTGCCGAAGAAATAAGTGAGCAATTTTACACATTTTGGGTTCAAATGCCATTACCAATTTGGTCATCTTTGGACTTCACTTTAATGGTGACGTAGTCCTCTAATGATACCTATTTTTGAATAGTACGCTATGATTGCATTTAAGTACAAAGGACTACAGCAATCTGCAGAAGAAATTTGGTTACACTTTATTTCGATAGTCCACTTTAGACATTCTGCTAACCATAAGTAACTTTGTAACTACATGTCAACTACATGTCAACTAATTCTCATTCATTTGCAACTACATGTCTATTAACTCTCAGTAGGGTAGGTTTAGGGTTAGTAGAATAAGTTGACATATACTTGCAAAGTTTCTAATACTCAGTATGTTGTATGTTGTGGATCCATCAAAATAAAGTGTTTAGCAGATATGAAGCAGACAGTCTACTAATACTCTAATGACTGCTAGTAGACATGTAGTTGCAAAGTTACTTACTGTCAGTAGAATGTCTAAAGTGGACTATCAAAATAAAGTGTTACCGAAATTTTAGAGGGTATTATTGTGGCAATCATCATAGTGACCCATTCATTTCTTAAGGAATTGTGAGAAATCTGAGGAAAGTCCCTTGATCATCATTTATTTATGTTTCCTGTGAGGTGTTAAACATCATGGGGTTTACTATGGTAAAACATGATTAAACTACTTGAGATACAAATTAACAAATTTGTTTTACAAGGTTGTTGACACCAAAATTGTTAGCTGAGTGCTTGTTAGCAATATATGTGTCTTTGATGCTAAGTGTTTTAACACAAAGAAACAGATGGCTCAGGGGTGCACCAATGAACAGTGAAATTCTTCACAACTTTGTTGACTGTGAAGAACCATCCATGTATTCATCTCAAAACACTAGCACAGATGCCTGAGTGCAGTTATGTATGTAAATTTATACCTATTGTATTGTTGATGGGGAAGAACATTTTCCTTAGTAGCAGTTAATTCTTGTCTAGTAGCAGTTAAAGGGATAGTTCACCCTAAAATGAAAATGCTATCATTTACCCTAATGTCACAAACCTGTACACTTTTTTTCTTCTTCTGCAGGACACATACAGTAGGAAATATTTTGAAGAACGCTGGGAACCAAACAACATTGGAAATCAAAGACTTCCATTGTACAGAAAAGCATACACACTTTAGAGAAGAAGATTGAGAAAAACAATCAGACAATGAAAAAACCTAATGAGATGGTTCTCAACATATCCCATTTTATGATCAATAGAAGAAAGAATAGTTTTGGATCAGCATGAGTAGTAATTTTGACATGTTTTGACATAAACCAAGATGTCTGTTTGTTTGTTTGTTTACCAGCCAGTGTGTGAGTTAAAATATTTTATGATATTGTATGTTGTTGAAGCATTTTTTTCTGAAATTGAGTCAGTTTGAAAAGTTGGTTAGGTTCATCAGAAATCTGCCGATTCAGCAATCTGCATTAACTTTGCAGTGGTGACATGTTATTAATGACGTCAAATTTGCATGTTTGTTTTCTCGATTACACCCATCACATACAGTATATAATGAATTGCTCTTAACTAATCTCTGACTAAATTTTATTCATTGCAAGTTGCAATGCAAACAAAATAGCTTTTTCTTGCAAACAAAGTTTTGTTGTTAAATCCAAAGGGACAAAAAGAAAAAAAAAGAAATGGTAAAACTATAAAGAAGGTTAAAAAAATAGTTTGTCAAAACCTTTTTAATGATGTTTTTATAGAGATTTGTTTAAAAAGAACACACTGAAAGTTTGCATGTGCTTTGAAATTCAACAAGTGTAAGGGTTTTATAGGAAGCTGCCAAGCAATGTGCCCATCAGCTTTCAAGGAACATTGGTGCTTAATGATGTGACATGATGCAGTATGAATTCTCTGTGTTATAAACAAAATACTCATGGGAGTCTCTGAATGTCAGGAATGTGTCTGTGTCACTCAGTTTAAGAAAATAAAATATTTAAGTTATGCTTTCCACCACAGAATAGCAAGTCCTGTATGCCATTACAAAGACCTTGCTGTAATCAGAAATATTTTTCTTTCAGACCTGTGACGCAGTTGTAGTACATGTGCTTAGAATATATAAAGTGCAGTTGTGATCACGAGGACATGGAATTGAAGCATAAATAAAGGCAATAAATAAATGTGTAATAAATATGTTACATTTTCAAAAATACTTTTTGGAAATTCTTCCTAAACTCTGTGCAGATAAACAGACGTATCTGGTGAAATAATTATAAGCAATTTTTATTTACTCACATTGGTTTTTTTAAAAGCTTCTGCTGTGTTTATGTGACTTCATACCTGTGCTTCCTTTTACAGCTCAGTGACCATCTGTGTTATAACAGATGGGTGTCTTCTCATTAATGTCTTTGATTAGTAATGAAAATATCAAATGCCTTCAAGGAATTGTCAGATTTACCAAATGACAGAATGGCAGTAACACATTCATATTAGTCATAAAGTTTTCATTTAAATGTTTTATGCGCTGTTAGTTTATATATATTTTGTATATATTGTTAATGAAAAAATCCAACGGATTATGTGGTGACAGGCTTGTCTAGCAAAACATTTCCCATCATTTTCTAATCTCAAGAAGAATAAAATCCAAACATAAATCATCAGTTGCACACCTGCTGTGATGTGTAACAAGTGAAGAATAGAAAATGTTAAAATCGTTTGATTACAAATGATCGTACTTTCAAACTGTGTGGAGGGACTTTCCAGGAGGCCTTGGAAAAGTCCAAATTATATATATATATATATATATATATATATATATATATATATATATACATACATATATATATATATATATATATATATATATTTTTTTTTTTTTTTTTTTTTTTAAATCATTGCATGATGCAGTATTATATGCAGAAATCTGGTCTGGTGTCCACACAACACATGCAGTACAAAACCACTTACTGGAACAGAAACCCAAGCGTACTGTAGCCAGCCACATGTACCAAGACATTATTTTCTTTTAGGAGGCAAACATTTTACAAACATTATAGGATGTTTGTTCCCAAAGTCTTCTGTTTTTAACTTTTTTAACGCATGGTTTTAATATGCCTCTGGCTTATCCAAGTGTTGTGAGGTTCAGACATTGAGTTTTGCGATGGCGATAGCAGGAAATGTTTTGATGTCTCTGTCATTCAGATTTGAGCATGACTGGATGCAGGGCACCAGTTAAAACTTCCTGCACACCTTCTTCTGTTCAGAATAGTCCGCAAACTGTTCTATTAGAGATTTCGCTTGGTCTTCTAGATCTTGTCTTGACTTTAACAGTTCCTTTTTAATGTCTTGACATTTCGGACTGGGAAAACTGCAAACAGGAATCATTTAGATGTGAGTGTGAGTTTTCTTGAGATTGTAATCCTCAGGCAGTTGCTTAGTACAGCCCATGGTTGTTGAGTTTAAGTACAATTCTCAAGAGGTACAAAGAGTCTAAAAGTTTATTAGGTTCTGGAATTGTCATTACTGACCTAAAATTCCACTAGGGTATGTGCCTAAACCTTTGTACATGACATATTTACAGTTAGTTTCTTTCTGTCTTTCTTTCTTTCTTTCTTTCTTTCTTTCTTACCCCCTCTCTCTTTCTCTCTCTTTTTTTTGGGACAATGCAATAATAATTACAGAAATTTTTTGCATTTATATACTGCAGACAGAGTGGTAAATTTTTGTTCCCTATCGATACTCCACTCGTACTGCTCCACTCTTGTTAAAGACACTATGGGAAAAATACTTTTTTCTCCTGAACTGAAGTCTTATTTAATCACGCAGTGAAACTGCACGGCTATTGGTTCGTGCAGTGTGTATAAAACGAAGCAATGGGTCGGCAGCGGAGCTGCACGAGCCTATGGCGACGGAGCCTGCCAGATCCCGCCAGAATGGGCAGGGTTATCTGGCTATATAAGCGGCCGTTTCACCATAGGATCCTCATATTTCTTCTCCTTCAGCGACAACGACTTCGTCCTTGCTGATCCCAGAAGCCTGCTCGCCGATGACATGCCTCGCACCTGAACCAGCGACCTCAATCTGCAAGCTGAGACGCCGCCTTTTCTTCGCGCTCCAGCGCCGCAGAAATCCGGTCTCGTTCGCTGCCGCCATCCGGCGATCACTCACGCTAAAAGAACAAATAGGCGTTGTTTCAAATGCCTCGCCGTTATTGCGACTCGTGCGATGGCCACAGCGAGTGCGTTTCCTGCTTGGGGAAATCATGCCGCGCTCGCCAGCACTGATTGTCCTCACTGCGACAACATCACTCTCGCCTCTCTGCGCTCGCGGATCGCTTTCATTTTAGAGAGCGACGCCGCCCCTCGTGCCCTCCCGTTTTCTTCCTCCCAGGGACCTGTGAGGAAAAAACAGTGGGGCAGAGGAGCACAGCGCCTGGCTGAGAGCGAGCTCACGCCGGCTCAGATCCCGCGTGCCTCGCTCTCGCCACAAAGAGAGCTTCTCCCGTCCTTTTTTCCCAACCTGACCAGCGTCCCTCTGCGAAAGCGAGCGATCTGGTCTCGTTTGGGGGAAGTGACGAAGAGCTGGCTGATGACAGCATGTCATTGGCAGCTTCGGATGCTGAGGAGCTGTCGGGCTCAGCTGTTGACTCCGCCCTCCCATGTTCGTCCGCGCCCAGCACCGCCAAACCCTCTCGAGAGCGGTTGAAGAGCTGGGATTGGATTGGTCTCCACCGGAGGGGCCCTCTCGCAGCCGTCTCGATGAGTGGTTCCTGCCGGGGCGCCGTCAGGCCCCTCGTCAGCGACCCTCACCGTTCTTCCCTGAAGTTCACGACGAGCTCATGAGATCTTGGTGCTCCCCTTACTCTGCTTGCCTCCATACTTCTGCTTCATCTGCCCTCACTACAGTTGATGGCATTCAAAAGCTCGCAGCCTCCTTCGAGAGCGGCACCACTCGCCCCCTCAGAGTGTTTCAGAGAATGCTGGGCTTCATGGCCGCAGCATCGTCAGTGCTACAGTTGTGCCTGCTCCGCATGAGCCCCCTTCAGCGCTGGTTGAAACCACGGGTTCCACCTCATGCATGGCGGCACGGTCGCCAGCATGTCAGGGTGAGCAAGGCCGGTGTGATAGCCCTGGCCCCCTGGAAGAACCCACAATGGATGGAAAACGGCGTGGCCGTGGGGATGGTCTGTAACAGGAAAGTTGTTACGACAGACGCCTCCAACACAGGTTGGGGGGCGCTGTGCGAAGGCAAACCGAACTTTGGCCTTTGGTCAAAGGCGGAGGAAGGCCTCCACATCAACTGCTTGGAGATGCTAGCAGTATGTCGAGCCTGCCAGTTTTTCCTGCCAGAGCTAATAGGAAATGGGTCCCACGACTGGCCCAACCTCCTCCTTTATGCATTCTCCTTTCGAGCCGCTACAGTCTACAAACCTTCAGTCACTGTCGCTGAAGACTGCTCTGCTATTAGCACTAGCGTCGGTTAAGCGAGTAGGGGACCTACAGGTGCTCTCTATTAGCCCTGCCTGCCTGGAATTTGGGCCCAATGACTCCAAGGTCATCCTGAAACCAAGGCATGGATATGTACCTAAGGTACTTTTGACTCCATTCAGAGCCCAGGTCATTACACTCTCCGCGCTTCCTCCCTCTGAGGAGGACCAGTAGGTGTCCTTGTTATGTCCTGTCAGAGCTTTGAGGATCTACTTTGAGCGTTCCGCTTCCTTTAGGCATACAGAACAGCTCTTTGTTAGCTTCGGTAACCGCGCCAAAGGGCTTCCGGTCACGAAGCAAAGACTCTCTAAGTGGATAGTGGATGCTGTTAAGCTGGAGTACTCTTCCTTGGGCCTACAATGCCCAATTGGAGTACGAGCCCATTCGACTAGAGGCATCTCCTCGTCATGGGCTTGGTCTAGCGGTGTGTCCATTACAGAGATTTGTGCGGCAGCCGGCTGGGCCTCGCCGTCCACATTTGCTATGTTTTATAACCTGGATGTACCGGCCTTACAGGACAGGGTCCTCTCTTCTTAGATGAGCGTAGATTATACGCTGTGGGAATATTCCTGACGGAGAATCCTTGGCCGTGAGGCGCTCAAGCTCTCTGGTGGGTTCCTTGCATACTTCGGTCCTAGTAGTACCTAGTATGTAAGAGTTTCATGGAACTATCACTCAGGCCGAGTATGACCTCGATGAGTTTAGCTTGCGTTAGCCTGGATGCTTATGGAAGTGCATTGGGCAGTCGTTCCTCTACCTTGGCACGGCGTGATTGAATTGTGTTCCCATAGCGTCTTTAACAAGACGCAGTACGAGTGGAGTATCGATAGGGAACGTACTCGGTTACTGTAGTAACCTCGGTTCCCTGAGATACAGAACGAGTACTGCGTACTTTGCCGTGCCAGGTAGCTGCTCGACTCAGTCGTCGCTTCAGTTGAAGTAACCTGAGGATCCTATGGCGAAACGGCCGCTTATATAGCCAGATAACCCCGCCCATTCTGGCGGGCTCCGTCGCCATAGGCTCATGCAGCTCCGCTGCCGACCCATTGGTTCGTTTTATACACACCAATAGCCATGCAGTTTCACTGCGTGATTGAATAAGACTTCAGTTCAAGAGAAAAAAGGCTTTTTCCCATAGCGTCTTTAACAAGACGCAGTACTCGTTCCGTATCTCAGACAGTAACCGAGTACGTTCACCATAGTTACCAGTATTACTTTAGAAACAAGAAACATCCAAACATGAAAGCAATATAAATTACTTTATATCATTCCAATGTGTTGGGAAACATTACATTTAAAAGTAATACATTACAATATTGCATAACTCCCCGAAAAAGTAACTGCGTTACTTTGTTACTTTTCATGGAAAAGGTCAGTTTTTGCTTATTAATTTTTGCTTATTACTGTGAACTGGCTAAATCAGACCATCGAAGGTCAGCAGCAAAAGCATAAAGAATGTTTGTGTTATTTTACATATTTAATTATTGCAGGTTTGCGTCATATTCTGAGTTTGCATTTCACTTTTTTATTCATTTTGAGGAGTACTGAATCTGTTTTTGTGAAAGTGAGATGAGTAAATGCATGTTTAAATTTATTCTAGAACTGTAATAATCATTTATGTTATTATAGCACAGGACACAATGCCTCTGCACTTACTCCTAATTTCGCTCAACATTGGGAAGGAAAGCTGTCTGCCAGTAAATGGGAAAACAATGTAAATGGCATTACAAATAAAAAAAAATAAATAAATAAAAAATAAAAGTATGTAACCCCAGTTCCTCGAAGGAACGAGACGCTGCGTCGCGAGGCCACACTTCCGGCATCCCTGCCAGCGCTTGCTTCATTCTAGAAGCTGACGCCGGTTGCACCACATGTGCTTTTATACCAGCTGGTCATTACGTCACCTCGCCCGTGACGTCCCTCCCATGCTTTGGACAGATTTCATTGGAATTAAGAGCCGGTTACGCTGTAGGCGTTCCCCAAAGCGTCTCCTGATACAGCGTCTCGTTCCTTCGAGGAACTGGGGTTGCATACGTAACCTAAGACGTTTTCACAGCAGCCAGACAAATGAACTCAGGTTTGCACCAAACATTGGAGTGTGAAAATGCTCCCAGCTATGTATGATAGTCAACATGAATAATTCTCACCTGCTCACCAAGCTTTTGAACTCACCATAAGGGATCTTTAGGGTGGCAGCATGAAAACCATAATTACAATCCAAATGATTATGACACTAGATCAGAATTTGGTGAAGTTTAATCTTCTTTTGTTCTATTTGGTAAGCAAGAATTACATAGACTTATCAGCCACAATATTAAAACCATTGATGGGAAGTGAATAACATTGATCATATCATTACAGCAGCATCTGTCAATGTGTGGGACATGTGAAACAGTAGATGAACAGTAGGTTCTTGAATTTCAAGCGTAGGAAGCCTGAAAAATGGGCGAGTAAAAAAATCTGAGTGACTTTGACAAAGGCCTAACAGTGATGGCTAGATGACTGGGTCAGAGCAACTTCAAAACGACAAGTGTTGTGGGGTGTTCCTGGTGCGCAGTTGTTAGTACCTACAAAATGGTGCAAGGAAGTACAATCGGTGAACCGGCATCAGGGTCATGAGAGCCCAAGGCTTGTTGATGCATGTGGGGAGAGAAGGCGAGCTTGTCTGGTCCAATTACACAGATGAGCTACTGTAATTCAATGAAATAAATTCAATGATAGCAATGTGTCACAACACACAATGTATTACGATTTGCTGCATATGGGACTGTGTATCGGCAGACTGGGACAGAGTCCCATAATGACCCATGTCCACTGCTGAAAGTGCCTACAATGGGCAACGTGAGCATCAGAACTGGACCATGGAGCAATGGAAGAGGGCTGCCTGGTCTTATGAACCACATTTTCATTTTGATGAGTTGGACGACTTGGTACTTGAGTGTCATTCACTATGGGAAAAAATGTTATGCTCAGTATAATTTTCTGCTGGGAAACATTGCACCCTGGCATTTGTGTGGCTGTTGCTTTGACACGTCCCACCTACCTAAGATTGCCGCAGACCGTCTAAACCCCTTCATAGAAGTGGTCTCCCCTGATGGCATTGGCCTCTTTCAGCAGGATAATGCACTTTTTCAGGAACTGAATGTTTGAGGAACATGACAAAGGTTTCAAGGAGTTGCCTTGGCCTCCAAATTACCCAGATCTTAATCCAACTGAGCATCTATGGGATGTGCTGGACCAACAAATCCCATCCATGGAGGCTCCACATCACAACATGCAGGACTTAAAGGATCTTCTGCTGATATCTTGGTGCCAGAAACCACAGACATGTTCAGAGGTCTTGTGGAGTCCATGCCTCAGTGCATCAGAGCTGTTTTGGCAGCACAGGGGGGACCTACACAATATTAGTTTTAATTGGTTTTAATGTTGTGGCTGATCAATGTGTATGCCTCTTTTCATTCTTTTTTTTCTTTTTTTTTTCTTTTACATTTAGGTAACACAGAAACACTCAATTGAATTATAATCTTCTTCACTGGTCCCAAGTTTTTTTTTTTCAGCTTAATTTTCTTTTTTCAATTACAACTAACCAATTTACAGTTACATTTTGTTATATTAAGTATATAGTTATATTAAGTATAATAGTTGATTTTTTTTCTTTTTTTTATAATCACAGAATAACTACACACAATATGGTCATTTGAGTTAATGCATAGTAAAAATAAATATTAAGACATGTTTGCCAAAACCACTAGATGTTCAACAATGCTTTTAAGAAAATGTTCTGTGAACATTTGAGAGCAGTGGTTCTCAACTCCAGTCCTGGGAACTGACGGCTCTGCAGATTTTGCATGTCTTATCTTATCTAAAAGATACCACCATGAACTGAACTGAATGTATCATATAAGAGAGAGACATACAAAACGTGCAGAACAGTGAGTCGACATGACCTGTGGTTTAGAGGAAAAAGACCCCTGCACACCAACAAAATCTTCATCCCAACTGTAAAGCATGGTTGAGAGAGCATGATGGTTTAGCACTACTTTGCTGCCTCAGGGCCTGAACACTTTGCAATCATTGAAGGAACAATAAATGCAATGCTGTAAGACATTTTGCTGGTGGCTGCAGGACAGCAGATCATGTTTTCAAGCTTTGGAAAGGTTGGGTGATACAACAAGAGAATGATGCAAAGCACACAAGTAAATCAACTAAAACATTTTGAAAAGAAAGAAAATATGTGTTTTTCTGTCTCAATTCTAGTCCTATATAAATTGCCATACCTTCATATAATTTTTATGTTATACATGTATATAATAAATACAAGTACATTTATATAAGCATTCAAGTGTTCACTTACTTTATGCACCCTGTATTGTGATATCTCAGTGTATTTGATAAAAATGTGAAAAGTACAACTGGCTCTGTTATTCAGATTGTGTTTCTCTATAATTGTGAATTAATTAATTAAAATTGGAATATCCGATGCTTAAATCTAACACTGACACGACACTGGAAATTACCCTTAATTAAAAATGTGTAAATAGCATTAGGTAAAAAATTAAATAAAATATATATTTGATGATGATAAAATTCCCAATGCCCTTTGCATCTGCACATTGACGTAAAAGGTTTCTCACTGAAAGCAATCAAGTTCCTTCTTCTCCAATGGGTACATTTAGCGTTTTAATAGTGACACCAAATGTGCTTCAAGTTCTGCGCCCTGGGAGCAAGCACGGGTTGAGTATAAAAATATCTCCCATCCACCCAGGCCTGTATGCACATGCACACTCTGAATACACAGACTATGCCCTTGTACTGAGATAAAAAAAAATCACATTGTGCTGGAAATGTTCTTGAGTTTTAGAGAAAAACGTCCATGTGACTTCAGTCTCCATTGTAATCGCATTTCCTACAATTCAATAGATGTCTTGAAAATGTCTCCTTTTGTGTTCCACAGAAGAAAGTCACTCACAAAGGTTAGGGTAAGCAAATATTACCATAATTTTGGGGTGAACTAATCCTTCAATGCATAATTTTAAAGGGGTCATATGATGCTGCTAAAAATAACATTATTTTGTGTATTTGGTGTAATGCAATGTGTTTATGTGGTTTAAGGTTATTTTCCACATACTGTACATTATAGTTGCTCCGCTACGCTCCGCCTTTCTGAAACGCGTAGAATTTTACAAAGCTCATCGCTCTGAGAAGCGAGGTGTGCTCAGATTGGCCAGCTACCCAGTGCATTGTGATTGGCCGAATACCTCAGGCGTGTAACAGAAATGTTAGGCCCCTTACCGTATTGTGATGCCGTGTCCTGGGACAAAAACAATAAAACCCATTATAAACTAGGCATTTTTTGCATCGAGTGGGAACATAATTACTGATTATAATGACTTATACTGTCTTAAACATTACCATGTCTGCATTTGTGATCGGAGAAACGACAAACAACAAGCGCTACTCTACACAGCTCAAAACTCACGTTTGAATAATCAGTGGCAAATTCTTTAAATATGAAAACATATGTCCTTGCAAAGTTGGAATTGCCCCACTTTATAGAAACAACCTTTGTGCACAGCTGGCATTGCAGGCTACTTTCCCAGGTTCAGGAAATAGTCCTCTGTAAAATGCGCTGCACACACTCCAATATTTGGGTTTAACTGTTCTGGAACAGTGTTGTAAATACAACTTATTACTACAACTTCCAGTTGTGTCCTCTTTTGAAAACCCAAACAAAGTACTTTCGCTTTCACAACGAAGCACAGCGTCTCCAGGACATGGTGCCGGCGGCAGCAACAATACTACAGCGAGAATAAAAGTTCCACCTTCTTTCTTTGCGTATACATTTGGGCGGTGTTATGCAAATCTTCCCACAAAGTGACGTAGACATGTAGGGGCGTGTTTAAATGAGCCATTTTAAATGACGTAGACACGTGATAAGTCTTAACTTTTATAAGGAATATCTCTCTGGGTCTCTGACTTTAGTCTTTGCGACTTTAGGGATTTTATCTATGCATGAACAGCTTGAAACACTCCAAAGAGAAAAGGAAAACTTGAAATCGCATCATATGACCCATATGGGGGGGGGCACCTCAAGCTCTTCTACAAACAAATATGTTTGTACAAATATCATCTGGACTCCAGAAATCCAGTATCCAGTACACTGCTAGGGTGCTCCTAGCAGTGAACCCCAGAAAAGCAGCTGGCCCGGACGGAGTACCTGGTAAGGTGCTAAGGGCATGTGCCCCTCAGCTTGCCCCTATTTTCACTGTAATCTTTAACCTCTCCTTAGCTCAGGCAGTTATCCCATCTTGTCTAAAATCTGCCACAATCATCCCAGTACCGAAGAAGTCTCCCATTACCAGCCTGAACGATTATCGTCCTGTGGCCCTCACTCCAGTGATCATGAAGTGCTTTGAGAGACTGGTTCTTTGTTATATCAAGGACTACCTACCTCCAGACTTCGACCCCCATCAGTTTGCATATCGTACGAACAGGTCCACAGAGGATGCCATCGCCTTAGCCCTCCATGCTGTGTTGGGCCACCTGGAGCATCGGCAGAGCTATGTTCGGATGCTCTTCGTGGACTACAGCTCAGCTTTTAATACAATCATTCCCGACATACTCATCAGTAAACTGGATATTCTTGGCCTCCCCTCTCTCACATGTGCCTGGATTAAAGACTTCCTCACTAACCGGCCTCAGTCTGTGAGACTTGGCCCACATATGTCATCCACCCGTATGCTGAGCATCGGTTCCCCACAGGGCTGTGTGCTGAGCCCCCTCCTGTACTGTCTTTACACCCATGACTGTACTCCGTCCTATGACAGCAACCTCATTGTGAAGTTTGCCGATGACACCACAGTGGTCGGACTCGTTTCAAGGGGTGATGAAACAGCATACAGGGAGGAGGTCCTGAAGCTGGCAACCTGGTGCTCAGAGAATCACCTAGCTCTGAACATCAAGAAAACCAAAGAGCTCATTGTTGACTTCAGGAGGCACAGCACCGACTTAGCCCCACTCTACATGAATGGCGAGTGTGTGGAGAGGGTCCATACTTTCCGGTTTCTCGGCATCCTTATCTCAGATGACATCTCATGGACAGTGAATATCACAGCAATCATTAAGAGGGCCCAGCAGAGATTGCACTTCCTGAGAGTTCTCAGGAAGCACAACCTGGACCCCAGCCTGTTATTGACCTTCTACCGCGCGTCCATTGAGAGTTTACTGTCATATTGCATCACGGTATGGTACGGTAGCTGCACCATGGCAGACAGAGAGAGGCTTCAGAGGGTAGTCAAAGCAGCTCAAAAGATCATCGGCTGTCCTCTCTCCTCCCTGCTGGATATTTACACCTCTCGCTGTCTTAGCAGAGCTGAGAATATCATTAAGGACAGCTACCATCCTGCTTCCGATCTGTTCAACCTGTTGCCCTCAGGAAGGCGCTACAGGTGCATCAGAACGAGGACAAATAGATTTAAGAACAGCTTTTTTCCAAAAGCTATTACCATCCTTAATTCACAGATGCATTGACTCCATACTCGCACACACATGGACTGATTTAAATTACATTGGACTTTATGCTATATACATTTTTCATTGTGCAATATCATTTATTTATTTATTTATTTTTCTTTCAATGTGCAATACTTTGACAGTTGAATGTGAATATTCACCCTGTCTATATTAATCAAAGTGTAACAACTCTTCAAAATTGCTGTGGAATACCATCTGTAAATATCTCTCGTTCTACCATAGAGCTGTCTACCTCCACCTCATTGTATACCCTTCTCATCCCTTATTTGCACCACTATTTATTGTTATCCTTAGTTATTCACTGAACTTATTTATTGTTTTTTGTATTGTAAATATATCTTTACATGTTTGCACTGAGTAGGGAGATGCTCTAAATCTCATCGCACATGTATATAAATGCATATTGTATGTGTGTGCAATGACAATAAAAGGCATTCATTCATTCATTCATTTTTTGTAAGCTTATTCATTCTGCACTCTGCACTCCAGCTACTATTACTGAAATACTAGCTCTGCACTGAATCAATCACTCCAGTATTTAATTCAAATAATCTGCTGCTTTTTTTGTTTCGAAACAGTTAGCTTATGATTTACTCATAACAAAATGCAAAAATTCACAAAGAATATGTGCTTTTTACCATTTTTTTTGTATTATACTTATACTGCAGAATTCAAAATCATTATTTTGATTTATATTTCCATTATATTCACTGTTGCTCTAAATGAGATG
The DNA here is from genome assembly GCF_936440315.1 of Barbus barbus. Taxonomy (NCBI): domain Eukaryota; kingdom Metazoa; phylum Chordata; class Actinopteri; order Cypriniformes; family Cyprinidae; genus Barbus; species Barbus barbus. Next base: position 23,599,567 of record NC_136763.1, on the reverse strand, counting down.
AGTTTAACAGAACTAGAGTTTTCAGTACTTTTTTTATTTTGCTATTGAGACATATTTCAGACTGAAACAGGAATATTAAATGAGAAAAATGTAAGACAAGGTTATTAGATTGTAAAGACTTGTTTATAGTGATGTCTGAAATGAACACAGGTTGAAGAGGTGGATGTAGGGGAGTTGTTGGAAAATACGAGGGCTTGAAGACTTCAGTCAAATTGATTGATTGATTGATTGATTCATTCATTCATTCATTCATTTAAATAATGTGCATTGAATTGTGTACAATAAGACCACTAACATACACTAAGAAAATACAGTCAGTTTTGATTTCATGTTGATTCTTTTCCTACATCATGGAAGTAACTTTTTGTATTATTATTTATTTTAGTTGAACAAGTACACTAATTAACTAAACTAATTAACTGAAAGGGTTATTATTGTTTGTATACCTAAAGTACTTTGTACTGCTACAGCAATTACCAGTAGCAGTTATATTATTACACTGAAAACATTAAACTCTGCTGCAATAATTGGGTGTTTCTTTAACCACCGGCACTTTTATATCCCAGGGGTGTGTTTTATTAAAAGTAACAGCTTTTTCTTTATCAAATGAAGGTCACAATAAAAATGTCCTATTAAATGTTATTTAAATGTGTTTAAGATACATAAAATGCCAGCTATGAAATGTGGCTTAACAATGGAAATATTTTTTATTTATTTATATAGACCATATAACTTTTTAAACACCAAAGAATTCTCAAAAATATATGATTTGTGATGTGGTTATAAAAATAATGTTTGAGAAGAAAAAAAAAAAAAATGTATATACACTAGTTGCAAGCGTGTATAGTTTTTCCCAATTTTTTTTTCAAAAGTTTATTTTCTAAAAATAAATTTCCACTGAGCCAAAAGTGCTTGCAGTTGAAGCAAAACCCAATTATGTCATGAACATAATTATTATGATAATTATAATTACTTGTAGCTGCCCTGTTTATCAGCAACACTGATCACAAGTGCCTGCTGTAATCATCGCTTCTTTGGAATTAAACACAAACGAATCTGAATCTGAAGAAAACAAAAGAAAAGAAAAGAGAAGCAACAAGCCCAGATGCTAGACAGAAAGCAAGCAAAAGCTGTGCAAAAGAGTAGAGGCCATAACTGACTTCAGATTAGTTTGATGGACACCTAGACTTGAAGTGTCTCAGTGATGATGTTCCAAACAGGTTTATAGCACACCTGATGGACCGAAAATAGCTATACAGCGGCCACATCTCTGACAGATGGCTGGACAGAGAAGGAAAAAGCCCTGCCGAATAACCTTTGATTGAAACACAATGAGGGCGGCCTGCTGTTCAGCGCTCTGAAAATTGCGGATCAGCACCTTCTGATCTCCGCTCGCCGACCTTGCCATGTTCCACCTTTACTTGATGTGCACACCTCACCTAAGACCCACGTGATTGGCCCACAGGCAGAAGATATGATAACACACAAGGGAATGACCTCTGGCTGAAGACTCCAGCAGCAATTCATATCCTGTTTGGGCTGTCCTAATCTGCAGGGAGGATGCACAGGATGGGAAACATGACTATAAAACACTTTTCCATTCCATTTCGCAAATATACACCCCGTGAAATAAATTGGCTGCAAATGGGTAGAATAACATATTCATCTATAGATGGAAGAGCTAGCGCAGAGGAGAGGAGAGTAGAAAGAGCGAGAGGAGAGAGATGCCTCTCGCCGGATGCTGTAAATTGATGCAGGAGCGTTGTGCATTTGTTTCTGCGGCGAGTGACACTGATTTCCTCTCATCTGTCGGCACCTGCTTTTAAAAATACTCACACCGTCGTATCCTCTCATTTCTGCCACCTTCTCAAAATTCATGTGCATTTAATTCTTCCCGAAATGCTGCGAAAATGCTTTGTTTTTTTCTCTTTTTGCTCAGGATTGACGCGAGGCACGTGTTCAGTAGAAGCGAGTGTGTGTTAACAGCATAGGCTGTCAATGGGGTCAAAATTGCGGCTGTTTACTGAATGTCAACCTTCTGGAAACAACCTTCCTGTACTTCAGCAGAAACTTAGAATTTAAGCTTTATTTTAAAAAAAACAACAACAACAACTGTATAACCTTGAATCTATAAACTAGTCCTGAGCAGTACAGCCAAAAAAAATCTCTTTTTTTAAATTTTTTTATTTTTACCCTTGTATCATTTTAAACTTGTGTGACTTTCTTTTCTTCTGTGGAACACAAATAAATATATTTTTAATGATGTTGATATTTTTGTCTATAACAATGTAAGTCAGGGGGTTCAAAATAATATTTAATTTTATTGACTTTTACTGTATGGTCCAAAAAATAAATAAAAAAACTAATTCCACTGAGTCGTATCTTAAAGTCATGTCTCATACCTCAAAATTTTGCCTTGTGTTCCACTGAAGGAAGAAAAACATACATACAAGTACACCTTTGGGTGAGCCATCCTTTTAACTCAAGATAAAATTATTTAAATGATGGTCCCATGTACTTATTGTGTTCATATTGTATTGCAAAACACTTTTGCTGCTATTGAGGTGGGATACGGGTGAGGTTAGGGACAGGTTTGGTGGTATGGGTAAGTTTAAGGGTAAGTGATGGGTCAACAGTGTAATTATAAATGTAATTACAGAAATTAATTACAGACAGAGGTGGGTAGAGTACCCAAAAACTGTACTCAAGTAAAAGTAAAAGTACTTCTAGAAATATTTACTCAAGTAAAAGTAAAAGTAATCGTCTGAATAGTTACTTGAGTAAGAGTAAAAAAGTATCGGATAAAAAAACTACTCAAGTAGTTAGTTACTAGTTACTTTGGATCATATAGGTACTGAATATAGTCTATTTTTATTTAAATATATAGATTAATTTATGTAATGTGTATGTGTATACACACACACACACACACACACACACACAGCCGTTCAAAAAAAAAAAAAAAAAAATATATATATATATATATTTTTTTTTTTTTTGTTCTTTTTTTTTTAATGTAATTTATTTCAGTGATGCAAATCAGAATTTTCATCAGCCTTTACCCCAGTCTTCAGAGTCACATAATCCTTCAGAAATCATGTTGATTTATTATCAGTGCTGCTCTTTTTAGCTTTCTATTCATCAAAGAATACTGAACAAAATATCACAGGTTCCAAAAAATATTAAGCAGCAAAACTGTTTCCAACACTGGTAATAAATCGATATATTATAATGATTTCTGAAGGATCATATGACTCCGAAAACTGGAGTAACAGCAGATGAAAATTCTGATTTGCATCACTGAATTAAATTATATTTTAAATTAAATTAATTATGTATTATCCTATAACCTCTGAAAACGCCTCACATGACTGCTCTGAACATAACGAAACAAATGCATATTGACGGATCTTCTGTTCTGCAAAATGTAAACAAATGTAGCCTATATTTTTGCAAGCGTAAATATTGTAAAAATATGAATATTAATTGTGTCTAGAACAGGCAGCGCGCCGCTGCACAGAGCTAACGCGGCTTCCGCGGATTTTCATTTCATACTCTGTGACAGCTTATTTAATGTATAAATGATACATTGTATTTAATGTAAGGTACATGTACAACAAACTGGTAATGTCTTAGTGGTATTGTGGCCTATACCTGTGGAACAGTAGACAGCACACGCGGTGTTCATCTAATAAAGATCTTCATATAGCTCTAGCAAACAAGCCTTTGCAGATTTGCTTTCAACTAATTCGACTTTTCGACTGTAGATCCAAAGCCACGTCTTCGGCGCTCTTGATGTTCTTAAACTCTCTGTTATCTGAGAACCGCTTCAGAGACTCAGCGCGTGCGGCAGGGAACTGAACGAATCATTCAAACTGATTCGCGAACCGATTCACTGGTTTGCCAACTGGTTTGATAAATCCTTTAAACAGAATCGACTCAAAAGAATGAATCATTCGCGAATGGGCATCGTTCATTGCCCAGAGAAAAGTAGACGGCGCGTTTGGAATAAACTTAAGCATTTTTAACTTGTATTGCATTAAGATACAGTAACGAGAGGAGAGTCGCCCACAGTAACGAAGTAAAAGTACCGTTTTTTCTCTAAAAATATACTTGAGTAAGAGTAAAAGTACCCATTTTAAAATATACTCTAAAAGTATTAGTTACCCAAAAAATGTACTCAAGTAAATGTAACGAAGTAAATGTAACTCGTTACTACCCACCTCTGATTACAGATGTATTTATATGAGGGTATTTTTTTTAATGAATTAAAATGTAAGTACATAGTAGGCCACTTAATATTAAGTGGGACCAAATGATGTACCAAAATCTTTACACCACCCCCAAAATAGCCAACAAGTGTCCAGCACACATGCTCCTTCAATACACCTCGTGAAGCTGATTGAGAGAATGGCCATTGTGTCTACAGCTGGAACCTATGTAAAGCTTGGCTACTTTGAAGAAGCATAACATAAATTAGTTTTGGTTTCATTAGTTTTTTGGTCCAACATAATTCAGATATTTCCACGTATGGTTTCTGTTATTTTACTATTTTATGTAATAGTACTATACACCATTTCATATTTTATCCATAACTATATACACCTTTTTCTTGCTGCAAAAATGGGCACGGCCATTTGTTATTGATAACGATGTTATTCTCCTCGTTATTTACCTATAGCGGCTAATGAAACGTAAGTCTCACCCATAGCCTTACCTCCACGTTGAAGAAAAAGGTGGATACCATATCATATTTTACTTATTAAGAGAATGCAAACTATAATCTCACATTTCATTTCACATTTTCACTGACAAAGACATTTTATTTGATAAATAAATAAACAATAATAATAATAATAAAAAAAAAGCCATATGACCAGCATCATGTGCTGTAATTTCCTCGGCAGCTGATATTTTGAAGACATTATGGTAAATGTCCTCTTAACTTTTTTTTTCTAGATTTGATCTCCAATGACCTATTGTCATTAACTGTCAACACTGTTACATAATTAGGTATATTGTTACGGCTTACAATATATTTGTATGACTTCAATTCAAATAATTAAAATTTAAAGTTAACCTGATCAAGGTAAAATAACATTTGGTTGACCAGACAAGGCCAACTGAAATTGTTAACTATGTTACCTGTCAACCAATACTGTTTGCCTATAACACTATTTATTTATTTATTTATTTATGTGTTTATTTATAGTTAGTTAGTTAGTTTGTAATATCAAAATAGTGTTTAATGATTAAGCTTTGCGAATAGTATACGCTGATAAAACAAGGTATATCAACTGAAACCAATAGTTGTTTAATTGAGTAAGTATTGTTCTGATATAAAATATACCCTAAATTATAGAATGACTCATATAATTTAATTTTTAGTAAAACATACAGTATGCATATATGAAAATAATATAATAAGAAATATAATGAGGAAGTCTACCCGTTTTAGGGCTGGCCTGCTCTTTAGATCTCTCTTTGTTCATAACTGGCTGTAGTCCCACATTGTCTGGCTGGTGATTGGCAGAGTGTCCAGCAGCGGGGTCTAGAGGGTCCAGCTTTATTGATTTCCTGCTTGTGCTGGCTGCCTGAGCTGTCAGTCAAGTGCTCAGAACAGTAGGATGTCACTGGGTATGCACTGACAGGCATGCAGCCATGAACACCAAACAAGCACAGCATGTTACTGCGGGCGACAGCCAGAGCACCAGTGGGCAGAAACGCCCTCTTTCATCTCGGCTATGGACCGGTATCATTCTGAATTAAAATAAACCTCTCTCGTGTCTTAAACACATTCAATACCAGACAGAATGAATGAGTTGTAATGAGATGTGTGAGAGAGGCTGTCAGGCGTGGCTGTAATATGTTCTGGGCTGATTTCGGTTACATCTGCCAGTGAAGCCAGTGATTAGTTTGAGAGAATAATCCACAGGCACTATGATTAATCTGTTCTGAAGAGCATTGAGAAACATTAGACTTCTCAAACCTCACCGATCCATCAAGATGGCCTCGAGGAGCAGAAATTATTCTCTTGTTTAAGAGCTGGGCAAAGAAAGTTCAGAAAGTTGTGATAAAGTTTGGGGTCTTGGTAACACTGCATTTAAAAATGTCCTTGTTACACAAGTTACATGTAATTACTATTATAATAACAATAAATTATGCATAATTACATGCAAGTAACCCCAAGACAAACCCTAACCATAAAGTAAGTACATATAGTTAATTAATATTACTCAGTACTTAAATGTATAACAACACTGCAAGGACACCTTAAAATAAAGTAACCATGATCTTAAAAACATTCTGTAACAGGGCAAATGAGACGTGAGGAGTGCGGATCCATACGCAAAGCTTTATTCATAGACATGGTCATACACAGGCAGGGTCAAGCATCAGCAAACAGATATTTACCTGTATAAGGCAAGACAAAGAGTATTCCTAGGGCTGGCTTAGGTCATCGATTGGCGAACAAAATCTAGAGGGCTAGACAAGAGGGTTAATCCAGAAACATGAGCAATAGTCCAGACGAGGTACAAACTGAGTCCGAACGCCGAGACAAGGGTTATTCAAAGATACACAAGCAGGAATCAGGAAACAGGAAACAAGGCATCACGAAATGACTAGACTAACTAGAACTAGAAACTAGGCTCCGTAAAGCAGCTATCACTAGGTGATAAACGCAGAACAATACTTGAGTCTAAACAGAAACACGGAATGGCTCTGTAAAGCAGGTAACACGTGGAGAGTGATACACGCAGAACAATAATCGGCCGTGAGAAAGAGGAAGTCCATGGTTTATGTAGAGAGTGCGATTGAATTCAGCTGTGTGTATGTACTCAGTACATTCAGCTGTGTATGTGTAATCAGTGCAATGGTAGTCCGGAGTGACATGTAACAGTCTGTGTGGTGTGAGAGTCAATATGATGGAGAGGCGACCTGTGGCAGTCGGACGGAAGGCCATGAACTGGATTTGTGACAGAGCCACCCCCCCTCCCAAGGAGCGGCTTCCAGATGCTCCGAACTCCATACAATCCAGGAGGGCGCTGGAGTGGAGGTGGAACAGGGGGAGGGATGGAGGGCCAGGTTCATGAGGAAGTGGAGAGACCGGGGACTGAGGCCGAGCCGGCAGAGCAGAGCACCAAGACGGAGCAGGGAACTAGGGCAGAACCAGCAGAACAGGAAGCCAGGGCGGAGCCGATAGAGCAGCAACCCAGAGCGGAGCCGACGGAACTGGAGCCCACCAGGGCAGAGCAGACGGAACAGGCAGAGAAGAAGACCACCAGTGCAGGACAGAGGTCCACCACGGCAGAGCAGAAGACCACCAGAGTGGGACAGAAGACCACCACGTAGGAGCAGACGGAGCAGAGGACCACTTCCGTCCACTTCCGTCCTTCCGTCTTCCGTCCACTCGCCATCAGAGGTCGCTCCTCCATCATATTGCCTCTCACACCATTAACAGAATACTCGGCCAAACAATGATCCAGCAGCTGTTCAAGTGGACACTGATTAGGTATGCACACTGCAAGTATATTGTTAGCCCTTAAACAAGGCCCGCGATCATTGGAGAACTATATCAGATAATTTTTAGCCATTGCTCACTATTCAGATTTACCAGACATTGTTTTAATAGAGTTTTTCTGTGATGGCATTAATCAACCTCTTCAGTCTAAGCTTAGACGTGAGGGTCCGCGTTCATCACTAAGTTGTTTTTTGGACTTCGCTTTGTTGACTGTTGGCTCTCTATTCACTGTGGGTGTCGCGGAGGAGGAACGCATATTGCGTCCGGCCCGGAAATGGTGGCCGCACCGGAGCGCGCTCACACAAGGGCAGCGACAGTGGAACCCCTTCACAAAATTGTGGCCACGACGACACTTCTTAATATCACAGCTGCCACTCTTGAGTCAAGTCAAGTCACAAATGATTTTTATGAGGCAAGTCAAGTCACAGCTGATTGTCATGAGGCAAGTCAAGCTATAGTTGATCTTCCTGAGTTAAATCAAGCTACAGTTGATCTTTATGAATTGAGTCGTCACAGTCTCGTACCGTCTCAGCTGAACTTCCTGTCAGGGTTTGGCAAGGGAGGACCCAGACGCAGAATGAGCAGGGGGGTGATATTGACAACACAGTCACAACACAAGAGAGGTGAGGTGGGGACACAGTTCAAACAATGGGTAGCTTGGTTGAGAGCACAACTGGAACACAGGTTGGTCCGGGTTAAGACAGTTCCAGACTCTACCGCAACAGGGCAGGAGCTCAAGGAAGCAGAGGCTTGACACTTGGAGCAGTCGCAGAAGCACCAGAGTCGGCGTACAGGTCAGGAGAGTCAGCAACCAGGAAGTACATCGAGAGTGGGTCAGGGCAGGAACCACGCAACACACACACTGCAAGACAAGACAAGAAAGACGAACAAGAGCAACAAAACTAGCAAAACAAAATAAGGGAGGAAAAATATTCAAAAACTAAATTACTAGAAAAACAAAAGAGAAACAAAAAAATATAAAATAAATAGGAGTTCTGAAGAAGACCTAAACTAGCTATAAAAAAAAAAAAAAAAACTGCAATCTAGCAGGGAACTACTAAACTAGAAAGAAACAAAAAAACTAGAAAAGCCAAAATAAGGCTAGGGAAAAATATAACAAGAACTGTATCTTGACTAGCTCAAATACTATCACAAAGAGAACTACAAGACCAGGATAGCTATAAAAAACAAAAGTAAAAAACAAAACTGCAATCTAGCAGGGAACTACTAAACTAGAAAGAAACAAAAAACTAGAAAAGCCAAAATAAGGCTAGGGAAAAAATATAACAAGAACTGTATCTTGACTAGCTCAAAAACTATCACAAAGAGAACTACAGGACCAGGATAACCAGATACGCACAAAACAAACCAGCAAACACGAGAGGGAAAAGAGAGCACCATATAAAGGGAGCAGCACATAAGGATCAGGTGAACACACTCACGCAAACAAGGGCTAAACGAGGGGGCGTGGCAACAAGACACAAGGGGGCAGGACAAGGGGAGCACATGGCCAACACAAACAAAGACACAACCATGTGCTCAGGCACAAAATGAACAAAGACACATTAAACATAGACAGGACAGACAAGGCTGTCAGGGCAGGATCCTGACAGTACCCCCCCTCCAAAGGACGCCTCCAGGCGTCCATCCTGGGTGGAGGAGTCCAAGGAGGCACAAAGTTGTTCGAAGACCAAGAACGTACCAACTGGGGGGGTGGGTGGGCCATAACCCTTGGAAATCCAGGCCTGTCAGGAAACACAGGGGGTGGGATAAAGGCGGGAGCATAGTTGGTGACACCTCTCCCAAAAGCAACACATTTCACAGGCGAGGGTTTCCTACTGGACTGGGTATTATGGGCAGACTCCAGGATCTTCTTAGTAGGCAAGGTATGACTTGCAAGGGATTCTGAGGTGGCTTCAATGACCCGATTAGGGCTTTCTGGAAGGGCCTCTTGGGCCAGAACATGGATAGTTTCTGAGGGTATAGCATAAGACACAGGATTATTCCCAGTAGGCTTCTTGTAACTGACAAGATCTTTAGGGTTGGCCTCTAAGGATGTGACCAAACTGACAGGGACCACTTCTGTAGCTGAAACGGAGTCAGGAGTGGGCTCTGGGGCTACAACAGGGATGTCTTTGGGAACCTCTGAACCAGATTCAAACCTTGACTCTGGTAAACCCTTGGGGGCTGTGAAGATTCCCTCCTGGGTCACAGGAATAGATTCAGGAACTGACTCCTCACTGCCCCTGGAGGTAGCTGCACTGTCCTCTGGGGCTGCAGGAACAGAGCCTTCTGGAACAGGTTCCTGGGCTGGTACCGAAGCGGACTCTGACCCAAAACCCAGGAACGATTCTGGGAGTGGCCCTGGGATACACTCTGGCTGCTTCTGGACTGAGACCGGCTCTGAAACAGACTGTGGGGCTAATTCTGGGATGTCTTCTGGCTGTTCTTGGACTGGTACTTCCTCTGAAGTGAACTCCCGAGTAGACTCCGAGATGGACTTGGGTGGCTCCAGAGCCAGGGCTAACCCCAGCGTAACCACAGGAAAAGTAGCAAAGTCTGAAGCTGAAGCACACTCCAGGGCAGACTCCAATGACTCAGGGACTGGAGCAGATCCTGAGCCTGTGGCTGTGAGAGCTGGTTGTTCGAGAATTGTCTCAGTGTCCTCCACGAACAAAACGGTGACAGTGGGCTGCTTGAGGTTGGCCTCACTGGCCATAACAGGAAGGACAAGCCGCTCAGGGATGATCTCTGTAATAGTGTCAAAACTAACAGGAACTGCCTCTTGGACTAGAGCCAAGTCTTGAAAAGGCTCGAGGGCTGAAACGGGAATGCCTCTCAGGGCTGCTGGCATGGGCTCAAAGACGGACTCCGAAATGACTACAGTTGACTCAACTGGTTCTGGGAGAACTGGAGCAGAATTGACAGCCTCTGGGTTGGCAGGCTTAGGGATGACTGGAACTGAGCCAACAGATTTAGAGGGAACTGTAGCATTCTTAACCAACTCAGGGAAGAGAGTAGATTTGCCCACCTCCGCAGTGACTGCAGTTGACTCAGCGGACACCATGATGGCTACAGCATTCCGGACAGCCCTCTTCCGTCTTAACCGGCGTTTTAATGTGGGACTCAGAAGAGGAACCTGATCTTGATTTGATGAGGGAGGGACAGTGGGTTGGTCAGTGCAGGTGGACGCTGGTGGTGAAAGAATTTGCCAGTCCTGGCGGTGATGCACATAGTTAGAGAAATTCCAGAAGTCCAAAATCCTTACTTGTTCCATTTCCCACTGAGGCAGTGGATTGTCCAGACAGAGGTTGAAGATATCCTTAAGGGCTGCATCCTGGTAATCAAGGCCCATAGACATAGTCCAAAAGAATTGGGCAAAGGCCCTCACCTCCAGCCCCTGCTGACGAAGTGCTCCAAGTCCTCGCTGGCGAGCCAGTCTCTCCTGAGGATTTGCAGGGGGCAAGACCTTTAGACTCATTCTGCTGGGTCCTACTCTTTGGCTGGTTTGTAATGTCAGGGTTTGGCAAGGGAGGACCCAGACGCAGAATGAGCAGGGGGGTGATATTTATTGACAACACAGTCACAACACAAGAGAGGTGAGGTGGGGACACAGTTCAAACAATGGGTAGCTTGGTTGAGAGCACAACTGGAACACAGGTTGGTCCGGGTTAAGACAGTTCCAGACTCTACCGCAACAGGGCAGGAGCTCAAGGAAGCAGAGGCTTGACACTTGGAGCAGTCGCAGAAGCACCAGAGTCGGCGTACAGGTCAGGAGAGTCAGCAACCAGGAAGTACATCGAGAGTGGGTCAGGGCAGGAACCACGCAACACACACACTGCAAGACAAGACAACAAGAAAGACGAACAAGAGCAACAAAACTAGCAAAACAAAATAAGGGAGGAAAAATATTCAAAAACTAAATTACTAGAAAAACAAAAGAGAAACAAAAAATATATAAAATAAATAGGAGTTCTGAAGAAGACCTAAACTAGCTATAAAAAAAAACAAAAAACTGCAATCTAGCAGGGAACTACTAAACTAGAAAGAAACAAAAAAACTAGAAAAGCCAAAATAAGGCTAGGGAAAAATATAACAAGAACTGTATCTTGACTAGCTCAAATACTATCACAAAGAGAACTACAAGACTAGGATAGCTATAAAAAACAAAACTGCAATCTAGCAGGGAACTACTAAACTAGAAAGAAACAAAAAACTAGAAAAGCCAAAATAAGGCTAGGGAAAAAATATAACAAGAACTGTATCTTGACTAGCTCAAAAACTATCACAAAGAGAACTACAGGACCAGGATAACCAGATACGCACAAAACAAACCAGCAAACACGAGAGGGAAAAGAGAGCACCATATAAAGGGAGCAGCACATAAGGATCAGGTGAACACACTCACGCAAACAAGGGCTAAACGAGGGGGCGTGGCAACAAGACACAAGGGGGCAGGACAAGGGGAGCACATGGCCAACACAAACAAAGACACAACCATGTGCTCAGGCACAAAATGAACAAAGACACATTAAACATAGACAGGACAGACAAGGCTGTCAGGGCAGGATCCTGACACTTCCAGGGTCTCGTCCCGTCTCAGCTGAACTTCCAGAGTCACATTCCATCACAGATGATCGCCATGAATCCAGTCAAGTCACCGTTGATCTTCACGAGTCAAGTTATGTCTCAACTGATCGTCACGAGGTAAGTCACGTCTCCGCTGATCTCCCAGAGTCTCTTCACGTCACCGCTGACCATCCAGAATCACGTCACGTCACAGCTGATCATCGTGAGTCCTGTAACGTCCTGTCCATCACACCCAGATATTCCATCTCCTCTGCCCTGGTGGGCCCCTGCTCTGTCGGGCCTGTCCTGGCCTCTGGCTCTGCCTCAGTCCCCGGTCTCTCCACTTCCACGTTGACCTGGCCCTCCGTCCCTCCCCCTGTTCCGCCTCCGCTCCACCGCCCTCCTGAATTTTATTGAAATAGGAGCATCTGGAAGCCGCTCCTTGGGGGGGGCTATGTCACAAATCCGGTTCGTGGTCTACCGTCCACTCGCCATCAGAGGTCACTCCTCCATCATATTGACTCTCACACCACACAGACTGTTACATATTACCCTGGACTGCATTTCCCATCATCCACTGCACAAAGTATGCACAGCTGTCTCAATCACTCGCTCACCTGAAAGCTATTACACTCGCTATATAAAACACCCTCAGATCCTGCTTTAGTCGCCGAGTATTGTAAGCACTTATCGCTACCCTAGTTGATAGTTTCTTTACGGAGCCTGTCTTAGTTTTCATAGTCTTTGTCTTAGTCATAGTTTTAGTCATTAGTCTTGCCTTGCCTGTTTCGGATTGTGTTTTCCCCTGCCTGGATTATTGTTGTGTACCTGGATTATCTCTTTTTGCCTTGCCCTTTTGGATACTGTTCGCCGATCAAAGACCCACACTTGTCCTAGCATTACTCTTTGTCTTGCCTCATCTGTGACTGTTTGCTCTGTATCGACCCATGCTCGTTTCGGACTATGTCTTACAATAAAACCCTGCAGATGGATCCGTACGTTTCAGGTTCTGATCATTTCCTAACAGCATAATTTCTAACATATTTGCATTGATAAAAGCTATTTATTTATATATGATTACTAGTAGAAGCGGATAGATTTATTATTTAGGAAGAGACCAATACTTTATTTGTAGATCAGCCTCAGTTGTGGAGAGGCTGCACATCCCTAGAACACTTTGAGTGGATTCCACCCCAATGCAGGGATGTCAAATCCTGCTACTGAGGGCCACTGTTCTGGGGTACTCTTTGCAAAAGCATCGTTAGCCAACCATTTCTGTCATTACCAACATAGTTCAATGATTTGGTGTTTCCCAAAACTGTAGTCCAAATGAACATTCGCAAACAGCATCACAAACATACGTGGTTGAAACTACAGCCCTCAACCTGTGGTTAGAAGCATAGTTTCTCTTTAGTATGACGTGAACTTAAAGAAATTATGCTTCTGGGCACAATAAGCAAGATAACATGTAGTACTGTCTATACAAATCTTCCATTTCATTCACAAATATATTTTCATTATAATGTATGTATTTCAGTAAATGCCATTTTTGAGAAGTGTGCATGTGCATAAATACGTGAGGGGACATGAGATGGAACCTACGATGAATCAAATAAAGCAAAATGACAAGAAACAAACAAACCAAAAATAAAAATAGTAGTAGTCTTCAGCTGCCATGTTCATTACAGCAGCAACTTGGAGATCTCAAATCAATGAATTAGTAGAAGTTGTATGAGTGAATTACTCCACCGCCTGCATGTGACTTCTTTAATGGCCATCGTGTATTGTTCAACGTGTATTGTTAACGTTCAAACGACGGAGATGTGGCCATGTTCGAGAAACAGTCATGACTAGCTAGCTAGTTTCTGCAATGTTGCTTCGTACTATGGTACTCAGTACTTGAGCAAGCTGTTATCGCATTTTAGTCTTCCACGTCCTCTACGTTCTCAAAACTCTGGTCATTTAATAATGCCTAGAATATCAAAATCAACTGTGGGCAGCAGATCCTTTTCCTATTTAGTGCCAAAACTCTGGAACAATCTAACTAACTCTGTTTGGGAGGCAGACACACTATGTCAGTTTAAATTTAGATTAAAGACCCATCTCTTTAACCTACCTTACACATAATACATTAATACGCTTCTAATATTCAAATCGTTAATGGATTGCTAGGCTGCATTAATTAGGTGAACCAGAACCGGGAACACTTCCCATTACACCCGATGTACTTGTTACATCGTAAGAAGAATGGCATCTACGCTAATATTAGTCTGTTTTTTTCTTATTCTCAGATCACCATAGCCACCCAGATCCAGATCAGATGGTCACTGCCGTCACCCGGATCCAGTCCGTATCCAGATCAAATGGTGGATCAGCACCTAGAGACAACCTCTTCAGCCCTGAACGTCAGCGGAGATCAGGACACCTAGATGAGCCCCAGAGACAGATCCCCAGTGATCACCTAGACAAGACCTCGGGAAGCAGATGAGTCCTTTACACAATCTGACTTTGCTGCAGTTGGAACAAACTGCTGGTTCGTCTGGCCAGAGGAGAACTGCCCCCCCCCCAACCCCAACTGAGCCTGGTTTCTCCCAAGGTTTTTTTTCTCCATTGTCGCCTCTGGCTTGCTTAGTTGGGGACACTCCATTTCCAGCGATATCATCGACTTGATTGCACGGATACTATTTAAACTGAACTGAGCTGGACATTGAATAATTCAATAATGAAAGGGGGGAAAGGGGAAGTGGTGTGTGGCCAAGTATGGTGATCCATACTCAGAATTTGTGCTCTGCGTTTAACCCATCCAAGTGTACACACAGTAGTGAACATACATACACCTGGAGCAGTGGGCAGTGGCAGCGCCCGGGGAGCAGTTGGGGGTTCGGTGCCTTGCTCAAGGGTCTCACCTCAGTCGTGGTATTGAGGGTGGAGAGAGTGTTGGTTTTTCACTCCCCCACCTACAAACCCTGCCGGACCTGAGACTCGAACCCACAACCTTCAGGTTACAAGTCCAACTCTCTATCCATTAGGCCACAACTGCCCCTATGAAATACATTTAACTAAAAAGTTTAATCTAGTCATTTTACATTAATGACACTATTTTCCTATTTTGATATTGGAAAGTTGCTTTGACACAATCTGTATTGTTAAAAGCGCTTTATAAATAAAGGTGACTTGACTTGACTATGGTGGTTAAGCAGCGAGTAATGTGATTGTATGGCGAATGCATCACTGCACATATTAGCTCAGACCTCAATTAAACACATCTGAACAAAGGTAATCAAGGTCTCTAGCATTACCAGAATCTTCCAGGCAGGGACATTGGGACAATTTGGAGCTAAACTCTACAGGACATTGGCTCTTCAGGTCGTTTCTTTGAGTGTAAAAAAATAGAAATCATGCAGTACATTCTTAGAATCATTAAACAATGGGAATCTAATAAAAACCTACTTTAAAGTTAATTACTTCACTTTCATAATTCTATTTGTGATTTGTATTCCTTTCTTGCTTTCTAAAAATACATAAATATCCTGGTAGTCAAGACTGATGAGATGCAAAGACTTTATTATGATGTAATTATGATCCTATATGTATGATTATTATGTATATTATGATCTTGATCCATTTGCAAACTTTTTATACCTCACTAAATTTAAGAAGTAATAATAATAATAATAATAATTCCTATATTAAATACATATTTAATTCTCAGAACATTTTGTAATAGACCAATTTTTGGAATATTCTTACCATCTTATTAATATTAGAAAAGCCTGTATTTAAGTTACTTTAATGACAGTTTTCCCTTAAAAACACAGTGCAGCATATTTCCTCTCAAGTACCCATAGTCAGACATCACATTTGTGAGATGACAGAATCCAGTCTCAGCAGAATAACACATGCTTGCGCATCAAGCTGTCTGCAGAGAAAACATGTACACCTCCAGGATCCTGACAGGCTAGAAGAGCAGCCATTACCATAGCATGCTTAATTGAGCATTTTACCTTCCCATCTATAGCGTGTGTGTTTGTGACGATCTGAGATGTGTAATTGTGCTCTGCTGACGACTGTGGTTTTTTACTTTCACTAGACCTTTATGTAGATGATGTTGCTACAAAGATACATTTTCTGACGGTCTGACCATGAAATGGTCCTCTCTGACACCTGGAATTTGGTTGGTTAGCTTTGAAAAGGGTTTTATTGTCTGGCTGGACTGTAGCATGAAATTAATCTGCAGAAAGAAGAACATTACCAAAACAATTTTGTTAAATTAATTTAAACTCTTTAATCGTTCATTACAATAACAGCTGTAATTAAAACCACGAGCCACAAAATTCACAAATATACATATTTGGAGCACTTTAAAATGAGCTTCTATATGATAGTTAATGCATTAATCTTTTTTCTTTTCTTTTCAATTATTTTCTATTCTTTTATATTAACACTAGTTAAGTCAAGACACTGCAGGTGAATACGGTTACAATTTGATTAATTAAAATTACTTATTTAATTACTAGATGTCACCATACTTCCCCAGTTGATTAATCACAGTAAATTAAGACAATTGTTTTGTATTAGAAGTGTTCTGAAATGTTATGTTTGAATGCAAATTGGTTATAGTTTAATTAAATATGAGAATTCAGATTCAGATGAGAAATCTGAACTTTGGATAAAGCTAGGCTCAAAATTCAATTTGTTCAATTAAGTAGTTCAATAATAGTTAATGGTTTTACAGAGTGGATTTCCCTTTAATGTTCCACAAATCAGAAAATACTGTCAGTCAAAAAAAGATAGAGAGAGAAGCTTTTAAAAATGTGTATTGTACTTGAAATCTACATATGCAGTAGATAAAGTGAAACAACATAAACATTTTAATGGAATCTATGGAATTGTAAGTTATGGAATCTAAAAAACAAACAAATAAACAAACAAACAATCAATGGTTTTGCTTGTAACGTCTTGCTTTAATTATACTGTTTTATGAATGAACATGAATCTATTATTAGAAGTATCAGTGTTTAACCTTAAAATTTTTTTCCCCCTCATTGTTAGTTTGCTATACCGAATGCATTAATGATAACACATTTGATTTTAATGTAAAGTGTTACCACATATTTTATTATTTTTACTGAACTATTTTAACATCTAAGCTGTGATTTTTTTAAAAAGGTTTTATTACATAATGAAAGTGAAAGTGTTTTTATAGATTTATAATGTGATTATAATTAAGCACAAAAATATAAAACAGCCTGACATTTATATATATATATATATTTATATATATTTATGCATTTAGCAGACACTTTTATCCAATGCGACTTACATTGCATTCAAGTTACAGTTTATAAATTGTTTTTAACAGCATTTCAATCATTTTTAACAGCTAAATAATTAATTTAAAAAATTGAAATGTTGTCACTTACTGTGATTATTTTCTTTTGCAATGAAACACAAGGAAATATTAGAAAGAATGTTTTAAAACGGTTTTTTTTCTTCTTCTTGTGGATGATCATTTTACACTGACAGATTAAACAAAAAACATTGAAATAAAAATTAGGCATTCTGTAAAAATAATCAAATCTCAAAAATGGAACTTCAGGTTCAGTGTCTCTGATTACTGTCCCTTGAATAAAATAATACAGGGCAGGAATAACATTGAGGGATTTTTTTTTTTTTTTTTTTGGTAAACTTCTAATTTAACCTTTATTTTATTAGCAGTAAACACTAACATTTTAATCTGTTGTTGTCACCCTATTTTCCAAAATGTACTTCTTCAGAGTCTGCCAGCTTGTTATTTTTTATAAATACTGGCAAGGGAGTTGGGGTGATGGAATGGTTGCTCATGTTGACATTTCTCCAGCATATCTTGGGAAAATGTTGTCAGTGTTTCTCCGACTATGCTCTTCATGTACCAAAAAAAAAAGAAAGAAAGACAGAAAAAACTTGTGGCATTTTCCAAATCCAGCTCATACTGCAATCACTCTAATCCTCACTTGAGGACTTGCAATCTCTGTCCATCCAGCAGTCTGACTTCCTCTGTCTCTACAGATATTTGGACACGAGCACATCCCCTCTTAGCTCAGCAATGAGCTCACAGGCTGGAAGCACTGACTGGGAACAAGCCAGTACTGTTGGGTCTCTGGCTCTAAAACATGGCATCTGGGCTAATCTGCTACTTCACTTATATTTCTTGGTAACACTGAGGTGATGCAACTTTATTTTGTCAGTATACATGAATTGAAGGCAAAAATTGAAGGTAAAAATCTTTTGGTTTTGAGAATTTCACAAACATGGAGTAAAAACCAGGCTTAAATTTTTCTTTCTTTTCTCTCTCTCTCTCTCTCTCTCTCTCTCCCTCTTTCTTTCTTTCTTTCTTTCTTTCTTTCTTTCTTTCTTCACATGCTAAAACCATGCTATTGGCTGGATTTACCAGCAGCGAGGTGAAACTGACTCAAAAGCTTAAGAGGTTGACATTCCAATTTCTTTGTAGATCAGATTTTTTCCCCTCAAAATTGTAAGGGATAACTGATGAAAACATTTAATTTAATAATAATAATAATAATAATAATTTTTCTTTATTTTTATGTAGCACCTTTAAAAGAGTTCCTCAAGGCGCTTTACATAATAAAACAAGTAAAAATACAACACACACATGACAACCAATTAAAAACAAACTAAAATAAGAAAATCAAGACGGTCAAGAAAAAGCTAAACTAAAAAAAAAAAAGTTTTAAAGTAAGATTGAAAAATACTTAAATTCTGTTCATCTCTATTTTGTAGAGAGAGTGAATTCCAAAGCCTAGGAGCGTAGGAAGAGAAAGCCCTGTCCCCTACAGAGCGTAACCGTGTCTGTGGAACTACCAATAAACCAGCTTGTGAGGATCATAAATGATGCTTGGGTGTATATAAAGCGCAGACAGATATTGAGGGGCCAGACCATGCAGTGCCTTATATGTGAGCATAAGCATTTTAAAATCAGCTTGGAACCTGACCGGGAACCAATACAAAGACTTTAGAATTGGTTTAATATGCTTATTTTTCCTCGCACCAGTCAGGATCAGTTTTGCACACATTGCAATTTGTTAAGTGTGGTTTTAGGAACCCCAACAAGAAGTGCATTGCAGTAGTCAATGCAAGAAAAAACGAAGGTATTAATAAGCCTTTCAGTCACAGTGAGGGATAGCATAGAATGGAGTCTAGCAATATTTCTGAGATGAAAAAAGGAGTTCTTAACAGTGCACATGATAGTAAAAAGATAGACTCAAATCAAATATAACTCCTAATTTTTTTTATTTAGTTTGTGACTGCAAAACAGAGCCATCCATGTTTAAAATTAACGAGCCAGCTTTACGAAGCTGATGGGAGGAGCCAACGAGCAAGACCTCCGTCTTATCATTATTGAGACACAAGAAGTTTTCGGACATCCATTTTATCTCAGAAATACAATGTGTTAAAAAATCCCAGACAGCAACATAGCGTCGGCCCAGATCCGGCCCACATCTGGCCCATGTGAAATCCATGCGGGCCAGACATGGGCCGGATCCGGGCCGACACTGCCCGCTGCCTGGGAAGGAACATCCAAATTTGACCAGGCCTAACATGAATATAAAATTGAGTGTCGTCTGCATAAAAATGATAATTAAGCCCAAGTTATCTTAAAAGCAGTCCAAGTGGAAATATGTAAATGCTAAAAAGTAAGGGGCCCCTTACTTAAGTGTCCCCAACTGAGCAAGCCAGAGACGACAGCGGCAAGGAACCAAAACTCCCTCTATGACAGAATGGAGAAAAAAAACCTTGGGAGAAACCAGGCTCAGTCGAGGGGACAGTTCTCCTCTGGCCAGGAGATTTAAGAGAGAAGATTTTGAAAAAGTAATGCAGAAAATACTTTATGAGTTCTTTTTGTTTTTTTTATTATTTTCTTCTTATTAAAGTCTTGCAGACTTTTTGTTTGACCATTACTTGAAAATTGGGGCTCCCAAGGCTGTCAAAATATCTTGCGTCTCATCTGCTGTGTTTTTATTGTGCACAAGAAAGTGTATAACCTCTGACGAGAGCTATCCATTCGCATTCCCATTAATCTCAGTGTCACAAGGCTCCCGTAAGTGTGCGCTTTGAAATCTGCCATATTTGACACAATTGTTTTTGAGCCAATCTTCAAGCTGTAAATGCAGTATGACTAATGACTTTAGAGTAGCTTTGTCATAACGTCATAAAAATGCAGATTGGCTGATGCCACAACAAAAATTCACACACCTTGCACTAATGACTATCCTCAGCATCAAAGGCAACAGAAAGGGCGTGGGGAGGGGATATTCCAGTCACAATTTAGTTTGGGGACCAATTCTCACTATTAACTAAATATCAACTACGGCTTTTGCCTCAGTGAACTCCTAATTTGCTGCTGAGTAATAGTTAGAAAGGTAGTTGTTAAGTTTATTAGGGGGTTCAAATATGGTCATGCAGAATAAGGCATTAATATGTGCTTTGTAAATATTATTAAACAGCCAATATACTAGTAATATGCATGCTAGGTAATAGTAAGAATTTGTCCGTAAAATAAAGTGTGACCAGAATTTTTTACTCCTTTCGGTTGCACTTTATTTTAAGGTGTCCTTGTTACTGTGTAATTATACATTTAAGTACTGAGTAATAGTAATTAACTACATGTACTTACTGTATGGTTAGGGTTTGTCTTAGGGTTACTTGCATGCAATTATGCATAATTTATTTTTATTATAACAGTAAGTACATGCAACGTGTAACAAGGACACCGTAAAATAAAGTGTTACCTTCAAAAAAAAAAAAAAAAACATTTATGATTTAAAGGTTTCTTACAATTTTTATTTTTTAATTTTATTTTTTTGTCAGTGGATGTGTTTCATCTGCGGAATGGTGTGGTTACATCGTCTACTAGCAAGATCTCGAGAAAAAATAGTTGACATTAAACCGAAATAAAAGAAGCCCTCTTGTTTGTAACCACCAAAAATCCATGTTTAAATTTAGAAAGATGAAAAGCAGAACGAATTATCAGAAAGCCATGGCCCACATATTCATCTACAAGGAGCGTTTGAGATTCAGAAACCATTCCTTTGTCTCCCCCTGAAACATTTCGGCAAGTTTTGTTCCCTCCATTTAGAGAGGAGACGTGATGGATGGCACTGAGAGAGATTGGAGGCAAGAGACGGGCGAGGTGCTGGACTCCATGACCACTGTAAGTGGAGAGAGATCTGTTTGACAAACGCTGTGCCCCGTACACGCTGTGTAAAAGCTGTCTGACATCCCACTGTTGACAGGTTTGGCAGAAGAGCTGCATTGGTGCTCAGAAGTGGAATTTCAGTGAATTCTGATGACTCAAAGTTCACTTTCCCAAGACAAATATACTTCAGGGGCGAAACCTCCCCCGGTACAGCACCTCTTTTGACTTCACCCGCTGTTTCTCTTTGTGTTTTTTTGATGCTTTGATGGATATTATGTTCCTTTTGTTCGGTTTCATTCCGGTAAATGTACAGCACAGTCAGTGTTTACATTAAGGTTGTAGCATTAGCTAAACAAATCTTATTATATTACACAGGAAGAGTGACTTTCAGCTGACAGATATTTAATTACACAATCCGTTGTGCTTTTGTCATTTAAATATGTGTTATCTCGCCACTGAGCTGCTGTACAATGTCAGAGGTCTTTACAAGTGAGTGAAAATGTCCTCGGCTTTATTCAGCATTGGGATTTAATATAAATTTATCTCCCCTCAAAAAAAGCATTTCCATTATAGGATAAAATCCATATTGAGTCTCAAGTCTGACACTCGCGAGACATCTCTCGAGTTAGACTGACCTAAGGGAACGTGTGAAGTGCCAGAGAATCGATTAAAACATTTGTGTGTGTCATAATCGTAACTGTTGGCTTCGAGATATCAATGTCACCCCGTTGCCACGTGGGGAATTTAAGACATCTTTTCCTGTGAATTTATTCTGACATGGAGGTGACATCGCCATATATAAAGCTACTATTAATAAAACTCTGACAGCCAAATGCGCCCGGCGCTCCTCCAGGGTTTGCTCGGCTTTTTTAAGATGCAAAGTTTGTCATTGTGGGACTCCAAAGGAAGGCAGAAATGCGTTCTAATGTACATGTCACTTGCATCAGAGAGATGTTTATTTGTAGGTAACGGTTTGTGGAAAAACCTTCGCTCCATCATCTGCAGGACCACCCTTTCTGAGAGAGGCAGGGCGGTAAATCCAGAGGCGTTTGGCTGTTGATGGAGTTCTGGGGGACGGCAGCGATTGCACCTCACTTTATGAGTGATTTAGGACGAGTTTTTCCCTCAATGTTTTAGTCATTACTCTTAATCACACACTTCAGCCATGCCGTCCGCTTCCGTCGCCCATTTCCTCTGTCTTCAGGCTGACATTGACAGATCGCAGACGCCCGCTGTATCTCCTCTGAGCCAGACAAGAATATTATCACTGCGTTTTTTCGTTCCATCTCAGGAAAAAAAAAAGGCCTCAAGACTTTCTGTTTTTATTTTTTTAGCACGTTATTTTTCTGCCATTGTAGTTGATTTTAAAACAACAGAAATGTGCTTGCAAGAGTTCGATCCCGTGCCATATGAATGTACACTCTTTTCTAGCTCATGATAAGGATTTTCGGCTCAGCAGAAAATCACAATTAATCCTCAAACGCAGCTCATGGAAATCCCAGCTAATGTCAGGAAACATTAAGGCTTCTTCACCAAAAATGAATTCCAATATATTCTGCGAGGAGCAAATGTCATACAGCCATCATTACAGGGCTAAAGAGTCGGCAGTATTCCGAGATCATACACAGATCTGTTATCACACTTGAGGGGTAGACATGTAGGTGACACACAGTTCATGCGACAGAGCCCAGGGGGACAGACTGGCTTTCTGCTGAGCGTTTGACACCTTTTCCATATGCAAGCACAGGGCCGGCTGAAGCTGGATGGATCTGCATTATTAGGCTGGAAATGGGGGTCAGTGTGTTTGACACGAGCAATTCTCCTCATGCTAACAGCTGGCCTTGACTACATTACCCACATCAATCCACATGCCGCTGCCACAGTCAAGATCAAGGGATGCTGGATTCTGATATCCTGAGAGGCGAGGAACCTTCGCAGCTTTAGATTCATTATTGCTCATTGCCAAACGGATATGGTTGGGAATCTGTCTGGTGGTCTTTCGAGTTTTCTATCAGACGAACATAAACAACAAACTGTATAAAAAGTCTCACCGCAGCACAACGAGTGGATCTTGACAAGCATTTATAGCAAAAGCAGTAATAAACATAGTCAAATTTTAATTATAAAGCAGATTCTGTTTTTCAATGGTGATTGGTTAACAGTATTCCAGTTATGCTGCAAAACAAGTTGTTTTTATTTTTTTTATTTATTTTTTATTTTTTTATGAATTGTGTCATGATTATTTGTTATTAACTATATGCTATGAATTATTTTTAACTTTTTATTTTTATATATTATATCAAAGCTTTCAGACTGCATTTTCTTGTCAGGGAAATAATTTAACTCTAGAAAGATAGACTATGATTTTTTTTTGAGGGAACACAAAATGTTAAGGAAAACAGCTGCTGAAATTTTGGCAAATAATAACCTTCAGTTTGACATGCTTTTACTATGAGTCGCATTTGTGAAACTGACTGATGTTTTATCTTTTTCTCTAAGTACCTTAAACTGTTAATATACCTGATTAGCATGTCTACCATCTTTATAATCTACCATGCATATCTTAATACAAATTTAATGACAATTTTATTCAGAATAGAAATGACTTAATAACAGTGATATTAATTATATCAATAACCCTAATGATCAGTAATGCAAGTTGTACTGGTACAGTCATAAAAATGAAATTTCTGCAGCAATGATAATAAAGAAAGTAAATATAGTTGTAAAAATAATGATGGCCATGAATACAAGTAATCATGTTAATCACTGCAGCTTTTGTGTTCATTTATCCGTCATTTTTGACACGAGTCCATAAATAACAAAAGCAAACAGGTTTTTCCATATGGCATCGTCCAGCTTGTAGAACTCAGCTCTCCATCACTGCCCAGTATGCCAGTGTTTCCCATCTGCTTATTCATGCATGTCTTATCAGAGATGAAATTAGCATCTCATTGCTGTAATTAGTGAAGATCAGTTTATTAGAGCTCATTACATGCAAGTTTTTGCAGCCTTTAAAATAAATAGGCCTTTACTGTATGCAGTGCATGGTGTATTAAAATAAACAACGTAATACTGCTAAAGTACAACTTGCTGAGATAAATTGTAGATCTTCCAGTAGTTGCAGTATCGTAGCACTTTATTTTACAGTCCTGTTCTGCATGTGCATATTATGTACTTCTTATAGTAATTGCAATAACTGGGTAATAACTAGGTACTAAACCTAAACCTAATTTAACCCATGTATTTACCTTATATTACCCGGTACTTTCCTATGTAAGTACATTTTAAGTACACATACTGTAAAATAAAGTGCAACCAAGAACGTCCAGAGTATATTTTACATACAGTGAAAGTGAAAGGATGCTGTCAAGCTCTAACAATAACAATTAAACACCATAAAAGTATTCCTTGCAACCTGTGCGCTGTATTCAAAGTCTGAAGCCATACATAGAAAAACATATAAAAAATGTTTTTTTTCTGAAACATTTCCCCTCAGCTGTAGCTCTCAAAACATTTTCATACATTTAAATATGGCATGTCAACATGTGTCACACTGTAATTGATTCTTGCATGTGTCGTGACTGATGGCTATTAAGGTTGGACTGGCAAAACTATAGGAATAGCATCACAGAAACCTGTTTTCTGCTTTGAAGATGAAAGCTCCTCAACTTTAATGTTAAAGGGGTCATGAACTGTGAAATCAAAATACCCTTGATTAACTTTTTATATATAAGAGGTCATTGTGCTATGAAATCATTCTGTATGTTTCAGAACTCAAAACTTTCTCAGTAGTCTAAAAACAGCTTATTTCAAAGACAGTCTGCCAAAACGTCATAATAGTCTGGCTAAACTCCGCCTCCACAGAAGAAGATCAACGCCTGCTTCTACATCGCTGCCTGTTTAGCCCCGCCCACCGATTCACGCACATAATAAGTAAATGACAAGAGTGGCAAGTGCAGTTCTACACAGAAACCAAACGGTAAACTTTTTATGATGAACTTTATTTTTAATGTAGTGCCAGACTGCATCAGTAAGAACTTAGTCCTTTGTTCTCTTAATTTTACCACAGATTTATTTACAAACAAGGCACAATTGGACGCAGAATTTTGAGAAAGATTGACGATGCTCTTCTGATTATATTGGTTCCGACAGTAATGTCGCACCACACAAGTGTGAGTAACTGGTTTCATTACGTGGTCACTATTGCTTTGTCTGTTATTACAGATTGTTTGATTTATGGTGAGCATTAGTGAGTGTTTAAAGGGATACTCCACCCCAAAATGAAAATTTTGTCATTAATCACTTACCTCCATGTTACTCCAAACCCGTAAAAACTTTGTTCGTCCTCGGAACACAATTTAAGATATTTTGGATGAAAACTGTGAGGCTTGTGACTGTCCCATTGACTGCATTGTAAATTGCACTGTCAAGGTCCATACAAGTATGAAAAGCAGTGTTAGAATAGTTCATCTGCCATCAGTGGTTCAATCTAAATTTAATGAGGCAACGAGAACACTTTTTCAGCGTAGTGCTATTTTGGAGAATATCCACTGGACGCCAGCAGCGTATGCTGTTCTGTGTCAGCCGCACCACAAGGATACATCTTCTACATTTGTTTACGCTTTGAATTGAATGAAAACACCCATGTGGGGTGGCTGACACACTGCTTGCATCCAGTGGATATTTTCCAAAATGGCGCTACGCTGACACAGTGGAGACAAATTGTTGAATAAAATCTTTTTTTTTTTTTTTTTTCTTTGTGCAGAAAAAGCGCTCCCGTCGCTTCATTAAATTCAGATTGAACCACTGATGGCAGATGGACTATTCTGATGGTGCTTGTCATACTTTTATGGACCTTGACAGTGCAATGTACTATGCAGTCAATGGGACAGTCACAAGCCTCCCGGTTTTCATCCAAAATATCTTAAATTGTGTTCTGAAGACGAACGAAGCTTTTACGAGTTTGGAGCAACATGAGGAGTATCCCTTTAACCTGAAACACAGCAGCGTCCATCTAGGAAGGATGTAGGCTGTCAAACATATACAACTGTTAGCCAATCATGCCAGTCGGCATTTACTTCCAAAGTCTACAATCCACCAAGCCTATTCAAACAGAATTGTCCTATGAAGGGGGTCAAAACAGGACAGAAAATAGCCTATTACTTCTAAATCAATATGATTTTTGATATAAAAATCTTGATAACATTATTAGTGGACCTCAGAGGAAGGTAAAATAAATAAACAAATGAATAAATGAATGAATAAATAAATAAACAAGCAAAACAAAAAACAATGGCATTTCATGACCCCTTTAAAATCTGGCTACTCCCTACCTTTGTGTTATTTTCAGATCTGACAACCCACTATCCACTACCATATTGTTTGCATGGAATATTAAAATAGCAAAACACTGTTTTGTCATAATTTCTTGGTAGATTCCTGATAGCAAGATGTGACTGGATTATTAAGGCTGAGTTCGACTCATGGATGGCAGTAAAAGCTATAGAAATGCAGTTCATTGCAGTCTTTATTTGCACTGAATGTTATCTTATATAACCAACATACCAGCACTTAATTTTTTGTGTACAGTGATAATCTGCCTGCCCCAGCTTCCTCTGCAACCCCTCTGACAGACAGTCAGCAAAGAGTAAGAAGATTTCAGGGAAAGGGCACTGCTGGTGCACTTCATATTAAAGTACTAGAGATTAGGGTGCTGATATTAGGAATTCAGAAACCATTTATGATAAATCCAGTCAAGTGGCCCATGAAACACATGTGACATTTTGAATGATGCTCTTCTCCTTATACGAGCCAGAGGAAATAGCACTTACCGTTTGTGTCTCCAAATTGTACTTGATACAGACCTGTGGTCTCTGGGACTGGGGGTGGCGGCAGTGATTTTACCACACAAATGAAGCCTGAATCCCTTCTCCTGATTCTACAGATTACAGAGCAGCCACAAAATCAGACAGAGGAGGATTTGAGCTAAATGCAACTGTCTAATTCAATTACTAATCCAGAGATTTGCCGGACTTTAAAAACACAAAATATGTTAGATATTTTCTACTGATAATTTCATGCAGTGCAACTCACTGTTTTTTTTACAGATAAGAATTTACATTAATTTACTATACATAAACCTTGCTACATAAAATTTCACTGAAAACAATGTTTATACACCTATTGTATAAAATGACTGATAACATAGTCTTTATACAATTATACAATATTCCTAAACTATTCCTAGCTCGGTAACACATAATTATACACTGATAAAGTACTTAAAATAATTAACAAACTATTAGTTTATAGTTAATTCAGAGTTTATAAACTGTATTTAATGGAAGTAGTTAATGGAAGAAACTGTAGTTAATTGTAGTTTTACTATATATACAAATATTGAGTTTTTTCCATTTTCTTTGACATCTAAAGTGAAAACTACTTGTGGTTTACAAGTTCTTAATAAAGCATTATCTAACACTCTACATATGATTTAATTAGAACATAATAAATGTGTAATTGTGACAATGAATGAAGAACTCATTATTTGAATTGTGTCTATTAATGTATTAACTCCAGTTCATAAACTATGAATTAACTATAAACTAATAGTTTACATTTACATTTATTCATTTAGCTGACGCTTTTATCCAAAGCGACTTACAATTGCTATATATGTCAGAGGTCGCACGCCTCTGGAGCAACTAGGGGTTAAGTGTCTTGCTCAGGGACACATTGGTGTCTCACAGTGGATTCGAACCCGGGTCTCTCACACCAAAGGCATGTGTCTTATCCACTGCGCCATCACCACCTCAGTTTGCAAATGATTTGTAAGTACTTTAAGTTTATACTAAAGTGTTGCCCAAATCTTTAATAAAAACGTAGTCAATCGTAATAGTATTTAATAGTAGTCAACTTATTCTACTAACCCTAAACCTACCCTACTAAGAGTTAGTAGACTTGCAGTTGCAAATTAATGAGAATTAGTTTACATGTAGTTGACACGTAGTTACAAAGTTACTTATAGTTAACATAATTTCTAAAGTGGACTTTTGCGGAGCGGAGACCAGGACAACTAGATGAGCCCCAGAGACTGATCCCCAATGAAGACCCTGTCTCCAAGACGGCCATCGGGACAAGACCACAGGAACCTTATGAGTCCTTTGCACAATCTGATTCTGCTTTAGCCTAGATTTAAACTGCTGATTTTGTCAGAGGAGAATGACACTGATTTGACACACTATTTCCCTGCCTAAATACTGTAAAGCTGATATACAGCTGCTTTGACACAATTTGTATTGTTAAAAGCGCTATGCAAAATTATCCAAAGGTTGCGGGTTCGAGTCTCAGTCCAGCAGGGATTGTAGGTGGGGGGAGTGAATGTCCAGCGTTCTCTCCACCCTCAATACCACGACTGCTCCCCGGGCGCCGCAGCATAAATGGCTGCCCACTGCTCCGGGTGTGTGTTCACGGTGTGTGTGTGTTCACTGCTGTGTGTGTGCACGTTGGATGGGTTAAATGCAGAGCACGAATTCCGAGTATGGGTCACCATACTTGGCAGTATGTCACTTCACTTCACTTCAAATAATAGTGACCTGACTATCGAAATAGAGTTTAACCTATATTTATTTCTGTGAATAAATGCATACTCTGCATTCTAAGAAAAGTCTGTAAAAAAATGTCTCAATTTACTGTGTTAATTTAACAGAATTTTCTGTATTGATTTTTACAGGTGTTTTTTCCCATATTTTGAGTTATGCATTGCATTGTGTAGTCTTTTAGGGTTGAAGAAAATGTCCATAAATGTAATGGAAAATGTACTGACATTTTCTGCCAGAACATTATCCATTTTTCTACTGTTTTTCTTCTTACAGTGTGATCTTGAACCTAAATATCTTTTGTTTTTTTTTATTCATCACCCAAAGTATCAGCAGGATGGATTCCCAGGAGGCGAGCCTGAATAACACGGGTCGTGCTATTCAGGCTCTAGTGGCGCAGGTGTCCGAGCTCACCCAGCAATTCCAACATCTGCGAGTCCCCACTGCGCTGCCCACGCCGCCGGGTCCACCCACACCACCTGAGACCCTCTTCCAGTCAGAACCTCGTCTGCCTGTTCCCGAGTCCTACTCCGGAGAACCAAGTTTTTGCAGAGCCTTCCTCACACGGTGCTCCATGCATTTTTCTCTGCAACCCAGAACCTTCAACGATGAACAAGCCAACGTCGCGTTTGTTCTGACGCTACTGACAGGAAGAGCGGCATTATGGGGAACGGCGGTGTGGGAGAACCAGGATCCATGCTGCGCCTCGTTCCAGGCACTCTCCGATGAGATGAAGCGGGTGTTCGATCGTGCCGTCGCCGGGAGGGAGGCGGCCAGAATACTCGCCGACCTTCACCAGGGTGAGAGATCGGTTTCGGATTACTCCATCGACTTCCGGACCCTGGCGGCAGAGTGTCGCTGGAACGAGGAGGCGCAGTGGGACATGTTCCTGCATGGGGTGGCTGACCGCGTCCAGAAGGAGATCTACGTCCTGGACCTCCCCACAACACTCAATGGACTCATTGATCTGGCTTTAAGGGTAGATGCACGACTGTGTAGAGTCGAGCGACGCGTCCCTCCCAGTCGAGTACCTGGAGGAGCTGAGAGTCTGCGGTTCAGCGGCGAGGACGTGGTCAGTCCTACCTACGATCACGAGCCCATGCAGGTAGGGCGAGCTCGGCTTTCCCGGGAGGAGAAGGAGAGGCGGAGATCCCAGGACCTCTGCCTATATTGTGGAAGGGCAGGACACTATCTGAACAAATGCCCAGTAAAAGGCCAAGCCCGATAGTAACGGTGAGGCTACTATCGGGTGGGATCTCCGCCGAGAAGACCTCATCACCATCATCGACCCTCCTTCCGGTAAGACTGAGATGGACAACACACTCACTCGACTGTCAAGCACTACTGGACTCCGGGGCGGAAGGTAATTTCATGGACTGCACTTTTGCACACAAACTTCAGATCCCCATCAGACCACTTACACACAAGATTTCTGTACACGCCCTCAACGGTCAAGAATTACCCACCATTTCATTTACCACTGGACCCGTCACTCTCATCACATCAGGCAATCACACTGAAACCATCTCCTTCTTGATCATGGACTCTGCCCTTGCACCTGTCGTTCTCGGTCACCCCTGGCTCATCCGTCACAATCCCAAAGTAGACTGGCACCAGAAATCCATTGTGGCTTGGAGCAATAGATGTTATGAGTCCTGTCTAGTGTCTGTCTGTCCGTCGATTTCTGTTTCTGTTTTTCAGGAGGAGGCAGTGGATTTGTCTAACGTGCCCACAGAGTACCGGGACCTGAGGGAAGTGTTCAGTAAGTCTCGAGCAGCTTCTCTTCCTCCGCATTGTCCTTACGACTGTGCCATAGATTTACTGCCAGGTAAGTCTCCGCCTAAGGGCAAGTTATATTCGCTTTCTGTTACAGAAAGGGAGGCTATGGAGAAATATATTTCTGATTCTCTAGCATCTAAGTTCATCCGCCCTTCCTCTTCTCCAGCGGGGGCGGGGATCTTTTTTGTGGGGAAGAAGGACGGGTCTCTGCGTCCTTGCATTGATTACCGGGGGTTGAACAACATCACAGTAAAGAATACTTATCCTTTGCCGTTGATGTCTTCAGCCTTCGAGAGGTTGCAGGGAGCGTCAATTTTCACAAAACTGGATTTACGTAATGCCTATCATTTGGTTCGCATAAGGAAGGGGGATGAGTGGAAGACTGCTTTTAACACCCCCAGGGGGCACTTTGAATATTTGGTCATGCCCTTCGGGCTGTCTAACTCCCCGGCGGTCTTCCAGGCACTCGTCAATGACGTGCTGCGAGATATGGTAGATCAGTTCATATATGTCTACCTGGATGACATATTGATTTTTTCTTCTTCTCTCCAGGAATATTTACAGCACGTCCGGCGAGTGCTTCAGAGGTTGCTAGAGAATGGGCTTTTTGTCAAGGTGGAGAAATGCGCTTTTCATGCACAGTCTGTTCCTTTTCTAGGGTAAATTGTTTCATCTGAGGGAGTGTGCATGGATCCTGAGAAGGTTAAGGCTGTGGTGGAATGGCCAAGTCCAGATTCCCGTAAGGCCCTACAGAGGTTTCTGGGGTTCGCCAACTTCTACCGGCGTTTTATTTGCAAATTCAGCCAGCTAGCCGCGCCTCTGACTGCCTTGACCTCCCCCAGAACCACGTTCAGGTGGTCTAACACAGCCGAGGCTGTGTTTACCAAACTGAAAGGCCGCTTTGTTTCAGCCCCCATCCTCATAGCCCCTGATCCCTCACGTCAGTTCGTGGTGGAGGTCGACGCATCAGAGGTGGGGGTAGGCGCAGTGCTATCCCAGCGCTCTTCCGCAGACGACAAGATGCATCACTGCACGTTTTTGTCCCATCGTTTATCACCGGCCGAACGTAATTACGACATTGGTAACAGGGAGTTGTTGGCAGTCAAGTTAGCGTTGGAGGAATGGCGTCACTGGTTAGAAGGGTCGGGGGTACCTTTTATCGTCTGGACCGATCACAAGAACCTGGAATATATCAGAACTGCCAAAAGATTGAACTCCAGACAGGCTCGGTGGGCACTTTTTTTTGGTCGTTTTGATTTTTCTCTCTCGTACCGCCCGGGTTCCAAAAACATCAAACCCGACTCTTTATAGCGTATTTTTGACCATTCCGAACGGCCGTCTACTCCCGAGTGCATTTTACCTGAGAACCTTTTTGTCTCCACACTCACATGGGAGGTCGAATCGAAGGTCAAGACAGCCTTAGAAGGGGTAACGCCTCCGCCCGGTTGCCCACCGAATCGGTTATTTGTGCCGAATTACAGTCTGACGTCATTCAGTGGGGGGCATTGTTCCAACGTGGTTTGTCATCCAGGAGTTAATCGCACTAGTTTTTTGGTCAAGCAACGATTCTGGTGGCCACGTATGGCTCGCGACATTCACAGTTTTGTTTTGGCTTGCTCGGTTTGTGCCAGTGGTAAGACTTCCAATCGACCCCCAGATAGGTTACTTCAACCGCTGCCCGTCCCTTCGAGACCCTGGTCCCATATTGCGCTAGATTTTATTACCGCCCTCCCGACCTCTCTGGGCAACACGGTCGTTTTGACCATGGTGGACTGGTTCTCGAAGGCGGCCCATTTCATCCCCTTGCCCAAATTACCCTCAGCCAAGGAGACAGCGTTGACAGTCGTAAACCACGTCTTTCGCTTACATGGCCTCCCGGTGGACGTGGTTTCCGACAGGGGACCCCAGTTTGTGTACAAATTTTGGCGAGAATTTTGTAAGTTACTGGGAGCGACTGTCAGTCTGTCCTCAGGGTTTCATCCCCAGAGCAATGGCCAAACCGAGAGAGCCAACCAAGATTTGGAAAGGGTGTTGCGATGTTTAGTCTCCAAGAATCCTTCCTCTTGGAGCCAACAACTGTCTATGGTGGAGTACGCCCACAATGCGTTACAAGTGTCGTCCACGGGCCTATCTCCGTTTGAATGTAGTTTAGGTTACCAGCCACCAGGAGGCGTTCCTAGGGGGAGGGGTACTGTCACGGTTCACTAATTCATTGTTTCCTTCTCGTCTCGTGTTATTGTTGATATGTGTTTGTGGGTGTGTGTGTTTGTGTAGGTCGTGTGGGCGTGACTGGGCCAATTACCGCTGATCAGCGTCTCAGCTGAGTCTCGTTGGCAGCGCCAGCTGCAGCTCATCAACACACCTATATATATACTCACCAGTTTCTTCCCTCCTTTGTCAGATCGTTTTTTGATGTCCTCGTGTGTGAGTTCTTGTTTCCTGTTCCTGTTGGCGTTCCTGATCCTTGCTGCTGTCTGGTGTTCGTGTGTCGGTGTTCCGTTCGGTGTTGCTGTTTTCCTCGTTCTGTGTCAGGATTACTTCACTCTTCACCAGCGGATTCATCTCGTCACCACCTTTCATCTGTGTTGCCCGTCAAGGTCCCTTCGCCACTCATTACCATTGTGTTACTGCTGATACTTTCTCTCCTGGATTACTCTATAAACAGACTGTTTCACTCGCAAATTTGCTTCCTCGTATTCTGTCATGACACTTATTTTATGAAATTTCTAAACCTTCATCACAGTTTTACTGTAGCTCACTTCTGGAAAAGCACCAGTAATCCTGGGACTTAGTTGCACTTACAGTATGTTGCTGTTTCACTGTGATGAATCACTTCTGGTATTCATCCTTTGTAAGTCACTTTGTGCAAAAGCAACTGCAAAATAAATACAATAGATTTTGTTTATGCATATATGCACTACAGGCTAAGAGAATTCGAAATTAAAATTATTCAATAAAATCTATGGCCACTATGTTCTATAGGCAGATTTATAAATTAATGGTTGAGTTTAAATTTGTGTAGTTCCCCTCAAAAAACATATATCAGGAACAATCCTGCAGTCTCTCAAACTTATACCGGACACCACAGGAAAACCTTCCACACGCCAAGAAAACCTCTTCATTTCACTCCCTGGGGAGAACAGAGATAGAGAAATAGAGAGAGTGAAAGAAAAGAGAAGAAGAAGAAAATGTCTGCAGGCTATCCTAGGTAAATGGTTCTATTTTCCCTTCGGCAAAGGCCTCCATGACAATTGAGAACAGTGGCGTGAGCACTGGCCTGTCTAATAGATCCCTATAGAGGGACTTGGATTCCCCTTGGAGGAAGCGCACACCAGGCAGACATGCAGCGCTCTGTTCAAGGTGTGACTGTAAGATATGACTGCTGATGTACAGTCTACAGTGATTTGCAAGTTTTTTTATTCATCCACTTGTTTGGGAGTTATCTGTGGAAGCAGTCTTGGCACCGGACCATACAACAGGTTGGATACGGCAGCTAGATGCTTCTGTGTAGGAGCATACATACACAGTACAATGTGAGTAGTTGTTATCATACAGAGATATTCTGATTGGCTTTCATTGACTTGATCTAATGTAGTAAGTTGATCCAGACATATATTGAATAAAACCAGTTAATTAAGGCGCTATCACATAACGTGGTCCATTGTTACTTTACAGTACTGTACATTTTAGGCTGAAAACAAATACCTTTAGACAATGTTAGATAAGTGTAGACAGAAATGGATAAGTGTACTCTAATTTTATGTCATATTTAACAAGTGACAGAACACAACGTACTGTATTCTCTATCTAGTCTAGTATTTATTTTCTGTTAACAATGCTAGCAAAACTCAACAGTGATTATTTTATTATAAAATGTGGTTGTTTTATTACTAAGCATACTAAAATTGATTAATAGAGCCTGTAGAGTAACTGCCAATGTCATGCAGTACACTTTAACTCCTAATACTTCAGATTTGCAGAGATTTTTTTTTTCTTTTTATATATGTAATTTACTGATATATTTATTTATTCATAAAGACACAATTTTAAATTCCCATGAAGGAATCATGTACCTTTTTTTCTCTTTCTCCTTCTTGTACTATTGAAAACCTTTCAGCTTTTATAGAGCTAATCTGACAGGAAAATCTTTGAGAGGCTGCACAGACTAACTGCCCAGAGATTTCAACTGTCTGCTCTGGATGCCGAAATCGCAGTGCCCTGGATTCCTATTAGTCAAAACACCCCGAGCCTGTCCTCTTCAAACACACACACACACACACACACACACACACACACACATACACACATACACTTACACACCTCCCCATGCAGCACTGGTCAGGAGTGAGATGCCTGTCAACCTGTAGCATCTCTGACTGTCAAACTGAGCCTGTTATTTAGCACTCTCCTCCTGAAACACAGACACACTCACCCTTCAAATCTTCACTCGGTTTTAAATTGTTTTTCAGATGTTGTCAAAAGTGCTCAGAATGACTGACAATACATTTGGTGTTGTGTAATGAGACTGAATACATGGATATTAATTTAAGGTGCTTTTGCCATTTCAGTGCTGGTTTGCTTTTGACACAAGAGCTTTTTGTGTCTAATCTGATGGACTGGCAGAAATGTAAAAGTCATTACTTACATTGTAGAATTGTTTCCGAGTATGTCACGCTTGTCAGCCGCTGTGAAGTATGATTTCACAGCGTGATCTGAGAACAGGTGTTCATGAGCACTGTAGTCTATCTGAGCATGTGTTGAACAAAAGGGCATGGATCCATCATTACTTCAATAGTATCATTTGATAGAAAACTAAATCTAAGCGCAGCAAAAAAAAAAAAAAAGAGATGACTTGTTTCCTGAATCATAATTTTATTGCATCGGAAAACAGAACATCTCAGTTATCTCAGATAATTCTTTACACACAAAACAACTAATACATTTTTAAAGACCACCCTAAAAGTTAATTTAAAACGTATATGAATTTGAATATGTATTGACTAACGAAAGGATTTAGGCTTTATGCGTTTACTGTAATAATGAAGCAATAATCAAATAAATAAAATATACATTTTAAAATGATTATGCTGTTTGTTTACTGTTAGAAACAAATATGATTTTCAGAAGAAAAAAAAACCTACTATATTTGAAAATTATATTTACATAAACAAGAAGTAATTAATATATATGAATTATGGATTTATTTAGATTTATGAATGAATTCTCGTTTAAATGTTTCTTAGCTATGTTCTTTATCCAAACACTCTAAATATAAATGACCTAATCTAAACATTGTACTATTTGCAAATACATTAGAATTTTAAACAACTAAAAATAAATATATTAATAAATTAAAAAATAACATTTGTGAAAATACGCATTATAATTTGAACTTGAACAAGAATACGCATTTTCATAATATTTTAAAATGTAAACAAAACCAAAATACAACGTTGTTTAAATTATTATATTATTATTTTTTTTTCTCTCTCTCTCTCTGTCATCTTTTTCAGTGCGTTACAAACACATATTTGAGAAATGAATGTGGAATTTTTGGAGTATGGTGAAATATTAAGGTTTGTGAAATTATATTATAACGATAGGAGAGTTATTACAATGTTACTAAAAACTTTGACATTTAAAAGAATAGTTGTGCTCGCTGCAATCCTGTTAATTTGTTCTCACATGCCAGCCTATAATTTAAAGTGAGAGCTTCAATAGCACACTTATCTTAGAGATCCGTTCAGTCGCCACACTGTCTGAAAGATGAGACCAGACCGGAGCTCGTTGACTACCTTTGCTGAGATGTGAAAACTCGTGTCATACTGTACGCATGAATCGTTTTATATATATATATATTCTCTTCTGGTGCCTTTCCCACAGGGAACCAGACCAAATCCTGCCATTAGTTGCTCCCAAGTTTGGTATTGACTTTTTGGAATAACAGCTTTGCAGCCATGGCGTGATTTATGATGATGTACATTATTGATCACTTAAGGAGATATTAAGGTATTCAGAAATAAACGTGATGGTCTCATCATGGATGGCACAAGAGGCGCCAGGCCAGAGGAAAGTCTTTCAGCATTAATTAGCACGTCTGCGGATTGCTTTTTCCTCTGACTGTCTCAGTACTTTTAGTGAGACTCGTGTGAGATGTGGCCTCAAACAAACATGCTGACCATTAGTCTGTTTCTCAATAGCAACAGCATTACAATTATAAATAAACATTTTGACCGCTGTTAAAGTCCAGTTAGTTCATGTTTTTTGGCTTCAAGCTTCAACACTACTTTAAAAGATTTGTGAAATGACAAACAAAAAAAAGTGTATGCTGACATTGTTATACTATTTAAACTACATTATGCTGCGGTGCTGAGGTCCAGAGGGCACTGGGGAATCAACCAGTCCAGGTCCATTATTGCTGTTTTAGCAGAAAACTCCATTGAGAAGTTGTTAATTTTTTAGCCCAGAGTTCACAGGCTGAGAGACACAAGGAAGACATCGGCCTCGACAGTCTGGAACCGCCTTCATTTGAGCTGAAGTGGAAATTACTGACTCAATCAATAAACAAAGCCAAAGTGTTGAAATATTTATCGGCATGCTAATCCATCTCGGTCTATTATCTAAACATCGCTCTTCCACGTTTGGAGTAATTCTGAAAGCCATTTATGGATGTTAGTACACCTCTCGATGGACGCTGGGCCACGCGGCCCTCAGTGTGGAGCCATTAGTCCCTGCTGGTGTCAATAAGAGAGATGAAAGATCCGGAGGCGTCTCCCACCCTGAGTCAGCAGCGTCATACGAGAGCAAACTTACTAACGTTTCTTCAGTGCATTTAGATTTTGAAACATATATATCAACGTGCTAGTATTGTAATACCTTTTATTTAATTCAGATATTTATGAACACATGTGGATTGAATATATAATAACTAATGAAATGATTTGGGTATTGCATGTTTAATAGTGTAATAATAAATTAATGATTGAATAAATAAAACTATTATTTGTTTATTGTTAGTAAACTATTTGAAAACAATATTCACTGTATTTAAGGAGCAATGAATTAATGCATATTAATCATTGACTTATATTATAAATAAAGGGCTTTTTAGCTGTTTTCTTTATCTAAACAATATTACAATGGAAAATAACAGATTTTCTAGTGAATTGCTCTGTCACAGCCCTGATGTGAATATAATTACCTTCTCTATTTTAAATGCTTTGATTAATAAAATGTATAATCTAATTTCAGAAATGCCTTTAGTAATACACACAGACAGAAGGAGATAAATCCGAATTTGAGGTGGAACTCCATATTGTGCTTATAAAATCACCTTGGAATAATTAGCAGGCTTGACATCTAAAATGTATAATTCCCCAAGAAATAATTTAAAGTTCTGATGTAGTGAACTGTGGTCTAATTTAATTATTTTTGTAATACTACTACTACTTCCACTACTACTACTACTACTACTACTAATAGTAATTCTTGACTAACAATAAATAGTTAAGAAACTGAAACGGAATTGCATCTGAAATTTTAAGAAACCGTGTCATTCTAATGTGTGTTGAGTGTTTTTCCACTCTTTGAACTCTAACAAATTGCATAAATTATTATTTGTTATGATAGTCCTTTATAATAAACTTACTTAGTTAACCTCGGTTAGTTACATTAGTTAACCTGAACTAACAATGGAAAATCCAGTAACAATTTATGTTAAGGTGTCATTGTTAAACGTTCTTTGTGCTTAGTTTACTATTATAATAACAATAAATTATGCATAATTGCATGCAAGTAACCCTAAACCAAACCCTAATCTTAATCCTAACCATCAAGGTATAATTACACTGTAACAATGGCACCTTAATAAAGTGTAACAACAAATAGTTCTAAAGCATTATTTAATCATTAATCATCATTCAATGTTAAAGGGATGGTTGATTGCGATTTCACTATTTTAAAGTTAGTTAATATGTAATGTTGCTGTTTGAGCATTAACAATATCTGCAAAGTTACGAAGCTGAAAGTTCAATGCAAACGGAGTCTTATAAACGGATATTGTCTTTTAAAATGATGGCAGTTTTTTGTTTAGCCGACAAAAACGGCTCGTAGGGACTACAACGAGTTACTTCCCAGGTCCATTACGTCACAAACCCTGATAAACCCTGCCCCTGGGAACACGCAGCAAAGGGGGCGAGGCCATGTTGTGCTGCTTTATAGAAGAGAAAGAGAAAACTAGGCGTGCACGTAAAAATCTATTCATATCTGAATTGCGATTCTGTCTTCTAATGATTCCTATGGATTCATAAGTTTCAAAATCATATGTTATAAAGCAGAGGTTCTTAATATTTCCTGTTCCTCACATCCCCCTGCTCTGCACACGCTCTGCATATCTCTCTCTCTCTCTCATTCAGACCGTTAGATCAGGTCCAACAAACTGTTCCAATTATACACTTATTTTAACATAGCTATGAGAAGCGTTATACATGCGTGCAGTTGCTGTGCTGTGTTAAAGATTTAATCAGGATAAAACCATATATTAAAAGCTAACAGAAGTAGTAGCACTTACAAATAACAGCGTATCTAAAAGTATGAGACAACAATAAACAAAAAAACATACCATTAATAGCCATGCTTGCACAGGTTCTACGCGATCCTCTTAACTAATATCCTCTACGCTCAATCGGGCTCAAATTGATAAGCAATATCGACGATGCCATTGTTTACAATACAACCGGAGCACATGCCGCTGAGCTGAGGTGCGAGACGTTTAGACGCGCACTAGAGGCAGTTTAGCCAATCACAACACACTGGACCAGCCAGCCAATCTGAGCCCATCACGTATTTCTGAGGGAGGGGCTTCATAAAACCAGGAAATAATCGGGGCGTTTATCAGAGAAGAGACAGAGTGTAGAATAAAGCTAAATTATGTAAAAAATAATGTGTTTTTAAGAAAAACGAAGCATGAACACACAATCAAGCCTAGAAAAACTACAGTCAACCACCCCTTTAATTTCAACGTATATTTTAAATCAAAATATGTTCATATTATTCAGTAAACATGAGTTAACATAAACTAACAAAGAACAGGTGTACTTTTATTAACTCGCATTAACAAAGATTCATAAATACTGTAACAAATGTTTTGTTCATTGTTGGTAATGCATTAAGTAAGGTTAACAAAGGAAGCCATATGAAAAAGTAAAAAAACTAACAAACAAACAAAAAACAGTGATAACAGTCGTAGCAAAAAATGGATTAACCACTATTATGAATACAGGGGGAAGTTTTGTCCACCTCAAAATCTATGGGCCATAATTCCAGGAAAAGTGTTGCTTTACTCTTTCCTTTCAGCTGCAAACCTTCTACACTTCCAGTATGTTTGTCTCTAGACTCAACCCTGTCTGTGAGAGAGTGTATGCAAGAGTTTTCCCGTCTGTGTTATTGTGTGTCCTGCTTTAGCTGAAGAGTCTAGCCTAATATTATTGAATAATGTGTATTGAGTGACTGTTTGCATGATATATTAAATCTGAACTCAGTCTGAGAGTTAAGCTTTCTGTCTAGCATTCATTCCCCAGCCTCATAAACAGATTTAAAGCTGACGGTAATGATGAGGGTTAATACCCCATACCTGGTGAAACAGACTTCTTGTGTAGCTTTAGCCATAAGACCTCTGTAATAAGGCTCTGATGAAGGTTTAACTAATCCCATTGCAATTAATATAGATATTTCCCTGGAACCCAAGGGACCCCTAGTAAACAGGTCAGAGCTATTGCTTATCGAGGCAGTAATCAGCATTCACGGTGTCGTTGTGGGTTTGCATGGCTATACTTTTAAGACACTGTACTGAAAAGGTTAATGCTGCGGCATTTCACAGTTTATGACACTTAATAAAGATTTATTCCATTCATTCTCCAGGAGTAAATGGTGTCAGCAATTTTTAATTACAAGAGGTTAATGAGGTCAGCCCATACCGTGAGGAACTGATGAAACAGTCTTTTATTTAGAAGGTGGATTATTCTTCATACAGCAGAGAACCGGATGTCTCAAAAGGCAATACAGTTTGGCAGATCCAAACAAATTCTTGTAATACTTTTGTGCAAAGTATTTCAGAAATCTGCATCTTATTTACTAACCACTCATAATCCAATTTAACTGGGCCTTGAATGCACAGCAGGTATTTAAATCAACTCATTGTTACCCTTCGCAAACACAACTGCTTTCTATGTAAATTAGGCTCATTATAGATTATGCATCATTGACAAAACTCAACAGTATTTGCCTGCTGCAATTAACTTTGCGCCATTACTGCCCAGGGAAAGCAAGACGCAAGTGCAATTTCTTTTAAAAGATTTGTTTTGCGATTATGGTGGGGAAAAGCGCTATAATCGGGCATGTATCCAGAAGCATGGTGCAGACAAACACACTTCAAGGCTTTTAAAGAGCAGATTCAGGTGTCTGTACTGTAGTGGTGGATCAATGCTGTACGGTTCCAATAAAGCATGTCATATTGTAGTAGTCTGCTGTATTCCCCAAACCTTAGCACTCAGAACTGGTCTGCAAGATGGGGAATTTAACAAAATACATGGATACTTCTTAATGACCATCAACACTGAGGGGGGTGGGGGAGTGGGGGGTTAATAATGAAAAGTGTTCAATTTACTCAATTATATAATTTGTGATCTACACAACACAATTGTATTTCTGCTCTAAACTTGATTTATTTGCTTTTGAGTAATGTAATTCTCTAAAATGTGCAATCTACTAAATTATGAAGGGTGAATGTGAACAAATTTGTACTCAAGTAAAAATGATTCCCTTCCAGGAACTTGAGCTGCGTCGAAAGCGCTAGAGGAACGTCTCCAGCATGACCGCGCTCTGACCAGAGTGTAATCTGTCCAATGGATGGGCGAGACGTCATAGGCAGGTGACGTTACCGACCGGGAAGCATAAAAGCACGTGCGGTGGAGCCGGCGTTTGCTTTTTGTCATTCAGCAACCGCTACTCTGTCTGTGTGTCTGTCTTTTATGTTGTGAGTCTTATTTAGTGTTGTTTGTCCTGGCACAATCACTTGAATTTGGCTCCAGCAATATGTGCAAGCACTGGGGCGATAGCAAATCGCATTACGGGCTGTGTGTTCCTCCCTACACACGTTGTATTACTGCTGGGGATACACGCAGTCTGTGTGTGGTCTGCTTGAGAGCAGAGCACGCAGATTCAGCTCTGCCCGTTTTGTGCTTGCTCTCTGAAGTGAGCTATCACTAGTGTGCAATGAAGACGGACGAGCCCCTATCTTCTTCCCTTCCCTAAGACCTGTCTTCCTCCGAGGAGGTTTACGCGTTATTAATGAAACAATGTTTGCACAAGCATATTATGAATGAGAACAGCGCGCAGTCAGCTCTAAAAAAAAAAAAATAAAAAAAAAAAAAGGGGCTGATTGTGCTTCTTGGTTGGAGACTGGTTCGCCCTATCTCCTCCTGTATTCCCCAGATCTAGCGCTCTCGCTCCTTTGAGTGAGAGCTCGCCGTTGCAGCTCGCCGTTGCAGCTCGCATTGCCGAGGCAACGCGTGCATCTCTCATTCATATCAGAGAGCGATGCCCGAGTGGAACAGACACTAGCGAGCTATCTGTTCCCTTGCGTGGCGTTGTCTCTGAAGGCTCGCGGCTGCAGGTCAGGCTGGTGCGTGTCTGCACACCATGGCAGTGTTACAGGCGCACCAAGCTGACGTACCTGCTTAGAGAGCTGGATGAGGGATAGGGGCTCAATTTGATTGAAATATAAGCTGATCTCTGAGCTCCCTAGAAACACGGTCTGTGGTTGACCCTATCTGACATGAAGGAGAAGATAGGGTTTTCCTCATGGACGCCCCGCTTGCACCTTCTGGCCTGTTCGGCGACGCCGTCAATTACGTCGTCAACAGGTACCAGGAGGCTCATAGACAAGCGGTGGCGTTTCAGTGGTTTCTCCCTCGCCTATCTCTAGCTCAGGGGGCTGCTGGGTGGGAGCAGCCCTTGCCGTGTGCCGGCCTCTCTTCAGAGATGCACTAAACAGAGCGTGGCTACTCGCACCCCACCAAGGTGGGGTCGTGGGGGCAAGCGTTCTGAGTCGGGGACCTCTAAGGCTAAGCCGGATCTGCGGACTGGTCTTACGTCTAAGAGGTCCTTGGCTAAGAAGGCTGGGGGCTTACGAGGGCAGAACCCTCTGGGGCAGATCGGGTGTCCGTCTCCCCCCGGTGCCCTCGGGAGATCAGTCTGCCAACCCTACCAGTGTTCCAGGGCGCAGCTGGTTCCAGCGAGCGATGTTCTCAGTTTCTTCCGCCCCGAAGTGTAGCGGAGCTGAGAAGCTCGCCACCCCTGCGGGGGTCTCTA
Source organism: Barbus barbus (assembly GCF_936440315.1). Classification (NCBI taxonomy): domain Eukaryota; kingdom Metazoa; phylum Chordata; class Actinopteri; order Cypriniformes; family Cyprinidae; genus Barbus; species Barbus barbus. The sequence goes on along the minus strand of NC_136763.1, from coordinate 23,556,531 downwards.
GAGCTCCTGGTTCGGCCGTCTCCTGCCAGTCCTCCGCTTCAGGGCACCGAGCCAGCAGCTCTAGGTACACCAGAGGTCAGTCTCGAGAGACTGGTTCCCTTAGGAGACCATCTGGAAGCATGGAAACTACTGCCAATGTGTCTCTTTGGGTCCTGCCTTGCAGGGTCTGGTTCTATCAGCCTGATCTTCCTAGGAATGACGCGGGTCTGAGGACCGTCGTTCAATAGGAGGCTTTGGCTGAGGCAGTCCTGATGCTATGGCCAGGACTTACGAGGGCAGAACCCTCTGGGGCAGATCGGGTGTCCGTCTCCCCCCAGTGCCCTCGGGAGACCAGTCTGCCAACCCTGCCAGAGTTCCAGGGTGCAGCTGGCTCCAGCGAGTGATGTTCTCAGTTTCTTTCGCCCCGAAGTGTAGCGGAGCTAAGAAGCTCTCCACCCCGGGGGTCTCTAGAGCGCCTGGTTCGGCCGTCTCCTGCCGGTCCTCCGCTTCAGGAGGACGGAGGCCATCGAGGTGGTCCCTCCTCACGGAAGAGAGTCCGGGTTCTACAGCCGGTACTTAATTGTTCCAAAGAAGGATGGTAGATCTGCGTCAGTTGAACCGCTCAGTCATGTGACTGAAGTTCAGGGTGCTTACACTCTTCAGGCGTGTCTCAGGCCAAGTCTGAGGACTGGTTTGTCACGATAGATCTGAGGACGCATATTTCACGTCTCCATCCTCCCCTCTCACGGGAAGTCCCTGAGGTTTGCTTTTGGGGGCAAAGCTTACCAATACCTGCTCGGATCGAGTCGATCCTCACCTCAGTCTTGTCGCCCAGTAATGCTAGGGACGGACGCATCCCTCACCGGTTGGGGAGCGGTCATGAGTGGCCACCCTGCCCGCGGTCTGTGGAGCGGTCGCCATCTAACGTGGCATATCAATTGTTTGGAAATGTTGGCCATGTTTCGTGCACTCAATCACTTTCTCCCAGACCTAAGAGATCACCATGTGTTGGTGCGCACCGACAGCACAGCGGTGGTCTCTTACATCAACCACCAGGGAGGTCTGCGTTCGCGCCCCTTGTACAAGCTGGAGCACCAGATCCATGTGTGGTCCCAGGGCAAACTTTGCTCGCTCAGAGCATCTTCATCCCTGCTATCTCAATGTGGGAGCAGACATCCTGTCGAGGCAGGGGCCGAGGCCCGGTGAATGGATGCTTCACCCGTGGTGGTGAAGCAGATGTGAAAAGTTTTTGGCTTTGCGACTCAAGAGTCAGCGCTTGCCCTTCTAGTTCCTCCAGCTCCTTTGGACTGGACGCTATGGTAAAGACTTGGCCGAGGCTTCGTCTGTACATTTTCCCCGATCGCTCTGATCCCGGGAGTTCTGGCGAGAGTGCGCCAGGACGAGGTCAGCCTACTTTTGGTAGCACTGTTCTGGTCGGGCTGAGTATGGTTCTCGGACACGATTTCTCTCCTCGATGGCTCTCCGTGGGGGATTCCAGTCAGGAGAGATCTCCTCTCACAGGCGGGGACACTATCCTATCACCCCCGCCCGGAGTTGTGGAAGCTGTGGCTGTGGCCTCTGAGGGGGCACATCTCATAGCTTCCGGTCTCTCTACCGAGGTTGCTGAGACCATTCTCCAATCCAGAGCTCCCTCTACGAGGAAACTGTATGCCCTCAAGTGAAAATATTTCACTTCTTGGTGCGGAGACCGCCACCTTGACCCAGTTAACTGCCCGTTTGGTACAGTCCTGGAGGTCCTGCAGGCCCGTTTCTCCACAGGGGTAACTCACTCCACCCTGAAGGTTTACATGGCGGCTTTATCGGCCTACCACGCTTAAGCACGTTTTTGCTGTTGGCATCACTAAAGTTGTAGTTTCCAGCAGGCTTTGCATTGGACTTAAAGGGGTCATCGGATGCAAAATTCACTTTACAAATTGTTTGAACATAAACGTATGTTAGAAGTGTTTGTACACATCCATCGTATAGTGATAAAAATCCAGCCAGTGTTTTTTTTTTAATCCCTATTTTAAAATCCCCTTTCTCAGATCAGGCTTGTTCTGAGAGCCCTGTCAGAGTGACATAGTTCACAGGCTGCTCCCACGATAGTTGATTGACAATGCCGTCTTACCTTAAATCCACCCTGAATGAGCTGTCATCAGTCCGCCATTGTGTCAACTCCAGTGCAGGGGAAGACAAGATGTCTCCGATTAAGCGATTGAAGTGTTATAATAAAGTGGATATAATAATGAACATAGCAGTCGTCATTTACTCCCGACATGTGAGCCGCTGAAGATGCAGAGGATTGACTTTACTTTCGTTTTGAAGGGAATGCGATGATCCCCGATCTGCCTAAATGCGTCGATGTTCACTTGAATAATTCATGATCCAGCTTCATCTACAGAATAAGTGAATGTATAAGGTTTATTTTTTTTTATGAATCTTTGCAAGTCGCCTTTCCTAATGCTTTTTAGCCAGTTTCGCGGCTGAAGTTTACAGTCTGTTCGTCACTCCACGGAAGAGAAGGGCGGGGTCAGAAGATCTCATTAGCATTAAATGCAACATGGGCAAAAAAACGGCTTGCTGAAAACAGAGCTGATTTCACTATCATTAAGACATTTTAACCAAAGTATGTTATAGACTTTTCATTAAGACCCTAAAGAATCATATAAACTTTTGGAAAATGGGTATCCGATGACCCTTTTAATGGAAACATGCTGAAATTAAGTATTATTTTATGTGTTGTTGAGAAAAGAAGAACACTTCATAGTGATTTATGTTCAATTATGATGCATTTTAGAATTGTTTCCCATTTTTTATACTTCACTTAAGAAGCATGCAATACTTTTAACATTTAGCCAATTCATTATCTTGCTAGCAGTGGTGGGTGTAATGCATTAATAAGTAGCTAATTACTGCAATTTACTTGTATCTTGAAAACAAAGTAAGAAATTACTCTTAATTGCATTTATTCTTGTGAAATAGACTCTATAGCACAATTCTATATATAACACAATAGGGGATTTAACATAAATTTAACATCTCATGTTAAAATCTATGTTTTTAGTGTAATCTTCTCTTTTTAAATACTTTGGTCAGTTCAATAATTGTTTTGTTCAATAGTTGTATTGTTCAACTGGTCAAGGCTGATGTGGGATTTAAAAAGTAATTAGTAATAATAATGCAATACTGTTTAGAGAGAGATTAATACAGTAATCTAATTACACTGTTGAAAATGTAAATAGTAGCTAGTAATTAATGATTTTTGTTAGAGTAACTTACCCAACACTTCTAACTAGTACAATATTAGATTTCAAATACTGAAAAACGATATGAAATTAAATGACTTATTCCTGTCAGAGAACCATATAGAATCATTTGAGACTACTTAAGTTCATGATGTTGCAATTACTATTAACTTTTTCAGTGAATGGAGAAAACATGGTGCAACTAGGTCTTTTTACAATATTTACCAGCAGGGGTTGACAAGGCCATACTAACTAATAAATCTTCACCCCTTTGGGTATAAAACAACTAGACAAACCCACAACAAATATGTTATTTTGCATACAGTATTAAACCTGAGTTTCGGCACACATGCCAAGGTTAGAGCTATAATTTGACTTATTTACAGCTAATGGCCAAACAATTCAAGTTTACTCTCCACAAATCCAGAAGTGTTGTTCTTGTAATTCATCACAGTCAGCTCAGCCAGTGACCTCCCTTTGTCTTCCTCTGGCTCCCTGCATCTCCCTGTAACCCAATAGAGACAGAAATAAGATCAACTCCACTCTCTACTTGACTCAGTTCATCCCAGTCCTGACATCAAACGCATCGATTGAACAGCCTGCTCTAGTGAAGGTGAAGTGATCAGCACAACCATCGATTTCTCACATCACTACTGAGCTGAACGCAAACACTAGTCACCGTCAGAGACGGCTCCCTCCGAGGGGCATGAACACAAAACTCTTAAAAGTGCAAAACCACTAAATATCTTTTGGCCTGGATGTATGATGTGATAGTTATTTCCATTTAATGAAAAGTGTTTTAAATTTAAAAGAAATTAATTCTGTCATCATCTACACACCCTCATGTCCTTCAAAACCTGACTTTATTAATGAAACACCAAAGGAGTTATTTCCAAGCGGAATGTCTGCGAAAACAGTTACACTGAACAAGTTACACTGTGTAGGATTTATCTCTAAACAATTTTTACCAGTTTCACAATTTTGTTAGTAAATTTCACAAATAGTGTTTTCTTGCCAAATATACTCCAATAATCATTGTTTTATTTACAACTTTGATTTTATTTTGTATTATGTTTACTGTGTATTCATCAATATTTGTTAACATTCTCTGATAGTTTTTCAAAATAAAAAACAAGGTTACAGTTTATTTTAAGGTGTCCTTTTTACAGTGCAATTATACATGTAAATACTGAGTAATATATATATATATATATATATATTTAAATGTGAGGAAAAAAAATCTTATTCTAAAATCATATTCTCACTCATAATCATTTGCATGCATGCATCATGCATGCCAAGTGCGACCTGTGTTATTAAATTAAATATTAAATATTAAACCACTGGCCCTCAGGCTATGACTAGCACCTATATCATGTTTAGGAAGAGCGACAGGTCTTCGTCTAACGGAAGCACATAGGTGATTTTTTCAGTATTTCTGACATCCTGTTCTATCTCTGGAACCTTCTCCAGTGTGGAAAGAACATGCTTTCTAACAAAGCACACAGACCGCTGAATAACCGCTTTGTTAGTTCAGCGCTTTCATTTCTGCATGTTCGAGCATCTATAATCTGTTGTAGTGGTTTATGTTCTGAAGCTGAATTATCCAGATGCATGCACAAAAGAACAACTGTTGTTTATTTAGCTTCTGTTGAATACTGATGTCATATTTTAGGACAAAATGATATTGTTGTTTTTAATAATTCATTATCATTGTTGTCTTTTAGACTGGTTTTCGTGTAGAGACAAAGGCGGATCTCATTCATATTCAGAGGTTTTTGTATGTAACGTGCCCACATACATTTTAGACAATTTACTTATTGTCCGTTTTATTATTATTATTATTACATTTTTGCTTACTTCCTCAGATTAGTGGTGGTTTTGTGGCACGCAGTGAACAGGCTGAAGTGCAGGAAGTCTCAGCATCAGTATTGTTAGATCTTCCTGGTAGTGACGGTAAAATGCTAAAGTGTGCTGAAGGGAGTCATATCCATTTCGTATATTTCATGACCTCCATAATGTACCAGACGCAAGGTTAAAAGCAGAGCTTTAATTCCATCCAAGCGGTTGAAGTAATATTTCACATATGCTTGTGTGTTTATGTCAACATGAAATAGCATTTAGAACCTGACATCTTTCTTTCTGAGTGAAATTCAACAAGAAAAAATAATGCAGAGTGGGATTTAATGTAATCCATTAGGCATACATTAGATGGTGATATGACAGGTGGTTGGAGGGTAGCTTATATAAAGGTGTCAGTTTGTCTTTTGAATATCTGAATATTGTAATAGTAGTTTTTGTAATGTTATTAAAAACTGGTTTAAAAAGCAAAAAGTAGATTTTCTTGCTCAATACATTTATCTTGTTTTTCAGTACAAATCAAGACACTCAAACTTAAGAAGAAAATTAATATAGTTTTTTTTTTTGGAAAACAAAACTAAATAGTAAGACAATTCTTTCTTTCTTTCTTTCTTTCTTTCTTTCTTTCTTTCTTTCTTTCTTTCTTTCTTTCTTTCTTTCTTTCTGTCTTTTCTTTCTTTCTTTCATTCTTTTCTGATAGCTTTTTCAAAATCTTAAAAAAAGGTTATTTAAAAGACTCTTTCTTTCTTTCTTTCTTTCTTTCTTTCTTTTTTCTTTCTTTCTTTCTTTCTTTTTTTTCTGATAGCTTTTTCAAAATCTTAAAAAAGATTATTTAAAAGACTCTTTCCTTCTTTCTTTCTTTCTTTCTTTCTTTCTTTCTTTCTTTCTTTCTTTCTTTCTTTCTTTCTTTCTTTCTTTCTTTTTCTTTCTTTCTTTCTTTCTTTCTTTCTTTCTTTCTTTCTTTTTTTTCTGATAGCTTTTTCAAAATCTTAAAAAAGGTTATTTAAAAGACTCTTTCTTTCTTTCTTTCTTTCTTTCTTTCTTTCTTTCTTTCTTTCTTTCTTTCTTTCTTTCTTTCTTTCTTTCTATATTTTCTGATAGCTATTTCAACATCTTAACGGTTATTTAAAAAACACTCTTTCTTTCTTTCTTTCTTTCTTTCTTTCTTTTAGCATTGAATTTACCAGCATTTTTTTTTTATACTTTTTATTTATTTTTATCATCCAATACATATGAGGACATGAAAATAATAGTATAAATAATAAAAAATAATCTATACAGCTAATTATAATTGCTACAAATGATTTATTAACCCTCTCACAAAGGTGTTTTGCCCTTTTTCCATTTAGTTAAGTGAGCACACACACATACACCTGCGAGACCGAGCATATCTGTAGGAACTTCTGAATTTGTTGTTCGTAGTTCTTGAAAATAATCTCCTGCAGAGAGATGAGTTTCTCCAGTCCCATCATTCCTTTCTCAAAAATTCTTGTTGCCACCCTCTTTGCCGTCATGGTTCAGTGAAGCCTCCATTGCTGCCCATGAATCTAAAGTGAGTGAGGTTTAGCCCTGCCTCCTCAGACAGCGACGGCTGCCACACGGCCTGTATTGCTCCTTAGCACTTATCACCAACTGATTAACATTTCAGCTCTCGCACCCAACACAAAATATGTAAACTTGTAACATGAAGTTTAAGGAGAAGTTACTGTTCATTCTTAATGCTTTTACACAACGTCATGCAAAGGAAAAATCATTAAAAATCAATTAACGCTACACTTTGATGAAATATTACATTGGAAGAAATACGTACTTCATTAGATGCCATGCAGGCATTCAATCAGACTAGAGTGAATCATGAAGAAAATGAATCATGTATGAATTAATGAATTAATCACGTATTGAAAATTAATCATGGAAATTATTGACAAACAAACAAAACTGTGAAATGTTTGTTGTCGTTGAGAAATTCACATTAATGTCTTGTGAAAGAAGCCCTGATTTTTATTTTATTTATTTTTTTATTTATTATTAAACAAGCCACACTTATTTTTTACATTTATGCATTGTTGCTGTCTATGAATAGATTTCAAATGACTAGACGCTAACACAGTATTTTTAACAAGCAATCATGAAAATATGTGTAAACGTTTATAATTATCTAAACATTCATATTATCATTGCATTAAAAAAAATCGTTTTTAAATAATCGTTACCAGTAAATACAATCAACATTTGGTCCCAAACTAACTTAGAGCTTCATTTGAGCTTAATTTAAGATAAATCTGCACCCGTGGTACTCAATATGAGGATTTTTATATCATCAGATTTTTTTTTTTTAAGCTAGACAATAGCAAATTGACATACTGATACTATTCAGCCATGTCCCATATTTTGAAAAAAATAAAAGAAAAAGGATGCAAACTTGCTAACATCATATAAAGTACATGTGAAATAAAATATTTTCTAAGCATTCATCAATTCTTTTCACTCACCATTCATTGAAAAAGAAGATACAATTGACTTTTTACTATATAATTTACTAAGCCCTATTTGTGGAAACTGCCTGTTGTTTTTATATGTCAAGCACTATTTGTAATCGTAGATGTTCTCGTCATGTTTAGTTATTTTTATCAGTTCTTAATGAATTACATCTGCTAGAAATAAAAAATCAAAATCTGAAAAGACTATACATCAGTAGTAATATATCTTGAACTCCTGTGTGATGGAACTAATGCGAAGGTATATATTTAATTAATGAACCTGGACTAATTTCTCTCTGACAAACATTTGTTTCATTTTGGATTTTTTTTTTTTCACCAGTTGTTTGATCATCAAAGAGCTTTAATTACACAGTTTCAAAGTTTCTTCTAATCCTGAGATATTTTTGCTCTCCAAAGAGCAAAACAAGATAACAGACTGGATGTTATTTTTATTAATATAAAAGTGTGCATTACACTTATATACCTGACTAACAACTACATTTAAAAAATAAATAAATAAAACAAAATAGAAAATAAATTTACATTTATTCATTTAGCTGACGCTTTTATCCAAAGCGACTTACAAGTGCTATATATGTCAGAGGTCGCACGCCTCTGGAGCAACTAGGGGTTAAGTGTCTTGCTCAGGGACACATTGGTGTCTCACAGTGGATTCGAACCCGGGTCTCTCACACCAAAGGCATGTGTCTTATCCACTGCGCCATCACCACCCCAATCAGATGTGACTTACAGATGTGAAGATACATTAGAAATTGAAAAGGTCTTTATTTGTTGATGTCTCTGTTAATTTGAAGTTCCCTGTTATTTTTGCCCATAAACAATTATTTGTATTACAGTTTCCAAAGCGTGCTCATAATTCCAGTTCTTTCCCTGTGGTACTGTAAAAGCAAGCAGTGACCTGTTTCACACTTGTTTTATGTCAGAATAAATCAGAAATTAGAGACAACAATCTTAAATGGAGTGAAATGGTGTGTAACAGGTTAAAACATGCTTTTGCTCTCTGAAAACGAAAACAATGAAACATTCCCTGAATGAAAATGAAACCATTAAACACGGAGACACACATTCGGTAGGGTAATGGCTTCCATTAAAGCATATTAGCCTTGCCTTTTTTTCATCTGCCTTAATTTTCAATTGATTCATTTTCAATATATTTTAGCGCCACTTCAGTAGCTGTGTTTCGAGCTATTATTTAAAGCTTGATTAGAGTCTTATTCTTTATGGAATTTTAAGAAGTTCCATTAAATCCTGGGTTACGTGGTTCTGGTAAAATATGTCACTTTGACTTCACAATTTGCTGGCAAGCTCTTTCACTCCTCAAAAACCATAAAATATTTCTCATGCATGGAAATGTTGGTGAATGTTAATTAATTGCTTGTTCAGACCATATCACCGCTGCAACGAGTTAAGATCTGTCTCATAAAATTAAAGCCAATGGCAATGATAAAGCCTTTAAAACGTACGTAGAAGAGAGTCATGTTTTACACATAAAACAAAAAAAAGTTAATTACTACCTTTTGCTGTATGTTTCAACTCATGTTTTTTTTTTTTTTTCTGTAGATGACCTCATGGATTTTAAGATTAAACATTGGCACTGGTGCATCTGGAAGAGAGGGTACTGTTTCTTACTATGTATAAAATATTGCTGTGAATGGTTCTGGAGAGTGGCTATTTTTCGGACAAGGCACTGTTTGTTTAAGCTTTAAAGTCAACATGAATTCATAACTGATCCTTCACGTTCCAGATCTTATTGTACTTGATTTATTTGGCCCATGTTATTCCAAAGAAAGAGAGAAGAAATGTCTGCAGTCTTTGCTTGTTATCTTTTTCCACATTATATTTATGTTTCACACAATATCAGTGTAAAATGGCTTGTGAATGCAATTTCATGTTGAGCTATTTATGCCATTTTCATCCTAGCAAACATAAAATGTCCCCTCTATCCAACAAACGTCACAGAAACAGGTGTCCTGAGAAATGCCGGAGTCTCTGTGACAGCCCTGGGTTCTGTAAAAACTGCACTAAAAAATCTGACCGTGACCCCAGTGTTTTAGCCCATCAGAGAACTTGGAGGCGCCTCTCTACCTGTGAATTGTTTTGAGCGTTTGGGTTTGCTGACAGCAGCTTGACTGACGTGTGTTTGGAGAGCTGGGTTGTGAATTGAGGAGACTGTGTCATTCACTGTCATGATTTATAATCCCAAAAGCATTAAATAAGATAATTAAACAGGAGAGACCAGGGATGGTTGTAACATTTGTTTTGTTGTTGCTTTAATCATTTGTAACTATTCAACTATTTGTTTGTTTAAAGTAATTTTCCAAATCCCACCCATTTCATAATTTTATTTCTTTATTTCATAATTTCTAGACATTTTATTCTGAAACATTTGAATAACAACGACAACACAACAAATCTGAAATATTACTAAGATACCATCATGTTTTATTTTTATTTTTTTATATTATAAATATTAAATATGTATCTTATGCAGTAATGATATAAAACATATTTAAAACATGTTTAAAAGATGCAATATCTGCATAAGATTTTCTTTGTTTATATTTATGTCGAGCCATTTTCTCAATTCCAACCCATTTCATAATTTTATTCAAAAAGTATCAGATTGAGACAGTTTACTCTAATAAATAATAAAATAATACATATAAAATACTACTACTACCACCTCAACTACTACTACTACTACTAATAACTACAATTTTCTCCGTTATGATAATTTGTCATAATTTTCATTATTTGTAACTTACTTATTCATTCAATTATTTGTTTGTTTAAAATATTTTTTCCAAATTCCACCCATTTCATAATTACATTTCTTTATTTCACAATTTCTAGACATTTTATTCTAAAACAGCAACAACATTCGAATAACAACGACAGCACAACAAATCTGAAATATTACTAAAATACCTTTCCCTATCGATACTCCACTCGTACTGCGTCTTGCTAAAGACGCTATGGGAAAAAGCCTTTTTTCTCCTTTACTGAAGCCTTATTCAATCACGCAGTGAAACTGCACGATCATTGGTTTGTGCAGTGTGATAAAACGAACCAATGTGTCGGCAGCGGAGCTGCACGAGCCTATGGCGACGGAGCCCGCCAGATCCCGCCAGAATGGGCGGGGTTATCTGGCTATATAATCAGCCGTCTCGCCATAGGATCCTCAGATTTCTTCTCCTTCAGCGACGACATCTCGCCTTCGCTGATCCCAAGAAGCCGCCATCGCCGTTGACACGCCTCGCAGCTGAGCCAGAGACCTCCTGCCTGCTGAGACGACGCTCTTCGCGCTCCAGCCCCGCAGAAGCCCCGGTCTGTTCGCTGCCGCCATCCGGCGAATTCACGCACTCTAAAAGAGCAAATTTAGGCGTTGTTTCAAATGCCTGGCCGACTTTGCGGCTCGTGCAGGGCTCCCCTGCACTCCGATGACGGCCACAGCGAGTGCGTTTCCTGCTTGGGGAAATCCCATGCAGATGCAGCGCTCGCTGACACTGAATGCTCGCACTGCGAGCGTTTCAGTCTCGCCTCTCTGCGCTCGCGGATCGCTTTCTTTTCAGAGAGCGATCCCGCCCCTCGCGCCCTCCCGTTTTCTTCCTCCCAGGCACCTGTGAGGAAAAAGCGGCGGGGCAGAGGATTTCAGTGCTTGGCTGAGAGCGAGCTCACGCCGGCTCGAGTCCCGCGTGCCTCGTTTTCGCCACAGAGAGAGCATTCTCCCGTCCTTTTTTCCCAGCCCGACCAGCGTCCCTCCGCTGCCGCGAGCGATCTGGTCTCGTTCGGAAAAAGTGACGAAGAGCTGGCCGATGACAGCATGTCATTGGCAGCTTCTGATGCGGAGGAGCTGTCGGGCTCTGCTGTAGACTCCGCCCTCCCGCATTCTTCAGCGCCCAGCACCGCTGCAGCTGGGATGGACGCCGAGCTCTTCCGTGTCCTCTCCAGAGCGGTTGAAGAGCTGGGACTGGATTGGTCTCCACCAGAGGAGCCCTCTCGCAGCCGTCTTGATGAGTGGTTCCTGCCGGGGCGCCGTCAGGCCCCTCTACAGCGACCCTCGCCGTTCTTCCCTGAAGTTCACGACGAGCTGACGAAATCGTGGCGCGCCCCCTACTCCGCCCGCCTCCGCACTTCCTCTTCATCCGCCCTCACTACAATTGACGGCGCTGAAGAAAAGGGGTACGGGAAAATGCCTCAACTGGATGAGTCAGTGGCTGCCCATCTCTGCCCACCCACTGCCATCGGCTGGAAGGCTAAAGCCGCCCATCCGTCCAAGCCATGCAGGACCACTTCAGCACTCGCTGGACGCTCCTATGCTTCAGCTGGACAGGCGGCGTCGGCGCTTCACTCTATGGCGGTTCTACAGGTCTATCAGGCCAAACTCCTCGCTGCTATGGACGAGTCTGAACCTGATCCTGCAACTCTCAGGGAGCTGAGAAGTGCGACAGACCTGGCCCTGCGCGCCACCAAGACCACCGCCCAGGCGATTGGACGGTCCATGGCCAGCCTAGTGGTGCTCGAGCGCCACCTGTGGCTCACGCTGACGGAGATCAAGGACGCAGACAAGGTTTCCTTCCTTGATGCACCGATTTCGCCTAGCGGCCTCTTTGGACCTGCGGTGGAGGGTTTTGCTGAACGCTTCACGGAAGCACAGAAGGCGTCGCAAGCCATGCGACACTTCCTGCCCAAGCGATCAAGCTCTTCTGCTGCCGCTAGTCGCCCCAAGCCTGTGCCGACTAAGCAGCCTGCGAAGCCCCCGCCTCCTGCCTCCGCCTCTCAGCCTGCCAAGGCTCCGCAGACGCGAGGGCGTTCTCGATCGGCCAGACGCTACCCCCATCCGCAGCGCCAGGGGCCCCGACCCAGGATTGTGTTGGACCCTGCGCCTCCAGCGTCTTCCTGATCTGCAGGCCAGGAAGAGGAGAGGACCAAGTCCCGCCGCGGCCGGACCGCCCGCCAAGCGGCCTCTCTTAAAAAACCTCTTGTCACTCCGCTCATCGCCGGGTGCAGAGCACATTGTGTCTGTTGCAAACACAGGGCCCGTACAAGCGTCCTTGCAACCGTCCGTTGTTATAATGGGCAAAATAAAACACAAACATTCTCAAAGAGAGAGCAAATTTCCTCTTCCTTCCATCACGAGCGTCCTGCCTCCGTGCAGTCGATCGCTCGTGTTTATCCAACCTCTTGCCACGCGGGCCGAGGCCTGGAAGGCCATCCCCGGAGTGTCAGAATGGGTTGTACGGATAATAGAACGAGGTTACTCACTCCAGTTCGCTCGCAGACCCCCGCGCTTCAGCGGCGTGGTCTCCACTTCTGTAGACGGCAAGAACGCTCACGTTCTACGTTCAGAAGTGATGACGCTGCTGGAAAAGGGAGCCATAGAAATGGTTCCTCCAGCTCAGAGCGAATCAGGCTTTTACAGCCGTTACTTCCTCGTTCCCAAGAAGGACGGCGGCCTCCGGCCCATCCTCGATCTCAGACGCCTGAATCGCGCCCTCATGAGGAGGTCGTTCAGGATGATCACACTGAAGCAGATCCTCTCGCAAATTCGCTCAGAGGACTGGTTCTGTTCCCTGGACCTGAAAGACGCATACTTTCACGTCCAGATAGCCCCCCATCACAGACGATTCTTGAGATTCGCCTTCGAGGGAGTGGCTTATCAGTACATGGTCCTTCCCTTTGGACTGTCCCTGGCTCCACGCACTTTTACGAAGTGCATGGACGCGGCTCTTTCCCCTCTCAGGCAGATGGGAATCCGCATTCTCAATTACCTCGACGACTGGCTCATTCTGGCCCAGTCAGAGGTACAACTACTCTCACACAGAGCCCTCCTCCTCAGCCACTTAGAATGCCTGGGGCTCAGGGTCAATTTTGCCAAGAGCGCACTGTTTCCCAGCCGACGGGTGTCGTTTCTGGGAACAGTTTTGGACTCAGCTCAGATGAGAGCTGTGCTAGCGCCGGAACGCGCTCTGGCCATTCAAAAGCTTGCAGCCTCGTTCCAGAGCGGCACCGCTCGCCCCGTCAAAGCGTTTCAGAGGATGCTGGGCCTCATGGCCGCAGCATCGCCGGTGCTACAGTTGGGCCTGCTTCACATGCGGCCACTTCAGCGCTGGTTGAAACCACGGGTTCCGCCCCACGCATGGCGACACGGTCGCCTACATATCAGGGTGAGCCAGGCCTGTGTAACAGCCCTAGCCCCCTGGAAGGACCCACAATGGTTCAGAAAGGGTGTGACCATAGGGATGGTCTGCAGCAGGAAAGTTGTCACGACAGACGCCTCCAACATGGGTTGGGGGGCGCTGTGCGAAGGCAAACCGACCTTTGGCCTTTGGTCGAAGGCGGAGCAGAACCTCCACATCAACTGCTTAGAGATGCTAGCAGTGTGTCGAGCCTGCCAGTTTTTCCTGCCAGAGCTAAGGGGACGACATGTGCTGATCCGCTCAGACAACATGTCAGTGGTGTCCTACGTAAATCACCAGGGAGGTCTCTCCTCGAAGCGCCTCTTCCTTATGGTAGAGCGACTTCTGGAGTGGGCTCAGCTCAACTTGCGCTCGCTGAGAGCAGCACATTTGCCGGGCAGATTGAACCAAGGAGCGGATATGTTATCACGGAGCAACGTCCCCTCAGAAGAGTGGATGCTCCACCCGCAGACGGTTCGAATGATCTGGAGAATCTTTGGCAAGGCCGAGGTAGACCTTTTCGCCTCCAAAGACAACTCTCACTGCCCAGCCTATTATTCGAAGGTCAAGGACGCGTTGGCCCACGACTGGCCCAACCTCCTCCTCTATGCATTCCCTCCGATCGCTCTGATTCCTCAGGTCATCAGGCGAATCAGGGAACAACGACACAAGGTCTTGTTGGTGGCCCCCCTGTGGGAGAACCAGCCTTGGATGTCAGAGCTGACCCAGCTGCTAACCGCAGCCCCCTGGCCCGTGCCCCTGAGACGAGACCTCCTCTCTCAGGCGAACGGTTTATTGTGGCACCCTCGTCCCGAACTGTGGGCGCTTCACCTCTGGCCGCTCAACGGGAGCCTACCAGCCTCCCAGAGCGAGTGCTAAATACCATTTCTGAGGCTAGAGCCCCGTCTACGAGACGCCTCTATGCCCTTAAATGGGCGGTTTTCTCCGAATGGTGTCTAAACCGCGGTGAGGACCCCCCTACATCTGAGTTGGCGGTGATTCTGTCCTTCCTGCAGGAACTGCTGGATAAAGGACGCTCTCCCTCCACACTCAGGGTGTTCGTATCGGCTATAGCGGCCTTCCACGCCCCTATCGCGGGCCAATCAGTGGGCAGGGACAATGTTATCGTCCGCTTTCTAAGGGGTGCCAAGAGGCTGAATCCGCCTCGGCCCCTTACTGTCCCTACGTGGGACTTACCCACTGTGCTGAGGGCCCTGAGGGGCCCTCCTTTTGAGCCGCTCCAGTCTACGAACCTTCGGTCGCTGTCGCTGAAGACTGCTTTGCTACTAGCACTAGCGTCAGTCAAGCGAGTAGGAGACCTGCAGGCGCTCTCTGTGAGCCCTGCCTGCCTGGAATTTGGGCCAAACGACTCCAAGGTCGTCCTAAAACCAAGGCATGGATACGTACCTAAGGTACTTTCCACTCCGTTCAGAGCTCAGGTCATCACACTCTCCGCGCTTCCTCCCTCTGAGGAGGACCGGGAGTTCATTCTGTTATGCCCTGTTAGAGCCCTACGGATCTACTTTGAGCGTTCCGCCTCCTTCAGGCGCACGGAACAGCTCTTTGTTAGCTTCGGTAACCGCGCCAAGGGGCTTCCGGTCACGAAGCAGAGACTCTCTAAGTGGATAGTGGATGCCGTTACGCTGGCTTACTCTTCCTTGGGCCTTCAATGCCCCATTGGAGTACGAGCCCATTCGACTAGAGGCATTGCCTCGTCGTGGGCCTGGTCTAGCGGTGTGTCCATTACTGACATTTGTGTGGCGGCCGGCTGGGCCTCGCCGTCCACATTTGCAAAGTTTTATAAGTTGGATGTACCGACCTTACAGGCCAAGGTCCTATCTGCTTAGATGAGTATGACTTATGTTGTGGGAACATCCCTAACGGAGATCTCTTGACTGCATGGGCACTCAAGCTCTCTGATGGGTTCCTTACATATCTCAGCCCTGAAAGTGCTGAGTATGCGAGGAATACATGGAATGACCCGGGCCGAGCGTGACCTCTATGAGCTCAGCTCGCTTTAGCCCGAGTATACTATTATACTTCCCTCTGAGCATGTAATGCTTATGGAGGTATTTTACACAGTCGTTCCTCTACCATAGCACGGCGTGATTGAATTGTGTTCCCATAGCGTCTTTAGCAAGACGCAGTACGAGTGGAGTATCGATAGGGAACGTACTCGGTTACTATCGTAACCTCGGTTCCCTGAGATACGGAACGAGTACTGCGTACTTTGCCGTGCCAGGTAGCTGCACGACTCAGTCGTCGCTTCAGTCGAAGTAAACCTGAGGATCCTATGGCGAGACGGCTGATTATATAGCCAGATAACCCCGCCCATTCTGGCGGGATCTGGCGGGCTCCGTCGCCATAGGCTCGTGCAGCTCCGCTGCCGACACATTGGTTCGTTTTATCACACTGCACAAACCAATGATCGTGCAGTTTCACTGCGTGATTGAATAAGGCTTCAGTAAAGGAGAAAAAAGGCTTTTTCCCATAGCGTCTTTAGCAAGACGCAGTACTCGTTCCGTATCTCAGGGAACCGAGGTTACGATAGTAACCGAGTACGCTTTCTTTCTTTCTGTTTATATTTATTTCGAGACATTTTCTCAATTCCAACCCATTTCATAATTTTATTCAAAAAGTATCAAATTGAGACAGTTTACTCTAATAAATGATAAAATAATACATCAAATACTACTACTACCACCTCAACTACTACTACTACTACTACTATTACAGTAATAATAATAACAACAATTTCCCCATTTCATAATTTATTTAATAATTTCCAGAAAGTAGACATTTTATTCTATAACAGCAAACAAATTGGATCAATAATAATAATAATAATATCTGAAATATTACTAAGACACCATCGTGTATTTTACGAAATATTTAGCAGACGTCATTATTGAACTGTTGTAGCCCAGATGTTGAAAAGATGTAACATCTGCATAAGATACTC
Organism: Barbus barbus; assembly: GCF_936440315.1. Lineage (NCBI taxonomy): Eukaryota > Metazoa > Chordata > Actinopteri > Cypriniformes > Cyprinidae > Barbus > Barbus barbus. The sequence continues at coordinate 23,539,805 of NC_136763.1, read as the reverse complement.
TTTTTGGCCACTCAGAATGTCATTCTTTACATCAATTAGCAATAATTCTTATAAAGCATTACCTAAAGGGCAGACATGACATCAAACTCATAAAAATCCTGAACAAATCTCAGCAAATGAGTCCAGTCAGTTTCAAATCATCATTCACAGATGTGTTGTGCCATCATAGTGAGATTCAGACGGGACTGAAGCACACAACATGACATTTATTGAGAGGCTAATTTCAGACTCTTAAGGATCAGACTGCAGTCATCAGGACCCACAGCGTGAAGAACCACACTGGAGAGCGCTTACTTCCAACCTTGTGTGATACATAAAACTATATACCCATAGTAAAAATGTACTGCTTTATGGAGTTCTGAATTGTATCAATTATGAATGTTTAAAAGTACTAAAAAGAGACGATAACACTTTAGCAGAGGGACCCATTCTTAATATTAACTAGTTGCTTATTAGCAAGCCAGTTATTAACTTATTGGCTGTTTATAAGTATTTATATAGCATTTATTTTACATGACTATATTTTACATCCCTATTCCCATCCAATACTTAAACTTAACATCTACCTTACTAACTATTAATAAGCAGCAAACTAGGAGTTTATTGAAGTCCTGTTACACGTCCTGGCCAGGATTTCTATATTGCTTTGATCCAAAGTAAGAGAGTGTTTCGAAAACATAAGGAGCCGATATCATACACTGATCGGTCTGAACACGCAAACAAAGCCAAATCCTAGATATTTTAGGCAATATAGAAATCCTGGCCAGGATGCGTCTGGGAAAAATGGCACATATGGTCCCCCTAATTGAGTACATAATAAAATATCTGTCTATTGATTGCACACTGCGGTGTCTTGGCAAATGAGACGTCAAATCTTAGATGTTGTTCTGATATTCAAGAGGTTAAAGTACTGTGGTCTGTTTCTCAAAAAGACATTATTTCAGGAACATTTTGCCATCTACAGCAGGTCTGAGTCAAATGTGTGATGTCTGACAAAACAGCAAAAATGTGATTTGAAACACCATGAGGACAAGTGAAGTATTTTTAAGGTGAACATTTTCAAAAGTCTCTGTTTGCTCTCCATTTAATCTCAGTGCTGTAGAAGAAACAATTGAAGGGGGGGAATCTTATTTGTGATTTTCTTTCCTATTGGAAGCTTCACAGCTAAATTGCTTGCCTTGACAGGTAAAGGATGACGATATTCAAGGGGAAGAAAACACAAGGTGACTTGTTCTACCCACATAGCGTGAAGATTTTGCTTTGATGATGTTCTAATTTAGAGCTGTCTTTTATCTCGACGCGATCGATGCGCTGAATTATTTGCTGAATAAATATTTGAAAGGAAAAAATCTGAGCTTTGTTACTCCTCTGAATGTTCGATTCACCCTGAAGTACTTTTCAGTAATTTTTCAGAATTTCTTCTTCTAATCCTAAAATAAGACAGATTTGAATGCATGTTATTCATAAATCTGGTCACAGGAATTGAGCAGTCCCTGACCAATGCTGTATTATAACCCTATACATCACATCTGCCCTGAATCCCAATAAGGCTAAATAAAACCATTTGATCACCTGATGGTTTAGTCGCCTGATGCTCTCTCGCCATCAGCAAGGCAATTCGTAATCAATATTCACCAAGAAAGCACACCTACATTCAAGGTTGTGCTTCGAACCTGATTAATTAATGATGCTGTGTTATGTCCCTGTTGACTTCATGATGATCTTTCACAGGCAGAATACAATAAAAGATCTAAAAGGTGAAGATGTGACCTCAAGTGTGGAAAGTTTCTGAACCCTTTCTTCTCTTTTTGGATAAAACATAAATCTGTTCAGGACAACAACTTTGGATAAAAATGTGCCAAGACGGTCCCACTTTTGAGTCCCTTATACCTGTGTACTTACATAGTAACTAGATGTGTATGTAACCACAGAGTAAGTACACATTGGTACATAGTATCTACAGCTGTAATATTTCTATAACTACACACATGCAACAACCCTCAAAATGGTATGTATAAGTACAAATGTGTAACAGGACATTGGTAACAACACTTTTTTCACTTCACTAAGTACTCGTGTAACAGGAATTATGGTAACACTTTATTTTAAGGTGTCCAAATACAGAGTAATTATCTAGTTAAGTACTTAGTAGTAGCAGTTGTACTTACATGAAACAAAATATACTTACCATTTAACTAATATATGGAACGGCCTGTAATTTCAGTTTGTATTTATGTACATGTAATAGGCAGCTACCGTTACACATATGTAACAGACCGAGTCTATTACACAGCTACTTATGTAAGCAAAAGATTGTTACATATGTGTTGCAGACTTTATACAACATAATTATAAATGTAAGTACAAAGACATAAGCTACTTAAAATAAAGAGTATCAAGATTGTACTTAAGTGTACTTCATGTGTATCTATATTGTACACCTTATCCAGCTCCACCTTAGTTTGATTTAACCCACCAGGACAGTTCGTAAGTCGGGAAGAAGGAGGCGGGAACCGACAAACATTTAAAGATTTAATAATAAAAACAAACAAACACAAAAGCAAAGCGGCAGCCCCTCACGGACGACTGCCGCACACAAAACACAAAATAAAATCCAGGCCTGGTCCTCTCTCGTCTTCCACTGTCATCACTCCTCCTTTTATCCTTCTGGAGCTCCTCCGTGGGACTCGAGACCGGTGAGTGGCGCAGGTGTCGCTCATTATCATTCACTCCACCGGCCTCTGTCCGCTCCCACGGCTCTCGGCCCCGCCCCACTCACTACCACAACATGCAATACCTTTCTAATTACATTACAATTACATAATATTACACAGGCATAAGCTACTTAAAATAAAGTGTATCAAGATTGTACTTAAGTGCACAAGTAGCTGTGTAACAGACGCGGTCTGTTACATATGTGTAACATTAGCTGCCTATTACTTCTACATAATTACAAACTTGTAAGTACAGGCTGTTCCATAACTTAGTTACATGTAAGTACATTTTGTTTCATGTTAGTACAACTGATAATACTAAGTACTTAACTAGGTAATTACTCTGTATTATGGACACCTTAAAATAAAGTGTTTCCAGAATGATATACATTTTGTAACAACAGTATGTAAAAGAGTTTGATCAAGGGGCTGGAGATGGGTAGGTTTAGGGGTGGAATGAGATCCAGGCGGTGGAAACGGATAGGTTTAGGGATATGTAAAGTGGGAGGAGTTGGATCTTGAGTTGGTGGAGTTGATGCTCCACTGTATTACCAGTGTACTTACATGGTAACTCCTCAGGAACTGTCCACTTAATATTAAGTGTAAAATTCTGGACACCAACAACAATTTATATGTAAAGCCAAACTTACTGGCCGCTGCTGTGTAACATCAAAGTAATTACATGGTAAATCCATAGGAATTGTCTACTTAATATAAAGTGTAACACTTTACCAAAAAGTGGTATTAGTCCTGTTACACATTTGTACTTTCGTTACCAAAAAGTGTTGTTACCAATGTCCTGTTACACATTTGTACTTACACAAACATTCAGCGGGTTGTTTCATATGTGTAGTTACACAAACATTAGAGCTGTAGATACTATGTATCAATGTGTACTTACACTGGGGTTACATACTACGTACACATCTAGTTACTATGTAAGTACACAGGTATTAGGGACACAAAGTGGAACCAATTATTTTTTTCCTCAACAACAACAACATTAATAATAATAATAATAATTTAATTATTACTACCACCAGTGTGCAGCTAATGACCTTTTTTAAACCATTATTTTCTTCCTTTGTTTAATTATCATTAACAATACTTTTCTTTCTTTTTCTTTCTTTCTTTCTTTCTTTCTTTCTTTCTTTCTTTCTTTCTTTCTTTCTTTCTTTCTTTCTTTCTTTCTTTTTCAAAGAAATTCAACCTTTTACATTTTTTTTTGTTCTTTAACCTCTGGACAGTTACACCTTCTATACATTTTAAGTTACTTTTATTCCGTGTACTTTTAACTCTACCTATATTTTGCCTAACAATCAAAATCAAGAACAATCTGTGATCAGGGAGCCAGCCACAAAATTAGAACAATGTAAAGCAAATTTAAGTTTAATTTAAAATATACTGCTGTTTGAAACATTTGCAGAATGCACTCTACCATTTCATATTACATTAAACCTGCTATTAGACAAATGTCTATATTTCAGTGTATACTGCACAATATTTATTAAGTATGCCTGAATGCTATTCTGCACATAACCTTTGTCTCATCTTTGACTCTTATGTCTCCTATAGGAGTTGTGAGGATTTCAGATGAGTTCAAAGAGGCGCAGGGGAAATTTCTGGGTTACGTCAGCAGGTGCAGCGCAGGGAGCTGTCTGAGAGAGACTTTCTGAAGACTGATAGTTTCAAACAGGGCTTCAGAGAGACAGGTTCAAAACTTCATAAACTGCAGTTTTCTTCAGTATATCAATTAACTTCCGGTTCCCCGGTGCACTGCCCTCTAGCTAGAACGCAGCAAACTGTTCTCAGGCTGTTTATGAGGGTTCATATTGCAGTTTATGTATCGGCTTACAGAGCTTTTCACTTTGATGTGCATCACCAGCTGAAATAGCATAAACATGCCAAACCACCGAGATAAAAGAGCGATGAAATACCGTCTCAGTTTTAAAATGGATTGACCATCTTTCTGTTTCCGTGTATTTGCACAAACAAGCAAACACGCACTCATGTTTCTAATCGCCAGTGTGCAAATAACAACACATTCGATTAGACAAAAATTCACATTTATTTATTGTTAAACAAGTGTAGAACATTACATCCTTTGTAGAGATGGGCTCCTTAACATGTTTATCAGAGATGGGTTTCTTAATTATGCTTATGAGGATGAACTACGTCGACCAGTGCTGTAAAATATTCACAAAAGTTTCATTTTTAAAGAATAATTTAATAAATAAATATCCAACTCCAGCTGCAGTAATATGTCTATAAGAAGAAGGTCCTCCTTCATGTTCAGCTGCGGCCTTCAGTCGCTAAATTTGTCATGCTTTGCACAGATTTGCACAAAATAAATGTGTGCAAGGCACGAGAACATCAGAATCTAATAAAATGAACTGATGTGAAGCGGCAAAACCATTTTCATGAACAGGACAGAGGAATTTCCATGTCTTCCACAGCGTACCTGCGGTCATCCTAAACACGCTTTGAAACTTTTTACATAGTCATCTCATTTTCAAAATCTCTTCATTTGCTTTATATTTAGGGTGTTCTTGATTATTTTATAGCAATTTATTTTACACAATCAATACAACAAAATATATTGTTCTATGTTATATCATTACCCTTGACAGTTCCGTGTATGATTGAGAAAATATAAGGCCTGGGGCTTGTTTGCTAGTGGTCATATGGGAGTTTGTCGATGATTGTAAAGGGTGTTAGAGGACTCCTTTAGTTCAGTCAGGACAATCTCTGCATGTCTTAAGGTCCTGGAAATTCTATTTTTGTATATAATAATAAAAAAAAGCAAAAGCAAAACTTGCATTCAAAAGAAAAATATGTGAACATATATGTACATCCTTTGAGAAACGTATGCACTGGAACGAGAAAGACTTTTTTTTTTTTTGGCTTAGTTTTATTTAACTTTTTTTATTTTATGTGAAACTGTATTTCTATAACCAGGCCCACACGGAATCTGCAACGACAGGACATTGCAACGCCCTCATTCTCAAAGTTCTACTGTACACTTCTTCATCTGACCCTTGCTTGTTTGTTTATTAAATAATTGTGGCTAATTTGATTACATTCAGCTACCAAAAACAGGGTAACAATTAAAAATGGCAAAAATCTGTTTCCATATAAGTGTTTTCTTGTTTTCCAGTAAAAACATTTATTTAAACAACTGTATACTTGCTGAAATATGTCTTGAATTAAGATTGTTTCTTACCCCATTGGCATTTTTTCCTTTTTAAGAATAAACCTTCTTAACCCTTTTTGCTGCGCTGGAAAGCCTTTACCTAATGTGGTGTTGCCAGTCATTAAAAAATAGATTTTCTTTTTACGTGATATTATCATCAAATCTTGGATTGAATATTTTTGTCAACATTTTGTTTTCTTGCGTTTAGCACAGATTGTTTATTTCTGTTTTGGAACTGAATGATTGTTGGCTTAATTGATCTGCGCTTATGCTAGTGTTGCCAAATCTGCACTTTTCCTTCGGAATTGGGCTAATTTTATACCATTGCTGCGGGTTGTTTTTTAGTCCACGGGTTAAAGCGAAATCCCCTGCCCCTCTGGAATGCGATTTCGACAGTGTATGACCCCTGTGGAAACCCCGCTATTGAGCTTGTTTTGGATGTAATTGGGCTAGTTTTAAGTAGCAGTTGGGCTGGTTTTGTTATGAAGCCCTGGCAGCCCTGGCTTATGCACCTCAGTTTTTGAGTAAAAACAACATTTTAGGATAATTTTGGCAATGTATACCATTTTTGACCAGGAGCACCACAAGTGGTGGGAAAGGTAGGAAAAAGGTGGGAAGAAGGGAAAGGTAAGAAATTGGGATGAAGTTTTTATACCCTGTTTAAAGTCAGTAAAATTTAACAATAACAATAATAATATTAATAATAATAAAATTTGCCAGTGGGGTAAGAAAAAATATAATTCAAGAAATCTTAATTAGTATCAGGTTTTATGCATTGTTTAAGGATATTTTTACCGAAAAACAAGGCTTGGTATGACCCATTTCACCAGCTTTATCCATTGCACTGCAAATGTCCAGTTAAACTCAGCACAGAAAATGCGATAAAAAGTATGCAGATTCCGTCTGGGCCTGCCTGTAACTCGTTGGACAGCAGCGGTACTTCTCCATTATGTGTGCAGTTATGTGGGAGGCTAAAAAAGGAAGACCACTCTGCCATCGGTGGATGGGCGGGGCTGTGTACATGGTGGGCGGTGCTTACAGTTCGTTTTAAAGGCTTGTGACCAGCTGCATTTGTCCCTCTCGTACGTCCCCCTCGGGGACACAGGCGTCTTTAGAGACGGGGATGATGAGGCCCTCGCTACTGTCTCTGCTTATCTGATAATACGCGTGCAGCTGCTGGCCTGACCCCAGGTTGGGCATGCTTTTATAGTAAACATCTTCGCTCGGACTGTTTTTGGATGGCGAGAGGTCCTGGTCCACATCTAGACTGCTCTCCGAGAATGGCGAGTCTCTGAGGTTTGGCATGCTGGTGTACACCGAGTCTCTGTTGGGGGAGGGCATGGCGGTCTCGCCCGGAGGTGGCAGCTGGCTGATGTAGCTGTGGGGATGCGAAGGCCCTCCGTCTGTGTCGGTCCTCGCTCTCTCCTGCGTATGGTACAGGAGCGAGTGAGTTCGCTGGGGGATGAGGGGGGCTTCAAGCGTGCGGGGATGCGTGTGGTGCAGCCCCAGACCGTCCATCTCGCTGTCCCCACCCACCTGCACCAGGGACGATGTCTCCGCGACCACAGGCTCCTCCCCTCTGCTGATCCCTGCCCCCTTTTTGGTGCTGATCCGGGACTCGGCGGCCCTGAGGTTGTTGTGCACGAGCTCGGAGATGATCATCTTCTCGAAGGCCGTGTCGTTGAGACTGAGCCCGCAATCCACCACCTGCACGCCGTCGCTGTAGTTATGAAGTGAGTAGCTGTTATTAAAGTTGCCGTTGAGTGGTAGAGTCCCGAACGTGTTCGTATCTCTGCCGCTGATCACCGAGTGTCCTGCAACAACACAAGAAGCAGAAAAACGTTAGGTCTCGGAGCATGCTCTCGGAGCATTCAAAATATCAAATCACAATGTTTAATGCTGTTTAGGAGTCAAATGCATAACTGCAAACATTTTTAAAACAAGTAAAAATCACAAATCTTTAGTCTGCGCATGCAGAACTGTAAGGCTCTGTTAGGAAACTATATTATCGCCCAATGATATATTAAAAGTTGGACCTTTGGTGAGCATACGAAAATTGTAAACCGTTTTATCGAACAGCTCCCTATATAAAGTTTGATGCATACTATTATCCAACTTTATTTGCATAAATACACTACACTCCTGTAAAGCAATATATGCTATATAGTAAATATATAGTAAATCTCAAGTGCCTGATTTGTTTAATTTCATCGCGAAATGTTGGTGTGTTAATTTCATCGCCCAGTTGTGTGTGTGTGTGTATATATACATATATATATATATATATATATATATATATATATATATATATATATATATTTGCATAGGGCGACAGATACTATATAACATATCTCAACGGCAAAATGTAAACTATATTACAACTCAGCTCTAAACTTATAAACGTAACTATATGACAAGATAGTAATATGTTAAAAACATTAACATCATGATTTTCTGTAAAGCGGCTTAGAAACAATATGGAGTGTGAAAAGTGCTATAAAAATTAATTTGACGACTTAAGTCATGCATTTACTATGTAGTTTAACTACTTTCAGCGTGAAATCGTGCATTATTTGCAAACGACACACAATCCAACCAGGCCTTAATAACGTGCAGTTGTATTTCCGGATTTTTAAAGAGCCTGGATCCCAGTTCTACAGCCCCAGCAAAGTATGCCAAATTGCAGTAGTCCGTCACATCTTGGTATACCTGAACGAATTTGCATAATTCCCTTACTGAATCGGCAGGCGCAGGCACAATTCATTCTTTGTGAATTCTCCACAGTTTGAAGTTCAGAATTTTTCCTCAATCAAACAATTTTGAACAATTCACAATGACCAATTTCGGAATGTTGGTTTCAATTACATCCCAAACAACATTAAAATCATTATGTAGGCTTCAAACATCACAGACACAAATGAGAGAGCGGCACAGATGTATATTCACAGATGAAAGAGCGGTGACAGTCACAGAATTCATCAACATCAGCTTGTATTTGAAGCAGTGGGGGTGAAGGGTTTGAAAGAAACGGAAAAAAGCCAAATAGGATAAAAAACAAACAGCCATTTCTCACACTACAGAGAGTCAATGAAAGCGAAAGAATCCAACAGACAGGAGAGAGAAAACTCACTCTGAACAACTCACATCAAGTCTGTCTGTTCAGGCCAGCAGACCTGAGCGCTGCTGATGAACAAAAAGAACACAAAACAAAAAGGATGATGAGATATCACTAACAGAAAAAAGTGAAAAAAAAGAACAAAAAACAAATTACATTAGCGCAAGCAAAGGACTTAGCAAATTAAATTAACATCACAATTAAGGCCTTTTCCCTCCGTTAAATGTCACAGTTGGGTTTGTTTGCTGGACTGGACTTTATGTGGTAATTGGAGCTCATGTGCGGTATTATGTGGTAATTGGAGCTCGGTGGATGAGTGGCCGCCTGCATGAGCTACGATAATCTTTAACTGCATCTTACGAGAGCTCACCGGTGGGCGGCACGGACACAGCCATTCTCAGAGCCTCTCCACAGAAATAACAAGACAAAGGAAGGAGATGGCAGATGGGAACAGAAGAGGGACAGTAATTTGAGGAAAGGGAGTTTAAGAGAGATTTCTGCTGGATATTGAGACGGAAGGGCTAAAGAAACATGAGGGCTTTTCTCTGACAGGATCCCTTACCAAACTCGTAAACAGACAGAGAGATGTGTTAAACTGGAGGAGGGTAACAAAGAATATACTGGGGACACTTCATATACTGTACACTATGACACTATGGAAGCCTGTTTCCACCATAGGGTAAACAAAAATATAATAATTGCTATTTTCTCACAATTCTGAGTTTTTTTTCCTTTCCTTTCCTTTCCTTTCCTTTCCTTTCAATTTTTTTTTTTTTTTTTGCAATTCTGAGGAAATAATTTCAAAATATAGAGCCTGGTCTCATGAGAATGCATATCTATAGCACAATTTTTTTTTTTTTTTGTATTTCACATGCTATTTACACACAGAAACTGACTCTGGCGTGTTTGATAATGCACATTTTGTCGTACATAATACGCACCTACCCCACAACCCTAAACCAGCCAATTGCGTATCATATGCACAAGTCACAATTCTGACATTTTCATACAATTGTGAGTTTATTTCACTCAATTCTGAGATACTTAAAAAAAAAAAAACAGAATTGTGAGATAAAAAGGTCGCAATTACCTTTATTTGTTTGTATGTTTGTTTGTTGGAAACTAGCTTCGATAATATCTGGATACTTTAAATTAATTACTTACTAATTTAATAACACGTCAAAATATATTATTTTACAGAAAAAAAGTTACACAAAACAAACAAACAAAACAAAAATTGTGTAAAATAAGACTATAACTTAAATTACAAAATTTTTAAATTACAAACTCGAGAGGTTCAGACAACATACATCCATGTTTTATGAAAATTAAGTTCATAACTTGGCAAAAAATTATAATAATAATAGCAAACAAACAAATAAATAAATGCTACAGTATTTTTTTTGTCAAGTTGTGAAATTAATTTTCATTAAACATCTGAATCTCAGTTTCATGACTGGATTAGCCACAGTAGAAGCTAATTGTAATTATAAACTATATGCTATTCATATTGAAGAGACTGGCTTCAAAATCTGTAGCCATTCAACTTTGAACGGAGAAGAAAGTATTTGGATAAATCCAACCCGATGTCCAACGTAACTGTGTTTAACAAAGAGAGAAGGCGACTGACTGCTTTCAGTACAATCTCCATTCAGAATGACATGTGTACATTTAGACTAAGAAATCTCAATTGTGTGTGCAATGTGCATGCATCGTGCCAAGTTGTAAAATGCAGAGGTGATGAAAGTATTGTTTCATTGAGAGCAACATTTCCTCATTCTAATGATTTTTGAACCATGTACTGACAATATGTGGATGATCTGTTGATGGCCAGAGAGTTAAATCATGGTAAAACAATTTCATTTGATGGGCAAATTTAAAACTGATTGCATACTTGTCTCTCTGTAGGTCACTGAGTGTGTGCAGGAAGGGGAAAGAGAAAACAAGACACAAACAGTTAACAGTGTCATGTCACTCACAAAAAAATCAAAAATCAAATAAAAAAGTCGAATTACATTTTCTTAAACATAAATATTCAATAAAAAGGAAATAAAATGTGTGCATAAAAATATCTTGTGAGCATCACAAAGATCTCATATTGAAGAAAAATAGCTTTTCTCCGTGCTATAAAATCACACACCGAGAACTACAGTTTTAGCCTAATGCATCTGATCTATCAGTGTGATTTCTCCGCACAGAGGGGCTGATACTGATTATACTCATAGCACTACACAGTACCACATGAGCAGAAGGGCAAACAGGAGTGTAGTGGATTAATAGTCACACCTGGAGAGTGAAAGACTGGCACCGTTGGTGTGTTACATACGATAGTTTCAGCCAGTAAGGTGTTGTAGGGGTTATTAGTGCCTTGTGGTCTCAGAAGAGGGTTAGTAAGAAGATAATTGCCCGTCATTCCTGAAGCAACAAAAAACAAGAGGACAAATAAGATTATGACCTAATCTTATAGTAGTAATGAAATAAATGGATATATGAATTATCTAGCTGCGTATTTATGCAATTTCATTGTAATCTACTCGCTAATATTAAATCAAATTAATGTCAAGAAATGCAAATAACCAATTTTAAAATGTTAAGGATATTTGCCAATGATATCCTACATACAAAATAAAAAGGACAAATATTTGTCAAATGCAAATAAATAAATACCATTCTGGGCACAGCTTCTTACTAATTCAATATCTCAGGTTAAAATAGTATGTGCTAAAAATATATCTATGTATATAAATTAAAATTATATATTTTTTTGGCCCATATTATTTTTAGTGCCACAATGTTGTGATATAAATATTGTACACAAAACCAGCCATTGTTGTTATTGTTTCTGAACAGAGACACTGAAGCACAGAAAGACAAATAGCATTTTTTTTTTTGCACCTTTGTGTTTTGTGCTCGAACGCATGCATTAAAAGCATGCTGAGTGTTTTAGAGCAAGCCAAAGCAAACGGCTCTGAATAATACAACCTTACCGCAGGTCAGCTAGAGTTGAACATCATCTTCTCATCACATGCATTTCAGCCCTGGCTAAATAATAAATGACAGTTTTTTTTTCTAGATCCTTGAAATAGCTGACTGAGGGCATATTTTCTACTGACTCACTACTGTAGCTGTGGGGCTTGTCTGGCTTCCTGTGTCTTTAAATGGACATTAATTGTTTGATTTTCCATTAAAGTCAACATGAAATCAAAGTTGACCCTATTTACTTTCTCAATACATTTTCCTGATGTTACTGTGAACGAATCATCAGTCCATGTTATTCCAAAAAAAAAAAAAAATAAAGTGTTTTTGCATCATAATCTTTCATCAAAATGTAATAACTTGCTTCGCCTCTGAAACGACTTTTCTTTTTGGCTGATGATACCAATCCATATTTTTCACCCTTCCCTTCCAAACACCTGTCATACAGAGACCACTTTTCACGATCAAATTAATTTGCTATCTGACAAATATGTCACATCACATTAGTAAAGGGGTTGCGAATGCTGTTTTATGTTGACTTTAAGTAAAATAACATCTGAGTGGTTTAAAATAGATACTCGTGCATGTTTACCAGTAATCATGCTTTTCATAAGCTTATACGTTGTAAATGAAAAACATGTTTTTAATAAATATATTAACTAATTAACTTAAAATAAATGTTGAAATGTTTAAAATAAAATGATTCATTCAGTTCAATAGTGCAGAGCTTCTAAAATCATTGGCTATTAAATATTTTTAAACATTTAATTAAACATGGATGACTGATTAAAGATCCTCACTATGTCTGAGTCTATTATTTCAGAGAAACGTTTCCATGAAACAGAGCTGGATGTATATGACTGACCTTGGTTGAGGGTTGATGTGCTGTTGATGTCTCCTGAGATGAACGAGGACTCAGACTGTTTTCTGACTGTGTCGTTCCACATTCTTCTAATTCGACTCTGTTAGATGAACAAACAGCCATGACACACGGATCACTATCTTTGAGAGGGAAAAACTGCATGTTACATCTTTTTCCGATATGTACAGTGGCCCCAAAAAGAATTTGGATGCTTTTGGATACTTCAGTCGTACTTGATCTGATGCATTGACATTCATACATTTATAACTAAATATCAAAGCAAGTGGCATCTAGAAACACATGATAGCTTTTATCAGAACTAACTTAACTTTTCTGAGCCTTTTCAATGACTTTCAAGCAACTGACTCCAATGTCATTTTTATTGGATGCATGCATGCATTTAGTTAGTTCCTTAAAGTTCACATGTGTCCTACCAGAGTAAACTCATGTGTAGTTAAACCATTAACCATAGACACGTTCCAATATGTAATAATAATATTAATTTGCACATTATTCATTCATACAGCCATACATACATATAGTAGGATAATATGATATAGTCACAGTTTATGCTATGTTGGATATTAAAAGCTTTATGTTTAGGTTACAGGTTTCTTTTTTTTATGTGGAAATGTTAAATCCTCGAGGATCCTTTTTTTTCTCTTGTGTTTTATTATTTTACATATTGATATTTATTAATAATTTATTGTAAGTTTTTTTAGGTGATTTCAAACATGAAATGGAGTGAAAGATCTGAAATCTATTTAAAATGATAATTAATTTAAATAGTAAATAATACCTAAAATGATATAATGTAATTCACAAGCTTCTGTTTTACACTGATACTGTTACAGTATATGATTCATCTGTCATTATTCAACTAAATTGTCAAAATGCATGCATTTACATAGAATATTTGACTTAATGTTGTACATTTTGTGTTTTCCATTTATGTGACTCATACTGGATGATTCATCATCATCATGTGCTCTGTATATGCAAAACTTTTCTCTGTTATAACTTTTTTTTATTTGTCTTTCCCCATACACAATCAATTTGATTTGTTTGGGACATTTTTGTTGTTGAAAAACAAAATACTCTCCACTCATTATTTTCACATTATAACTATAAATCAGCATGGAAAATATTTACCCAAGAGATTTTACAGTATTCAACATAAATGCTACATTAGTTATCATAACGCGGTTTATAAAGTAAATATTATAGTATACCAGAGCCCTATCTAAACATTGCATAGTATACACAGCTATTGCTATGATTCACTATAATATAATGCAATCCATCATAAAGACGTTCAAATAAAATCTGTCTGCGAAAACAAGAAAAAACATAGAAAAAGATCTGTGCCTGAGTGTGTGCGCGTACTGGAGCAGATGGAAGCACTAACAGAGTTTCATTTCATTCCAATATGAAATGTGTCTCATAACCGAACGCCGCATTAAAAGCAGTGGAAATGAAAACAATGGAAATTGGGTCAGTAGTGTTTGTACCTGAGTACCAGAGGAATAGCGAGCGCTTGTCCGTGTTGTTGAGGTCTTTGTGGAGCTGTGTGAGCTCTCTGTCGTGATCCCGCTACAGCAGTACGTGTGTCGGAGGCATTTGCTGTACTCTCTCCGAACCTGCAGTTCAAAGGAACGTTTTTTTTTTTTTTTTCTTCAAGTGAATTTTTTAACGTGCGCTTCTCGTTAAAATCGAGAGCTCGGGTGAAACTATATATTTCAGGAAGCACTTACTTTCTTCTGAAGCAGGCAGTGGAAGGTGAAGATAAACATGCCCTGGAACGCGTTGAAGATAGTGAAGAGGTACGCCAAGACAACGGATGACTCGCTGATGAAGAACAAGCCAAATGACCAGGTCAGGCCCAAGAGACACAGCAGAGCAAAGCCACCCATGACCCACGACCTTCGAGAGCAAATGAAACAGAAACAATGAGCCATGAGAGAGGGATTTTTCCTTCAGCAAACAGCAGAAATCATTACAGCATTACAATCGCAGCAAAACAATACAAATCAAACACAGGTTCTGAAAATCATTTGGACTGACATCTTAGGCACAAGTAGATGGGTAATGCAGTGGAACATATCACTGAGAGGTTAATCTATCCCATATGAAAGTGGGATTATCGTAAAGAAGGTTTAATCAGTATTGAGGCAGTGGAGTGTGGAGATATTTTTGCATGCCACACTACTGGGTAAAGACGCATGATATTGGGCTGCATTCAGACGGAGGGGAAAGAGAAAGAGCAGTAATCATCTCTGACTGGTCCGTTTTAGTGGAGGAGGCGCTGACAACAGGTCTCGGCTGACTGAGGAACCAAAGAGATAGAGCTTGCTTTCATCAGAGGAGAGATGAGAGATGAAACAAGAAACTAACATATGAGGATTTGGAGGAATAGGAGGGCTTAATAAAGGTTTTCTGAGGGTATAAGAGTGCACTGATATCTATAAATGAGGGGCGGAATGGATGGAGCTGAGTATGCATCGATATTAAAATTCTATCCGCTGATCATTTTTTTTTTCATCTTACATCTTACATCTTAACTGATAAACGGGTAGCATTAAAAATACTGTTGTGTCTAAAAATAAATAAATAGCTAAATATATAAGTAACACGCTATGATTCATGTATAAAACAGTACTTTTCAATAGAAACTGTCTGAAAATAGCTAAATAATATCTATTTTCAAACTTTTAAATTCAACAGTGAATTTTGACAACATTATAAAGCACAGTTTAAAAGATGGATTTGCATATATAATATGCATTGCTATAAAAATTACATGCCAATAATTATATTGTTTTAATAAATAAATACAATGCTGCAAATAATTTATTAAATAATACTATATAATAGCAACTATTAACTAGTTTTAAGTGCAAGAGTAAATTTTGACATTATATTATAATTAGAGCTGGCAAACGATTAATCGCGTCCAAAATAAAAGTTTTTATGTAATATTTTATTAAATGCTTATCATTTAGATTAACTGTATACTCTCATATCACTGAATGAAAGTAAACCTTTAAACACCAATGATTTAGCAACACTGTTAAACTGTTATACATAATCTTCAGCAGACCTCTATCTTTTATACAACACATTATAATTAGTGCTGTCAAACGATTAATCGCGATTAATCGCATCCAAAATAAAGGTTTTTGTTTACATAATATATGTGTGTGTACTGTGTATATTTATTATGTATATATAAATACACACACATACAGTATATATTTTGAAAACATCTACATGTATTTAAATGCATATATTTATATAATTGATATTATATATATAGATATATTAAATGTACCAATATAACATACTTTTCATAAATATATACATGCGAGTGTATTCATATATACATTATAAATATACACAGTACACACACATATATTATGTAAACAAAAACTTTTATTTTGGATGCGATTAATCGCGATTAATCGTTTGACAGCACTAATTATAATGTGTTTTATAAAAGATAGAGGTCTGCTGAAGATTATGTATAACAGTTTAACAGTGTTAGTAAATCATTTGTGTTTAAAGGTTTAATTTCATTCAGTGATATGAGAGTAAAGTTAATCTAAATGATAAGTATTTAATCAAATATATGTGGAAATCAGCATGCACAGTTAAATATGCAGTGCTGACCAACATATACAGTACAATATGGACTGTTAGTAAGTAAGTACATAAATAAATACCCACTGATATATCATATACCCATATATGTTGTAAATTAGGGCATGACAGTTTGCATGAGAAAATGAAGGGAATTTGTGCTTTGGCATCTGAGGGTTATAAGAGTAGGAATATATCAGGGGGTTAGCAATATGAAGTGTGAGGAGGTCTGAGAGTTTGAGGGTAGGATGACAGGGAGGAGGAGGAGGGTAGAAAGGGTTATGGGTTTGAAGGATTTAAGCATATGAGGGTATGAAGTTAAGATGTACAGCAATTTAAGACGGTCCATGTGGAATAAAAATTAAGAAACCAGTTAAGCCACAGACAGACAGACAGACAGACAGCGCGCATGAGCAGCACAGAGTCGGCGCTACTTGAAGAGCCCAGCAAACAGACAATAAGATGACAAGGGGAGCAACCATGAGGCTGTGGCACAGATGTTTAGCTAACGCTCTTACTTGATAAATGGTTTATTATCTTCATAGCTAGAGAGCATGGCCAGCAGAGGAGAGAGACAACATTAGATCAGGCAAATCAGTTGGATTAGCATTGAAGTCCAAATGTAAGAATTCTGAAGTTAAACATAAAATAAAGCTGGACAGAAAAAGATAGATTTTGTCCTCAGCTGTGACAAGACAAAAAATTTCTGAATAAATGTAACTGTCCAGGTTATGAATTCTTAAAGACAACATGAAACTGAACCACAATGTGTATACTTCTATAATAACTATGAATAAATATCAAAATAATTAAACTTCATAAAGATATGAAACACCAAATAACTTTCTATTGGCTGTGTTGCATCACAAAGCAGTTTCATTTTGGTGAAATTCAAAGGGGTCATATGATGCAATTTCATGTTTTCCTTTCTCTTTGGAGTCTTACAAGCTGTTTGTGCATAGATAAGATCTGTAAAGATCTGTAAAGTCTCAAACCCAAAGAGATTTCTTTATAAAAGTTAAGACTCTGCCATGCCTTCCTAAAACGGCTCATTCAAACACACCCCCACATGTCTACGTCACTGTATGGGAAGATTTGCATAACACCGCCCAAATGTATACGCAATGAAAGAAAGCATAACTTTTATTCTCACTGTAGTATTGTTGTTGCTGCCGCCATGTCGTAGTGTGTTTCGTTGTGAAAGCAAAAGCACTTTGTTTGGCCTTCCAAATGAGTACACAACTAAAAATCAGTGGTTAAGTTATATTTACAACACTGTTACAGAATAGTACAACGCAAATATTAGAGTGTGTGCAGCGCATTTTACGGAGGACTGTTTCCTGATCCTGGGAGAGAGTAGCCTACAATGTGAACACTATGAATGGCTGTGAACACTATAAAGTGGGGCAATTCCAACAGACAGTCTGGTGCTTCTGACTCACAGCCTGTAAGTACGTTTTGATATTTAAAGAATTTGCAACTGACCAATCAAACGCGAGTTTTGAGCAGTGTAGAGTAGTGCTTGTTTGGCGTTTCTGCGATCACAAATGCAGACATAGTGTTATGTTTATGCACAACCAATGCCTCGTTTATAGTGGGTTTTATTGTTTTTGTCTCGTCGCGCAGGGACGCGCCATCACAACATGGTAAGGGGCGTAACATTTCCATCACACGCTTGAGGTATTCGGCCAATCACAACGCACTGGATAGTTGGCCAATCAGCGCACGCCTCGCTTCTCAGAACGATGAGCTTTGTAAAAATCGGCGCGTTTAAAGTCGGAGCATAGAGGAGCAACAATAATGTACAGTATGTGGAAAATAATGTGTTTTTTTTAACCGCAAACCATGTAAACGCATTGCATTACACCAAATACACAAAATCATGTTATTTTTAGCAACATCATATGACCCCTGGTAACACTTTATTCTAGGGTCTCTTAACTAGTTGCTTATTAGCATGCATATTACTAGAATATTAGCCACTTATTAGTAGTAATTAAGCACATATTAACGCCTTATTCTACATCCCTATTCCTACCCAATACCTAAATTTAACAACTACCTTACTAACTATTAATAAGCAGCAAATTAGGAGTTTATTGAGGGAAAATTCATAGTTAATAGTTAATAAGTGTTCCCTATTCTAAAGTGTTACCTGACCCCTTTAATTCTCACTGGAAGCTTTGCACCTGGTTAGGACAAGGTTTTAGTCGACAGTTATTAATACTTAATATCATGATATTATTAGTCAATATCATTATATATATATATATATATATATATATATATATATATATATATATATATATATATATATATATATAGCATACGATAGTGAATCTTTATTAAGAAAGTAAAAAGGGTCAATTTTGATTTCATGTTGTCTTTAACACACTTGATGATTACATGACAAGACTTTTCATAAAACTTTACCGCCACTGTAAATTTTCTTCCCTTTTTTTTTTTTATACAGACAGATTTAATTCTCCCACGCTGCTTTGCCTTATGCAAAGAGCCCTATTCTAAAGAGCCTAAAGATGGTTCTCTCAGGCCAAATGTGCCAGTGCTTTGCCGTTTTACACTATTTAATGCGGCAGTAATGTTTTATGAGCGACATAAGTTACGGTGTACGGTGAATCTTACCCAGGCAAATCAGAATTATAATAGCCATCACAGACGCGATAATTACTGGTTTGGGTAAGAGAACAGAGAGAAGACAGAGAAAGAGAAAGAAAGGAGAGAGAAAAAAACAAAGGGAAATGGGAAACACAGAAATGAAACGAAATGCTGCAGATTAGCTTGCTGAACATGCAACATGCTGCAATGAGCCCAGAGTTTAGCAGATTGATTCATCTTGCCCTGTGGTGATGGGTGGAGAGATTTTTAGACAACAAACAGCCGACACAATGCCTGTGAGCAACATATTTTTCAAGTGTGTTATTCATGTCTATATCATTGTTAAATCTAATAAAATATGCATATTTCCCCAATGGCTGTGTGTTAAGTTTGAAAGATCACATTAAATGCAATCTGTGTCATATATCAAATCCAAAACATATAAGGCTCTTTCCATGAACAGGGTCCAAGGGTTGTGACCAAAAATTTGGGACTTGGCTAAAGTTTTAAATTCTCATTTGTGAACATTTTAACGTGAACTAACAATGAACAATAAGCAACGTCTACAGCATTTCTTAAACTTAGTCAATGTAAAATTACAATTTATATTTGATATTTGTTACCAAATGCACTGCACTCTGCACTAACATGAACAAACAATGAACAATTATATTTTTTTAATAACTACCAATAACAGTGTTTAATACATGCTTTAAAAATGATTAATTAATTTATGTTAGATAATGCATGTAATGAGATCTTTAAAGTGAAAAAAATATATAATATCATATAATCTTCTTATATCATATAATCTTCTATAATCAGTCAACACTGCATTATAATTTGTTTTCAGTGCAAAAATTAGTTTTCCTTTCATGCAGTAGGAAAGGCACAAATAATGCCTTAATCATTTTATGCCTGAGAAAATTTCAAAAAACCTTACATTTTTGAAATATAAGGAAATCTTGAGATAACAAGCTGCATTTGCAAAATATGAAAAACATGTTATTATTATTATTACTAATTGATTCACTTTTTTCAAAATCTAACAAAAATCTTAAGTGTAAAGGCGATAAAAACATTTGAATGTATTTCAATGTTTAATGTATTTTTATGCTTTACAGGCTTGTCACTGGAAATCACTGGAAACACATTGGAGAAAAGACTAAAAACAACATCTAAAAAAAAAAAAAAAATCACAACTTCAAAACATTAAAAAATATGTCATACACTATTAAATATAACCAGTAAGACATGCATTGCCATGCCAGCAAAAAAGAAAAAAAAGAGTTGTGTGGTCAACCAGCCCACTTTTTCTTTGCTTTTCAGCTACAGAAAGAGATCTCCCTCTTCGCAACAGGAAACACATGGAAGTGCTTTGACTGTGCAGTCTTTACACACACACACACACACACACACACACACACACACGCGCGCGTGTGTGAACACATCTGAATTCACTCTCCAGGCAGACTCTGAATACAGAGAGTTGTTCCAAAAAAGAGTTTTGTGGTCACTGTAAAGGAGGAACAGCGCTGAGCCTGTCTCAATCATTACGTGCCTCTCTGGCCATCGCTCACATTAATAGACGACGTGTACCTGAAGAGAATAACATCTGTCTGGAGTCCATCTGAATCCTTTCAGTCGACGCACTTAAATTCATCCAAGCAAAAAACTACAGTTTTGTAGATGCAACATGCAATGTAACCAAAAAACAATGCCTGATCCTGTTCTAAATGTTAGATTAGGAATGCTGCTTCTTCTTAGTGTGTGGTGGCACACATTGACTCCACATGAGCTGAAATATCGTGGGGAAAATGTGACTTACTTGATGTGCTCCAGCCGGCTGGAATCAGGTTTCAGCGATGTAGAGTGTTTCATCATTTTGTACATCGTGATGAGCAGGAAGATGAGATTGAGCTGTGCGAAAGCAAAAGACCTTTGTTAATAAACAAAAACAAAACTTAAAAGATTAGATAAGTGAAGTTTTATTGGGAGCATTAATTGAAAACAGTCATCTAAGCAACCCTTCAGCCAGTGCCTAATACAATAACCATCTGGCATATTGCGAGACAAAGCCAAGATGACTGGCGCCAAATACAGTGTCACTATATATCAATACAAGAATACAAAAAAGCAATAAAACCGTTTAACTGCAGAATGAAAACACAAATAGTTCAGAGAAGCTCAGAGACCACACATGGAGAAACGGATATTTGAGATTTCCTCAGGGAAGAAAAAAAAAGATATAACTTTAAGTAATATTCCGGGTTATTTCATATACAAACATCTATGGATCGCATTTGTGGCAAAACATCAAAGGGAAAGCATCCCTCAGTCTGTGAAAATGAACAGAAAATGCATATTTACAGTTTTGCACTCACAGTGGAATTTTAGCAGGGAATCATTCAGCACTGCAAATAAACATGTAAAATACACTACCACCGAACTATCACACTAATGCAAAAGTTAATCATAATATTACACATGGGACATGTTTATTATTTTGACTGATTGCATGGTGCTTTTACTGTAAACATATTTTCGTTTGTTTAACAAACCTAGGGACAAAATAGATTTTATTTACAGTCAAATGCATTTTCTGTGACTATCAACAAAATGATATTATACATAAATATTAGGTTATTTAATAAAATATATTAAAATGTTATTTTAAATCCCCATATATTCAATTAGTTAATAAATAAATTCTATTTAAATAGCAAATAACCTAGAATAAATATGTTTTGCTCAGTGTAAGAGTAATCATCAAAAAATTCAAAAGTGTTCAGAATGTTAGATATATAAAATGAAAAATAATGATTTCAAATTCCATCCGATTATTTAGGTAAGCAAATAATCTTTCATGGATCTGTTTCATTTGAACAGTCGAAACACTTTTGAAAGCTATTCATTTTTCCATTGATTGACACAAATGCAAAATGAAACTGATTAACAATTGCTCTCTAGGCTTTAACTGTAAGTGTACTTGCTTTAAACACATTCCTGTTCATTCTTCCCAACAAAGGGATTGGATTAATTTTCTTAGGTAATCATGTTACAGAAGCTGCCTTTATATTAAGTTAGTTAATGCATTTTATTATAATATTACTTAAGTGATTTTTGCTCAGTGAAAAAAAAAAAAAAGGCAGTTTAAGAGTATCCAGGAGCTTTTATCTACAAAACAAAAATATTCAGTGCTTTTAAATTTTGTCCAGTAATTTACAGTAAAAGCAATCGATCTCCAGCACATCTGTTTCATTTGCAATGCTAAAACATTCATATCGAAGACACACACACACCGCGAGAGGGATCTTGTAACAACCTAAAGTAATGCATTGGTCATACTTTATCACGTACTGTGTAAAATGACTTCCCAATAGCTACAACTATGTGGGACAACTACGTGGTGACGGAACATTTTCTGGTCTAATCCATTTTCTGGAGCACAGACAGGCGAGGACGTAGCAGTCTATCATTTGCGGCCGCTCTCATAAGTGGCTGTGTCACCAGCTCAAACAAGCTCTTCAGTTCGGCTCCTTGTTCGGGCGCACAAGCTCATCATTCTGCCATCAAAACAGCTATGACGATCAATAACGTGCTGCTCATGCAATCAAGTGCCACGGTTTCTCAGAGACATCATGGCGAGAGAGAGAGAGAGAAAGAGAGGAGAGGGGATGGCGGGGTTATGCCTGGTTTTCGCAGCCCCTGCGCCCGAATTTATAAACACAGAGCTATAAAAGGCCTCTCACGCCACCAGAGCACTGACTGATCTGATGAGACGAGAGGAAGTAAGGACGCTCAGCAGAGGGAGTGGTAACCTAGCAAAGCAGTCACTATACTCCTAAAGCTCCTTGTTCCTGTCGGTCCCATGGGTTTCCTCTGCTTCGAAAAGAGCTTTTCCTGAACAAACCCCCCCATCCCTAAATCATCACCACTAGCCAAGCAGAAGACCCTCAACTCCACTCTGGGATGCTGGAGAAAGCTGAATGCGTGTGTTCGTATTTGTGTGTGTGTGCGTCTTGAACTCCGATTGAACCAGATTAAATATTTAAGGTGCAGATGGAACTGTCTGCATGATGCAAACGTGTCACAGTACAAGGGTGTTTTAACGTCACTCACACGCACTAATGGTTCCCGACCGTTCATTAGCTCAGTGTCCTGGTTTTCATGGATCTTATATGCCTGCTGCCCCAGAGCTGAGAAACATCTTTTCCACCGGTTGTGGCTGTCCTGCCTGAGCCAGTGTTTGGCTGATGAATGTGCGAACATCTCTCAGTATCTGTGCCCGCATTTTCCACCAAGTTTTCACTGACTTGAGAGCCATATGATGATGTTACAAACTATATTACTTTATAAACTGTTTACAAAAAAAACAATAAAAAAAAATAAATTAAGAAATTAGGTATTTTTTGCCAAATGTTGAGATCTTACTTGGAGCTTTATTGCATCACAAGCTGCTTTTGATGCAACAGTCATAATAAAATTCATAGCAGTTAATTCAGACATACTATATTTGTAAATTAAATTATTTTAGAACGAAAAACTAACAGAACAAACCAAAACCAACACAAAAGTATAAATGAACAGGATGTCTATGTTGCTATGTCCGACAAGCCATGGCACGCTCATGCCACACATCATGCTCTCATGATAGTGAAAAATACATAGAGAAAACTGACAACACGCCGACAGACAAGACAGAGCAGGTAACTTCGGGTATGAAACAAAGTCTCTGCTTTCAAATTTTGTCATTTTTTAAGAAATTCAAACAATAAATACCGTTTTGTGGCTCTTTAATGTATCGTGACAGATCACTGAAGCACCTCAGTTCAAGCGGCACTGGAACCAATAATCTCTTCTTCTTTACTAGTTATAACATTAAATAAACTTGAATGAAAATCAGAAGGTATCTTGTTTCAACCACAGAAAGAAGTCAATACACACCATTTTTTCAAGTTCATGTCCACCTATGTTAATCTACTCTCCGGTCTGGTTTGTTTGACGGACAACAATGGCAGATTCTGCATTATGATTGGTCAGATTGCCTGTCAATCAAACTCCCTGCAAAGGGTCAATTGGTCGCGAATGCTGAGCCCTTGGATGCAAGTTCAACACGAGTCATGGTAAAAGAGCTCAGGGGCTTGTAAAATGAACTAAAATTGCATTTCACATTTGCTTAATACTATTGGTTAGGTTTAGGGTAGGTGGTATGCTATTTTCCAAAAGAAAATGTAGCACCGCTCACTGGAGATTGCATTTCTGAACTGCTGCAAATACAGTACGTGCAAGAATCAAATAAAATGAATTAGAAAAAAAGTTGCCAGATTCACACTTTAGATTAAAACTGAACACATGCATTTTTAGTGCCACTCACTGGACGTTTCAGCTTGAATGTGTCACAAAACACACAAGCATCAGCCTAATATTTTGCAAAAATGCTGAGACAGATGTTGTTTGAGACAAATGTCAAACCAATGTTTATGGCTCAGAATTGACTTTTCTGCGGTGGAAAATGGTGGAAAATGCTTATAAGACACTGGCTCAGTGACCCTATTGGTAGAAAAAGGAACTAGATTAGCTGTGAAATTCACGGAGCTCTACATCACTGCAGCATCGTGCATGAGGACGCTGAAAATAGATGTAGAATAATGAGAACCACAATGGGCTTCAACTAATTGAACAGGATCACGCCATTCTTTCCCGCTGCACGGCGAAATGGGTGAAACTCTGAATAATGAGACTCGCTCTGGCTCTCTCATTGACAAGGACAAAGACAATCTGCTGAGAATCAAGGGTTAGAGGTTGGGGGAAACCTTGGTCTCGCGTTCCCCTGAGAGGCTCTGGTCTTTGTGCTTTATCTAGCATTGTCAAGCAGCCTGAGGACTAAGAGTCCTGCTTGCTGTCCGAGCAGTGCACGCAACAATAAATCAGCTTCATAAAGGGTCACAAGCTTCTTGCCGCTGATGACTGGAACACGTATTCGGATTATCAGCAACACCGCAAACACATACATCAAGCCTCATCCAGTGCTGCAGCAGAATAAATGAGCAGATCTCAGGGTTTATAGGACTTCCTCCAAGCGCGGCTGCAAAAATGTGCATTGTTTGGAGTAACTAGCGGCCTGTCAGCTTCTTTAAAATCAGTTTGACTTGTCGAGAACAGTGATATGTTTTAACTCCATTTATAACTATTCAACAGCTTTTGGTAACACTTTATTTCGATAGTCCACATTAGACATTCTAACTGTAAGTAACTTTCCAACTACATGTCAACTAGCAGTCATTAGAGTATTAGTAGACTGTCTGCTAAATATCTTCTAACACTTTATTTTGATGGGTCCACAACATACAACATACTGACTATGAGAAACTTTGCAAGTATATGTCAACTTATTCTACTAACCCTAAACCTACCCTAACAGTCTACTCTGAGAGTTAGTAGACATGTAGTTGCGAATTAATGAGCATTAGTTGACATGTAGTTACAAAGTTACTTATAGTTAGTAGAATGTCTAAAGTAGATTTATGAAATAAAGTGTAACCAAGATTTTAGATAATCCTTTATAAATATTACGCATTCTGGTTTTATGACCTGAGAGCATACATCAAATATCTAACTAGTCAATGTTAATTGGTAATAAAAAATATTGATAAAATTACAATTAAATGTCTAGAATCACAGCAAATCACATTTTCTGTTGTCAAGTAAATTCCATTGTAAATGTAACACACATTTTTATTATATTAGCCTTGGTTGACTGCTACATTTCAATGTTCACATGAGTAATTACATTTTTAAAAATCTGAAATTTTGATTGATTTTATTGATGACCTCTTTTATATTATCTTATATAATTTTATATTAGCTCTATAGTTATGTGAAGGATTCCATTCAATGGAAATGTTTAATTTCATTATGTTTTGTATTATTTAAATAACGCTGGATTATTTTATAGCATTTGATTACTAAAAGCAGATGTAGATGTTTCAATCTTCTCATCTACAATTGTTTCAGGCCACTTCTCTAATTACGTTCTATATTTTATTGCGGCACAAACCAGTGTTTGAACCATCTGCGTGTCTTTAAATCTGTTTTCAACTAAACCCTAAAAGTCTTTCCAATAAACAGAGCTTCCATCACTGTTCACCCCGGCAGGGAGATCACCTGGTCTGTTTATATAATCATATAAGGATATAATAAAGTCAACCCTCCACAAACATCTCTACTTGTCCTTCCATTTTCAGGAAGACGATTTGTTTTTTCATCCAGAGATTAGAGGGCAAACAAACAGCCAGACAGATGTGAACAACACCTGCTAGTCTTTCCACTACGCAGACTGTCTCTATCTTTGTCTCTATCAGGCCTACTTCCTCTTAACCTCCCCAATCTAGTCCAAGGCTCTAATCTCTTATTCGCAAATAACAGCATGCTTAAATTGCAGCCGTGTCAATCCGGTGTGCCTTATGACCGGCATCTCAGGGCAAACAAACTCTGCAGTGTCATCAGCTACCTCTTTAAAAGGTTGAACCATGGCAATATATGTTTTTGATTTGTATTATTTGACATTGCCGTTTCTTCGGGTCTCGACCCCGTAGCTTGAAAGCGCCCTGCTGAGTATCATTTGAGGATAATGTTGTGCTCTAATGCCATGTTGAAAAAACCACATCGTATCAAAACGATCCCCGAGAAAGAAAAAAAAAGCCTTAAGAGCAGCATTTCCGAACCTCTCCGCAGGCTGCATTGACTGGGTCTGCCGAGACTGAACTGATCTAAGCAGAAATCGATGGGCTGCAATCTGTTGAATAAGACTGAAGAAACAAAGGCTGCTCAATGTTTTTGCACGGGAGGATTTTGTCAATTACTCTTTAAAGTCTGAGACACAGTCTTGCCCTGCACAGAAACATTCTCCTTCTTGTTCTTTCACCTGACCAATGTATTCAGCACTCAATATCACACGCTCACGTACATGCCATATACAATCTTAAGCTACGTGAAGGTCAGAAGATACTGAACGCACCATAATAATGAAGGTGACGGGTCCGATGAAACTCCAGATGAAGTGATTGTCCATCCTGAGCCAACATCTGCAAAGACGACATATTCACAATAAAATAAATGCAACATGGCAGTTTATAGATAACATGTCTAAGCCATTCTAACACTTTAGACAAAAACAAGAGTTTTACAGAAACATGTTCTTTAACAAATGGTGCTTGCACACACTTTCTAGATAAAACACTGGCCCACCGGGTGAAAATTGGAGGGCTGATCAACTATCAAGCGAGGTTCTCTTTTAACTTGTAGCTTGTGAGGTGAAGTGAATGACATGAGCACTATTTATTAGTATCTCTTGATATTCTCATATTCTCACCCTCATGTTGTTCCAAACCTGTATGAATTTCTTTCTTCCACTGAACACAAAAGACGATATTTTGAAGAATGTGGGTAACCAAACAGTTACTGGTTGCCATTTACTTCCATGGTAGTGTATATAAGAACTGTTTGGTTCCCAACAGTCTTCAAAAAAATCTCTTTTGTGTTCAACAGAAGAAAGAAATTCATACAAATTTGGAACAATATAAGGGTAAGTAAATGATGATAAAATTGACATTTTTGTGTAAACTATCCCTTTAAGCTAAACATTTAAAATCACAGAGAACACTACAGCCTCCAGGCTCACTGCATCCCGCACACCAATATTTTAAAGATTCATAAAAGATGAATTTGTGGCTGGTCATCTGAGATTTCAGTATGGAGATAAAAGTTAGTATCATGATATTTTGGTAGTATTACAGCACACCGTGAGTGTATATTAGCACCATTCGTTATTTGCTTTTGGCATCTGATAAAGCGTTTGGACCAGGAAAGTCAGTCTTAACAAGTAGATACTTGCATCATGGCGTGAACTGCGTTCTGACACATTTTGGCATGCAATTACATTTGAATTTGAGTAGTTTTTGTTTGAATTCTGCATCAAGTATGAGAAATTGTATTAGAGATGCTTGCCTTTGCAAACAGCACCAATAAATATACACACTAAGGACGGTATCTGTTACTGAGCAGACTCATGTGGGTTACATTACAATGTTTTATATGGGTTGATTCCGCATTCGTTTAATAAACGCTGCTCAAAGACAGTAATTTCCTGTAACAGATCCAGTTTCTCTAGAGTGTGACTTCCAGTGGGAAACACTGATCATATAAATTGTCAATTGCTCTAAGAAACCGTACAAACATCGGACAAAAATGCAATGCTACAAGCATCACTTTCATTCCAATATAAACATATCTGAAGCAATGCACTGTGCTTCATATTAAGAGACAGTGATGTGGCAGACAGGGCCGATACACTACCACCTGTTTATGTGTTATAAGGAGCAACCCAAGAGCCCATGCAGGGCTGAAGCACTGCCATTAATCTGCGTAAAAGCCTCTTTCTCATGCGGCCCTCGTCTCCGTTAGAGAGCATTTACAAACAACAGGTCACTAGAGACTCTTTGAACAAAAGACACTAACGCATACAGCCCTGCCTGGAAACCACATTTTGTACTGTAAGGCATCCTCCGAAGACTTTCTGTGTGTGTGGTACCTATGGAAGGTCAGATTGTGGTATGCTCAGCATTGTATTTAAAAAAAATAAATAAATACAAAAACAAAGAAATGCTTGCTTACGCTTTCTTGGTCCCGTAGCTTCTGTAGTCTACAGCAGCCGAAACACCCACGACCACAGCAGGGAGGAGGTATCCCGCCATGTAGAAATACCTCCTGCGTGAATATTCGCTCTCGAAGACATCCACCAGCATCAGATAGAGCTGAACCCCTTCCAAACACATCCATGCGAAAGATGCTAGAAAAAAGTAATGCAGGATTCCTGCAATTATGGAGCAGGCCATCTGTGGGACAGACACAAGGGTCAAAGCTTGAAAATCTACTGTAGTATAAAATGTACATTATTTATGTCATTTTATTTTATTTTTATTTACGTTTACTAACTTTTATGAACTTTTAGAACATTTTCAACAAAGTTTTGATTCGATAGACCTTTTTATTTTTTTAATTCTATGGTATTTCTTTTAGCAATTTAATTTAATTACTTAAATTACTTAAATTACTTACTAGCAATTAAATTGTCTTTTTACATTTTTTTTCATTATTACTAAGCAAGGACAGTTAAACAACATTTTGACATTGACATTATCTAGCTTGATTTCAATTTAAACGTGTTCAGTGTAAAAGGTTAAAATATGTTCATGTGAAATTCATTTTATTTTAAAAATTATACACAAAAATGTGCCAAATTACTGATTCTCTCTGATTGAATGTTGTAAACACGTCCCTAGACATTCCCATAAGACTAGCTGAAAACATCCCATTCATTCAAGGTAACATACCAAGAAAAAAATAAAATATATTTATGTTTTTTTTTTTTTTTTTTTTTACTTTTATAACAGCTTTTCAAGAAAAGTTTTGATTTAATGGCTTTAAAATGTCAGGTAGTATAACTATGCAGTACATAGCCAAGTGTATGTGGACCCCCTTCTAATTAATGGCTTTGGCTGGGCCTCTTAATTCCAGTGAAGACAAATCTTAATGCTTCAGCATAAAACGACAGTCTAGAGAATTGTGTGCTTCCAACTTTTCTGGCAACAGTTTGGACAGGGCCTTTTCTGTTCCAGCATGATAATGCCTCTTGTGTACAAAGTGAGGTCTGTAAAGAAATGGTTTTACTGGTGTGGAAGAACTTGACTGGCCCACACAAAGCCCAGACCTGAACCCCACTGAACACATTTGGAATAAAATGGAACAATGAGCCAGGCCTCATCTCTGATGCCATTGTGTCTGAATGAGAGAAAATCCCCACTGCCATATTCCAGCAAAAAGTATAAAGCCGGACCTTAGGATTTTTTTTTTCATATTAGTAGTAGTCAAAAAATTTATAAGAGTTTTCACAAAGAGTTTCAGTAATATAATGATGGCAAATGTAAAAACGTATAAAAAAATTAAAAAAACGATTACACGTTAATTTGAAATGAATTTCTTCAAATAAATTCTGGACAAAAATTGTCAAGATTTTGACTCACAAATATTCCGTAAGCCTAAAAAACTATAATCATGTGTCAAAATGCTGCTGGAATTCACTGGAACTCCCTTCAAAAATGTGTCTTGGATGTTGTGGACTCGTCTCTAGATATTTCCATGAGACTCGCTGAATACATCACATCCATTCAAGGTAACGTTACCCTGGGCTCCGTCATGTCGATTCCGATGAGGAAGATGAGCTCAGCGATGAAAAGGTTTATGCACAGGTTCTTGTGGATTGTGTTCCTGTCACTCTGCAGTCCACGGAAGAAACAGAAGGTGAAGATACTCATGGCCAGACAGATGAGGGATACCACGATACCCACACGACTGATGACGCTCAACAACAGCTCCTGGATTTTATCTGCACCCTGAGAAACAAACAAATAGAGACGGAGGGATAAAAAAAAAAAGAATTTAGGAAAAGGTCACATTTAACAACTAAGTAAATTATAGAGGGTTTTGCAATATAGAATATGCAACACATTTCCAGGAACGAGTACATTTTTCTGTCCAAATTGAAAACTAACATTTAGCAAAACACAGCACTTTTGCCAATTAGATAAAATTTGATGTTCATTAGACAGTTATGTGTTTGTTTTTCCCACTGGTGGCACAGAAAGTTATTCAGTTTAATAACAGTTTTTGCTTAAAGAAACTTTTGCTAATATAGCAAGTAGACAAACTCTAAAACAGGCTGATTTGCAGCCGTCTGCAATCCAGTGAGTTATCAGCTGGTAGCGTTTTGCTAAGAGAAGCAGATGAGTGTTGGCGGTGTCTATTATAACAGCTGGGTTTCACAGTAACGCACGGACAAAAGCTTAAATATTTATGACGATCGCATCTTACCAGCAGCTCTCGATGAGCCATGAGCACCGCAAAGTTGGTGAGATGACTACAGGAGCAGGTGGTGTGACTTTTATTGGCGTGGATGAGTTTGCAGCCCTGAGTGGACCAGTATCCCATCATAGTTCTCTCGGAGTAGTTCCAAAAAGAGCAGTTGGAGTTATAGTAATGTTGCATCTGTAATCGACAAGAGGAGACAGAAACATTCCTCATGAGTGAGCAGATGATAATGAATTGATATTTAGCAGCTGTCCATCTGATAATGGCGCCTGCGTATGAACGCTGGGGGAACGGCATCCTAATTCATTCCGACTGTTGCCGTTCATTCTTTCGCAAATGACACGCTGGCCATATCAAACACTCTTTTGAATGCGCAGTGTGTGTTCTCACATAAACGACTAAAGAATCTAATAAGGTTAAATGAGTGCGAAATCTAGCATGGGACCATTGATTATATGAGGTGCTAACAGGGGGCAGAATGGTTTGAAGGCATGTCTGTGGAAATCACACAATTACTTTGATAGAGAGCAAAAATCAAGCCGAGTCTCCTCTGGGAGTGCTCCTGACACTTTAAAAGAGAGCGAGATGATAATTGGTCCTCTGGTAATTTCATCCTGCATTGTATAGCTAATCTGGGAGTTAATTTTCCACTCCAAAAAAAGGAAATTGCATCATTTACATCCTAATGTCGACAAACAAATTAGTTTTCATTAAGAATTTGGTCTAGGCTGGTAATAATCATTGGTTCAGACTTTGTTAATTTCATGTTCGATGGCTTAAATAAACCCCTCTGTGACCTTGTAGGGTGTTTGAATTGAGACTGCTTTTATTTTTTTTCTTCGCTGTCTTGCTTTGCCATCCCGCTGCTTTTACGATCCCTTTGTTTGTTTATTGCTTGCACTCACGTCGATGTGCTCCAGGGTGAAAATCACAGGCTCCGATATAAATACACGACTGGATTCTTTGTTTATTGAGGCGGCAATGACGTCAGAATTCACAGCCACGGAGAGGTTGCGTCCGTTAGCCTCCTGGCCGAGCTTCATCGTCACATTCTCTGTGCTTAGAAACTGCCCCAGGTTCTTATAAAGGGCAAAAACCAACTTGGCAACACCTGCGAAGAGAAAACGGCACAACTTACTTCTCATTAAACTCTATTATATCAGTGAGTCTGTCAAGAAACCCAAGTCTGGATTTTATTTTACCTTATAGTTAATAGAGGAAAAGATGAATTTACGTTTTGTACAATTAAAAGTAAGTCTATTAAGAGTAGGATTTTGAAATGTGACAAAAATGGGAAAAATGAGTATAGTTTTAATCATCCTTAATTTGACTTCACCCATGTACGTCAGATAACATGATCATCCCATAAATAAATGTATATACCCCACAAAAGTTTCTAACTTCAGTATATAGATCTTTTTTCCCAAGTGACCCTGCAGCAGACCCAGTTATGTTTGTCGAAAACAACATATGCTCACATCAATGTTCAGATCTTTTTCTGACCATGAGAGCATTTCTATCTCCATAGTGACAGGAACAATTGGATATTATATGTTCTTATTCTCACTGGAATTGATACTAATGACCGTATATGGGTGAGTTCGCACGTGGGCTGGAACCTACCATTACGACTGTTGAGTTTCACCGTATTGGAAGACAATTGGATAGAAATACCACTCCTGCTGCTCTGGGGAAACCTGAAATCTTGAACCTGCCCATCTGTGCTAAGCACGTAAACATCCAGAACTGTGGAGAGAAATCAGATGTTTCACGATGTTAGTTCACCAAGTAGAAACAGAGAAAGAAAAAAAGAAATAAGGTGGGAATTCACTTACAATGAATTGCGGTTTATTTGCACGCATATCTAGCGTTGTTCAGTTCACTACAGGAATTATGCAAATCAGTTAGCGGTGAAAACGCACCCACAAAATCTGTGCCGAACGCAATTTGCATAACATTATTCTGAAGTTTTAAGTGCTAGGCTGTAGCAGATGTAGCAGACCACAGCGTTATGGCTTACTTTACTAGTAGTTTTTAAAAAATGCATAAAGTGCGTTTTTCTACACTTCTGTAATAATCTTCTGTCATAAATTACATTTTTCACCTGTAAATAAGTTTTCTAAATAAGGGCAATGTATAATAAGCCTTATTTACATCGAAAAGAGATATGCTTCCACAAAACAACAATATTCAACAAATGTTTAACGAATTCATAACCTGTTAGGCCAAAAATCAAGTGTTGATTCATGGGTTTCTGGACTTTGTATTATCAACATTATGCAAAATATAAAAGTGTATACAGGAAAGTATATATATTAGGCCCTGTAACTGGTCAAAATTTCTTTTAATCACGTTTTTGCCTTCACTTCATTTTTAAAAGGTCCTGCGGTGTGGCAAATGAATGGAGTAGAAATATTCCATGTAGAGTCTCAATTAATATGTGGTCATAAAAGCTGCATGCATAACAGTACGAAAAGAATTAGGAAAAATGCTGTTTAAAATAGTATAAGACGGAGTTAGCATGCCACACTGCAGGACATCTCAACTCCCAAAAAGTATTTTATGTCAACCAGCCATGTGTTAGTGGACACTGTTATTATAATTTCACAGCTGAAGCATATTTGCAAACTCAAACTGATCAGCTGCAAAATAAGCTGTTTACGTTGTCACTTCTATTAGTTTTGCGCATCGCTCGTACTCACTTATATTACTGGCTGGTACTTTCACGATGGCCGGTTCCATTAAATTGTCAGCAAGGACAAAGGCTCCTTCCTCCAGGGTGTCCAGTAACATAGTTGCGGCGTGCGTCTGCTCCGTGGTATTCATATCTCGCCACGATTTCAGAGCCTCCGGTCTGAGGAGGTTGTCGACTGTATCCACGATAGCCTGCAGCCCAATGAGACGCGTGTGTCAGCACTAACCACTGTAGTAAGGTCAAATGTCAAAGTCTTGACTTTATCAGCAGCTGTCTGCCCGTGCCCAAATGAAAGCAAACATGCACACTTTGTTTTAAGTCGTTATCAGGTGACACACATAAAACAGGCTGCAGAAATTAGCCTGACATGCTCTGTCTGTCTCAAGAGTACAGTATTGAATGTCAAAGGCTCTTCAAGCACGTAAACGGACACATATGAGGTAAAGAAAGACAGCCGGTCGTGACGCCTTATAAATGCAAAGATAAAGACACCATTGTTCTGTGTCGTCAGAACTGAAGGCATCTCTAGGTCTTGATTATTTGATGCACAAAACTGAAATGGAAAAAAATAGCCACCTGTTAACACTGTCAGAGAATTTTCAAAAATGCTGTAGGTTTCTACAAAGGGATGTTGCGTTTGAGATTAACTCTAAAATCCTATTTCTAACAATGCACATTTTGGACTCTCATACTATTTAATCAGAGCTTCTGCGCACACACACACCACCACCAGACTAAAATATCGATTCATACATGTCGCCTCTTTTGATAATTATTGTTCATCTGATTGGTTTTGCAGCTTTGACTCATACAAGCTCTAATTCCCTACATTTTTATGGTCATTTTTACTACTCGCAATGCTAAATCGTTTTTGCTCCTACACACCAACAAATATTAAAAGATGATATATGCATCTTCACAGTCTAGGGTTTCACATTCGCTAATTTATTTTACACTGATTTGCCTTTCAGAAACAGAATCCTGCCTTTCATGTGATCTCTGCATAATCTCTCCTGTCATACTTAAATTTTTCATTTTTGCTAGGTCTAAGTAAATCTTTTAGCAGTTGAAAAAGCTGTGGAAAAACCAATGTAGCAATAAATTTCAAGCACCATAAATTGACATGTACCCTTTGCAACCAATAAGAACATGCACCGCCAACCTGCAACTCAAGCACACGTCAACAGATATTAACACATGACTTTAACAATAAAGAAACTGAAAAAAGAAATCCTCCAACAAACACATAAAAGGTATGAACTGGCCATAAAAATTGCAGCCACACAATTTCCAATCCACTGAATTATTGAACCTCCGGGAATGAGGACACAGGCGGAATGAAATGCTGTGGTGACAGTGAGAATGAAAGGACACAGGACCATGCTGAGAAACAATAGCAGAAGAGAAAGTACAGAAACAAGTGAAGAGCATAGTTGCGTAGCACAGATATACCTTCATATACGCCCTGCACGTCCTTTCTCGTTTTTGAAGCTTTTTCATTTGAGAGAGGACACACACAAGAACAAAAACAGACCAAAGAAAGACAGTTAGAAAGGTTGATGGTGTACTAATGGGTTCTCAAATCCACAAGCACTTCAGAAACACAGTATAGCAGTTGGGTCTGCTATGATGAAATCATGTAACGGATGAATGTAGGGGTGTACAGAGTGGCCTTGCTTTCAGAACAACAAATTTAGTCTGGTGATTTCAAAACCCTCAGGTGCTCTTTCAAGTAAAAATAGAATCAGTAGCTCATTAACATCTGAAATATGCAAATCAAACATATGCAAAACAATATCCATACGCAGACTGTCTAAATCAATGTGTGGTTTACCTCTATAGGATTGGGATTAGGCTTGGGGATTGGAGCTGGAAACTGAACTAAAGGTTGGAAATTAGGTGTAAAGGCAAGGTTTAGGAATAATGGTTAAGATAAAGATTTAGGATTTGAGATTGGAGATCAAATTTGGGGATAAAATTTAGGTTTATAAATTGTGAGTAACACACAGATTAACAAATTCAAAACAATATGCTGACAGAAACTGTCTAAATCAATGCGCCGTTTATCTCTAGGATCAAGATCATGGTTCGTGATTTATGATCGGAGCTGGAAGCTGAACTAGGAGAAAGGATTGGAGTTGGATAGCGCTGGAGACTGGGTGTACAGGTGAGGTTAGGTTAGATGGTAAAGATTTAATGTAGGAAACTCGGCACTGGGTTAGAGTTTAAGGTTCCAGGTTAAATGAAGGATTTTGGGGTCAGGGTTTAGAATTTGTGATTTGGGATAAAAGTTGGGGTATAATTGTGATTCCAAATCAATGGCTGTCCAAATCAAAGTGAAGCTTTACTTCTACAGGATCTGGATTGTGAGTTTGTACTAGGGGAAGGAGTAGGGTTGGGATTTTGAAGTGAAAAGTAAAGTTTAGTGTTAGTATTGTAGGTAACACTTTAATATAGGGACCAATTCTCACTATTAACTAGCATGCCTATTATTAACATATTGGCTATTTATTAGTTCTTATCACGGGCGCAGATGGGATTTTTTAACTGGGGGGGGACCAAGCTGTCAGCAGTCCAGTTGTCGGGGGGGGTTGGGGTGCCCGAGGTGCCCGAAGTGTGAATATAGCTTCATAGTACTGGCTTAGTACTGCTGCTCCATAGTATAAACAGAGTATTACAATACTCTTCTCTCTATCAGTACAAGATATGCCCCCTTACTGCTGATTGGCTACACGTGTTTTGGGACTCGGTCAGATACTGCGGTCAAAAGCGTTTTTCAAAAATGGCTTAGCGCATGTGGCCTGGCCGCCACTACTAATGTACATAGCAGAAACCCTGATTTATCCTCCGTATACTGATGTTGCCTTTTGTAGAGACTGTGAGGGGGACGGATCGGGTCACTATGAATCTGGGGGGGTCATGTCCCCCCCGTCCCTAGTGCCATCTGCGCGCCTGGTTCTTATAAAGCAATATTCTGCATGACCAAATTCTACATCCCTAATGCTACCCAATACTTAAATTTAACAACTACCTTACTAACTATTAATAAGCAGCAAATTGGGAGTTTATTGAGGCAAAATTCTTAATTAATGGTTTGTCAGTGGCGAGAATTGGACCTTAAAATAAACTGTGACCATATTTGTTAAGTTGATGTTAGTGTTGGAGATAAGATTTATCATAGGAAAGAGGCTGGGGTAAGGGGTAAAGGTTAAAATCAGAAATAGGGTTTAAGGCCATTGCTCACTGAAGGATTGTGGGGTCAAGATAAATACATGTTTTATTTACAATTTAAAGTTTGGTATTACGGTTTAGAGTAATAGCTTATTGTTTAAACTAAGGATGTTGATCCAGGAACATGTTGTGTTCATGTAAATTACACTGGCTGATGTCCATGTGGCTTAATGAGACAAATGCCTTTCTTGCTGCAGTGCATTGGGGGATCCAGACTCTTTGCAATCAGGCCTGTGTGCCTTCAGTCCCTACCACTGGCCTGTAACTATGAAATTGATTTGAAAGAAAGGCTTCACTCTTAGTGAGTACAGCCTGTGCTCCAGCCATTTGATATTCACCCACTTCTTTGACTTTAATGAATGAAACACACAAAACGCCATTCAGACAACACAATAGCCAGTAGAGAGGTCTCAAACGCTTTGCATATGCCTTCCATGCTCCCTGACTTAAAGGGATAGTTCACCCAAAAATGAAGATTCTGTCATCATTTACGCACCCTCATGTGGTTCCAAACAATATTGTAAAAGTAAAACGTATGAATCAAACTGTTTAATCCAAGCCTTCTGAAGGAACAAGCTCAATTTTATGATGAACAGATTTAATTTAGACTTTTAGTCACATTTAAACACTGATCAACTTGAATGCATAAATACATAGATCACATATATATATATATAAACAGAAGCTCAAACATCCTTGCTTGATGTGCAAGAACCAATGAAGTTTGTTCTTGTATGTGAAGCAAGTTGAGCTACCTTTATCCAATATTTGATGTACTCTTTTTATATTCATTGAGCAGTGTTTACATTTGAATAAAAGCCTAAATTACATCTGGTCAAGATAATGTGTCTACTACTCAAATCATACTTTTACAATGTCAAACTTTTTGAAGCTTCAAAGTTTAGCTTGAATGGACTTTCAATGGAAGCACAGAATTCTCTCAGCTAGCATTAAAAATATATGTATTTGTACACAAAAGTCTTATGGGATTCATGAGTGAATGATGACATAATTCTAAATTTGGTTGAACTATGTCTTTAACAACTAATATTCAGTCCCAGTAGCCTTAGAACATGCTGGATAGAGCCATATATCTTTAAAGCTCATGTTTGATGAATGTATGCCCTCAAGATTCCTACTGGTTGAAGTAAATGTTACATAATGGCCAGTTGTAACTTAATGGGTTAGTATGCACGTAAAGCAGTCTCTCATATGTATTTTAAATGCAATGCATAGGTTTTATATAAAAGCAGCTAATCATTTTTGTAGACTGATAACTGGCTTCATTCTTCTCCTTGTGACCTATTTTCAGAAAGTGTCTGCACTGTAATTTGCATACTTGTAAAATGCAGTAAAGTATGTACTCTTCTGGTAATGTGAAATTATGAGTGTGCAAGACAGTGCGCTAATACTGGGACATATTACCATGTTGTTGTGATACCACAGGCCCCTTTGTCACATACCACTTATATTTGCATCTAAATCCATTACCTAGATAGTCATTATTTCTTAAGCTTTCTTTCATGTCAACTTTGTCATACATTTACATTGAACCATTCAAAAACTGTTGTGGCATCTTGAACCTTATTATCACAATTATAGAACTAAAAGTTCTATAATTCATCCATTGCACAATATTACCCGAAAATGCATGCACACCAGACAAAGTATATCATCCAAGCATCTTGGGCATACTCAATGTCCTGTGTGTCGGGAAACACTAATTCTGATCAGACATACTATTTTGCATGGACAGTAGGCAAAACCCACTGAGTGATTCATTTCAGTCTGTGCATTTATGCTTTTTTCAATTCTCTAAAAGCACAGTGGGGTGTAACACAATGAGTTTGATGCTGTCTTTTTGAAGCAAGTGTCCTTTAAGCAAAGTGCCTCTGAAATGTCCACCGCATGCTGCTGCTTATTAAAAAATCATGTTGAGAATGAAATCCTGTTAATACCTTATTGAAGCTGCGGCCGGTGGAGTCTTTCTCGCTGGGTCGCAGTTCCTGTAACTGAGCATCTAGAATATCCACCAGCTGCTCCATGAGCCTCATGGTAGAGCTAATGTCACCGGCAAAGATGGCACCTTTAGTATGTTTGGCCAGCTCGTTCGCCAGGTTGGCTGCATTTTCCCCGCTCCGGATCTGAGAGATTACACAAATTAACCTCACAGCATGACTCTGAAAAATATCATTTTGTGTCTACGAGGCTCTTGACTCCCATTATGACGTAATCACGCTGAGTCAGCAACAGCCCCCGCGAGCAATTACAGCTATCATTAGAAGCTGGTAACACTTTGGAAGAGCATTTGGAAACACTTCCTGGGTTTCAATGGCTGAAGCATTTCTGCTACTTTAGTTCATATTTGTGGATGTACGGTAGGAAGTTTGGAGTCCCATTGTGCACATCCATTCTATTTACAGGAAGCACCTCACATTAACACAAAAGTGCACACACAGATCAATCTGTAAGATCCCTATTGGATGTTTGAAGGCTGTGTGTCTTCATCTTAACAAGTGATAACAGAGAGAATGAGCTTCAAAATATGGCACCGGAGAGTATTTTATTTTTATGACATTATGCTCTAAAGACTGTCACATTTTTTTTTTGCTCCTTGTTCTGGGAGGACAGATATATTCTGGAACTACAAACCTTTTGTGCGACTTGATTCACCCAGTGGGATGTACAGTTGCTCAGATCTGGGCCTTTTGGGTTCCAGGTCCCAGTGGAGAGAACACATAGGTAGGAGGCAGTGCCTGTTTAAATAAAGAGAATATCATCATCATCATTATTATTATTAGCCACATTAGTATAAATAATTATGACATGGATTGTCTATCATAAAATGAAAGCCAGTGAGTGATCTGACTCCAGTCTGTGTCTCCAGCACAATTTATTAAAGTTCTTTCACATTTAATTATTATAATTATTTTTTTTTATGTTATTATATTATTTATTATTGCTTTGTCAATATACTGTACTGTTTACTGTTTTCTTTTGTTTGTTGTTTTGTACTCATCTCATTTTTGATATATTTAATTGTATGCAGCAATGCTGTTATACACATGACATGTTCTTACTATAGTAATAACAATAAATTATGCATAATTACATGCAACTAACCCTAAAGGAAACCCTCTTCCTAACCCTAACAATACAGTAAGTATATGTAGGTTACTTTGGAAAATGTAATGGGTTACGGATAACAAGTTACCCTATTTAAAAAGTAGTGTAACTATTTCAATTACTTTATTAAAGCAATGCAACTGATTACATTTGATTACTTTTCTAATTGTCTAATGTTTTGAACTGTTAATCATTTTGAAACATTTAAAGCAAGCAGGTTAACCTTAAAATCATACTCAACACTGATTACTGTCAGACTTTCAAAAGCCTTCGCTTGAATTAAGATTAATTTTAAAGCACAGCCACCACAAAATCAAATTTTAGCACCTCTTTTTACTTTGAGATCATTCTGAGGTTAAATACAGATTTAAAATCAATAACAAGCTATGATACTGTTTTTGAAATCCAATTTTTGCAAAGCTATGACAGGAAACACTGACATCTAACAATGCCTTGAAAAAAACAACAACAAAAAAAACTGTTAATCTTAAAAGAACAAAGTATATACATAAACCCAAATTAGGAAATAAAACAGTTTTCGGATAAGCATGTGTCCTAAACTCCTGAAACATTGGTGTCTCATATTTTAGAGCAGTTAATGCAATTTATGAAAGACATCAGTTAAACGTGGGTGTGTGATTGACTGAAAAAAAAAAATCATTTGTAATCATTAACCTTTTCATAAATTAATGTAATTTAATTTTCAGTAACTGTAACTGATTACAATTAGATTTATTTTGTAATTAAATTATGCAATTCCATTACATGTAACCAACACTGGTAGTTCATTAATATTACTCAGTACTTAAATACATAATACACTGTAACAAGGACACAAAATAAAGTGCAACCAATATGTGTTATGGCAATAAAGCGCCAATAAAGATTTTTAAGATCTTAAGTACAAAAGCCAAAAGGGACCGTCTGACGACTTACCAAATAAATACATACATTGGCATAAATAAATATTAATTATTATTAACAAAAGAAAAGTAAACAACTTTGCTAACCAGATTAAAGCTAAATGTAAAATCACTGCAACGCATGGCCTCTCATGGCTTTATTGCTTTATTCAAATGGTCGATCCTAAGAGAATAGACACATTTCTCTTCGCCTAGAGGACAAATGCATATCAGCTTGTGTGTGACTGATAGCAATTCAAAGAGCCCTGAGTGGAAAACTACAGCGTGTTACACTTCAACAGGTACATGCACCCACCTCGAGTTCCTTTGGGACAGGGTCGTTCCACCAGCATGCCCCTCTGCGTCTGCGGCCACAGTATGTCTCTAAGCTCTATGCTCTCGCAGAAGCGCTCAGGTGGGGGGAAAGACTCCAGTGAGGGAGGCGTGGTAGTTTGAGGAAGTACAGCTGGTGATTTGGGTGTCTTATTAACAGCTCTGGTCCCTGTAGTGGTAACTGTAGTCACCTGACCTCTCGGTTGAGCAGTGGTTGTTGTAGTGGTTGTTGGTTTTAGTAACTTGGGTGTTGTGGATGCCTCTGAGATAGGTGGTGCTAAAAAGAATAATGGGTAAAATTAGTTGTTGCACAAATTATGTTGTGTTTTGGGTACCGGTTCTGTTATCAAGCTTGTAAAGTGCTTAATAAAAGAAAATCGTTATGAAATAAAATAGTCTGCTTGCATACAAGACCTCAAGCTCTATTATATCTCAAGAGCTTATTAAAAAGCTGAATCGTACAGTTTGTGAACATATATTTTCTCTCACCCACAATTTCTTTGTTCCTGTGTCTATATTTCATAAGCTTTATATATAACTAACGTAATTCCTCAGGCAAGAAAAATATGGTACATATATCAATGTAAACTGAGCAAATATTACAGGCCACACTTTACACCGGAAAATATGCGTGTCTTATTTTCAAAACGTAATTATGTTTTTCTTAGCTAGGAAGTTATATAATGATAATCAGAAGTAGATTCGTACATGAAGCAGTTTGAGTCCCAGATAACTCCAACTTCTTTGCATTTTGCGCTTCTTGTATAGGGTAGAAGTGATATACCTGACCTCATACCTCCATCAACAAATATGGATAAACCCAGAAAATCCTCTGAACTTCACCCGTCGCTTTCACCGGCTAACCTGATTGTGTGAATGACAGCGTGCAGCCAAGAAACCCACCGATGGTCCATAGAAGTGTGAGAGATTTTAGCACAGTATGGGTGTGAGAGCAGCTCCATGTATGTTTGTGAGGTGGAAAAGACCGATCGAGTGAAAGAAAAGGCTTTCTTTTTGAGGTTAGATGTGACCTACTGTGAATTAGTGTCAACTGACCAGCCAGAGCTCTGGTTCAGATAAAAACTGAGCAAAAAACAGCTGCAACGCCTTTACCTGAAGACCCCGATCTTTACGGTTTTCACCCATGTGTGTGTGTTTTGACACGGTTGACGTAACAGGCGTGCCATTAATGGCTTTTCACTCCCAGATTCTGGCTGTTTGTCATGATGGCTATAAAACAAGCTTTAGCTCAATGTTCCAGAATTAAACCACAGATCAGAGAAGCCTGTTAAAGTCAACAGGAAACCACATTCGCAAACCATTTTATTATAACTGTATCCTAAAAATAATGCTTCAAAAAAACGACTTGTCTATTGGTAAAATTATCGAAATGCCACATGCTTAGGTTACATGAGCCAAAAAAGGAAAGTCATTCAAGCGGCATAATATGCACACGTTAATTATGTAAATGTGCATTAAAAACATAAACAGAGTCAGCTGATATATATATATTAGCACAGAAAAATAAAAAGCAGTGTCCATTCCAAAGGAGGACATAGTGTAAATAACTTATGTATTTAGTTTATTTAAATTTACAGAAAATAAATGCAACACTTCACTGTCTTTGAGAAATCCATCACTCCTTTATGTAGACATTGAGTGCTAAAGAGACCGTTTCATACAGAAGTAAAAAATAAAAATAAAACTTTAGAAAAGCACAGATGGTACTTTGTTGCAAAGTACTTTCCTTATACCATGGTACTGAATGACACACATATTTATTTACCGTGGTATTTGCAATGTATTACGAACACATCAGAATAATGGAATTTGTCCATAACAAGAGTATTACCATAATTTACACTAGGAAAAAATAAAAATCATCCTAATACCGTGGCGCTTTTGTGAAAGATGTTGTGGTGAGTGGGGCGGGGCCGAGAGCCGTGGGAACGGAGCGAGGCCGGTGGAGTTAGTGATAATGAGCGACACCTGCGACACTCACCGGTCTCGAGTCCCACGGAGGAGCTCCGGAAGGATAAAAGGAGGAGTGACGACAGTGGAAGACGAGAGAGGACCAGGCCTGGATTTTATTTTATGTTTTGTGTGCGGCAGTCGTCCGTGAGGGGCTGCCGCTGTACTTTTACGTTTGTTTATTTTGTTATTAAATCGTTAAATGTTTGCCGGTTCCCGCCTCCTTCTTCCCGAATCTACGAACGTTGTTACAGATGTGTTTTCAAACTTTGACACTATTGTCCTTTGTGCTTTCTGTATAATTTGGTATGGTGTCGATTATGGATTGTGGTCCTTCAAAACTGAACATGCGGGCGGTAAATGGATACTTTTATTATTTTACAGAATGACTTTGAAATCTGATTTATGGGTAGAAGTATTAATTTTCTGATTGTATTAACAAAGGCAGTTTCTCTTAAGATAAGTATGTCTGTAGCGCTGTAATGAAAATGTGTCTGACTCAAAGGAACCTTCAGTTCAATGTAAAAAAAAATGAAATATTACCTTTGAAACATAGAACATTTTCAAACTAAATATTCAAATGAAGCTGTGGCGATAAGCACCTAAGTACTAGTTCCAGCATGGTGGAGAATTTCCAGTGACTTCTACTGTTTTTTATATCAAGCTAATTATGATTAATTTAGAAACATTTTCCCCTACCAAACCCATTTTGAATTTTCTAAAATTAGACATTTCTATGTTTATTAAGCCACTTGGGCTGCCCTCAAATGGAGGCAAAACAAGACAACACACACAGCTTGGATGTAATAGGACAACACAGGCTCATTGGAAATGTGCTTGTGAATGTGTTTCTCTGTATCACAAGAGCTACCGAGCACTGATTTAGAAAACCAATACATATGAAGCCGAATATGTGATGATAACATTCAAAAATATCAGTTTTCAAATCTGTATCTCAGTATGTTAAAATAGTTTTGAGGTCATTACATATTGTGGAAGTTCTTAATTGGAACTCTGGCCCTGTGAATCATAATTTGTGTGAAAAGGAATAAAAGTCTGAGTTTTACTGCCTCTAGTGTTCATATTAAATTGAAACTGCAGCGATTCATACAAACAGGTAGGCTACGTTTTTTTTAGTTTTGCAGAAACATAGGTACAGGCACTCATTTCCAGTGAGCCTAGGAAGAAATAGAAACATTTTTATGTTATGTTATGATATTTTATGTTTTATTTTATATGTTATGTTATGTTATGTTATTTACTTTGAATACAAGAACTC
Organism: Barbus barbus; assembly: GCF_936440315.1. Classification (NCBI taxonomy): domain Eukaryota; kingdom Metazoa; phylum Chordata; class Actinopteri; order Cypriniformes; family Cyprinidae; genus Barbus; species Barbus barbus. The sequence continues at coordinate 23,495,225 of NC_136763.1, read as the reverse complement.
TAGCCATAGAGGGACTGGTTTAAGAAGGACACAGCCTCCCTAGAATGCATCCCTCCAGTTATCTAATAATTATGTAGCAGCATTAGCAATTGTAATAATTTTTAAATTCAAGGGAGGTCTTTAACAAAAATAGAGGCCACTGAGCAATCTCTCCAAGTGGCAGTAGAAGCGAGACTAAAATAAAGCCAAATCCATTAGTGGTGTTCTGAACACAAAACAGTATTTTTTTCAGGCAGGAGCAGAGAAGGCTCTGCATGAATTTAGCTAACCATCAGCAGTGTAATATCACATGGCAATTATCACAATCAGTGTCAAACTAATTCCATTAATGATGAGCAAAAATGAGATTAAGTGGCAAGCAGCGTAATGTGTGTTTTCCACCCCGATTCAGATGGCAAATATAAATGCTGTCTGTCTCCTCCACATCAAGATGATTCCCCATTATGAAAGATGATTCCAGTATCAATATGCTGCTGGTTTTAATCATTTTCTCTTTCAGCAAATGGCGCATATGATGCTAGTTAGGATCTTTATGAGATGTCATCCTAATATGTTGTGCCAGCATTCAACATGAAGGAACAATCTATCAAGCCAGCAAACAAGCAAGTATTCTGGCAGGTATGTGGTATACAGACCACTAATAAATTACATTTTGTTTACACCTGGTATTAAGTAGTATTTTGGTAATGAAATTAATCTCAAATGCATTCTTACTTGCATCAAAACAAGGAAAAGTCTCAGTTATTTTAGTGGGGTATCTGTATTAATAGGACTTTGAATGTTAACTGCCTTTTGTGTCTCAAAACAAAACAAAACAAAAAAATTATAAGTAAAAACGAGTAGTAAATTAACATTAAACTAGCTGATACCCATTTTGGCATAGTGTTTATTTCTTTTTTTTTTTGTTTTGCATTATACATTTTATTCAATATTTACAACCAGAAAACATTGATTCAGGTTTTAAACTTCAAATTTCATAAAAGATAAACAGATCGTCAAATATAATATTTAGTTTGATCCCTTGAGATTCCCGATCAGCATTTTCTGAAGGTTAAACTTTTTCTTTTGATGCCCTTTTGTTGAAAATTTTATATTCAATAAAATGTCGTTCAATTGGTTGAAAACCAGTTTCAGGTCTGTTTATGTCTGTAATGTTCAACGTATCCAGCCAGTCAGAATTTAAAAGACCAGAGTAACACAGGTCACCTTGTAGTTGAGTGCTTTGGGTAGTTTAAAAAAAACCTGTCAACATTTACACCCAGAGCCACACTTAATACTAACCCACTGCTGTCATTGATGCAGTTACAGATGTGATATTGGAGTATTTATGCTCAAGTTGCATCAAATAAATTGGAAGAACTGTATTTCTGTCATGACAGCTCTCGGAGGGATTGGCATGGTTATGTACGTGACAATGTTAATGTATTTGGTCTTGGCGGAATATATCTGCTACGCTGCTGCTGCTGCTGTGGCAGAACAAGTACCGAGACTTGCTACTGCCAATACAGCCACAACATGCTGCTGTGAGCATGTAAGAAATACTGCTGCTGCAAATATAACTTACATGAAATAACCCCCCATAGCATACATGAATCACCTTGTAGCAGATCTATACAGGTGGAGCTGGGGAAGGTGGAGGGTTTCTGAAGCACGCTGCAGAACTGCTATAACAAGCACTAGTCATATATTTAAATGTTGAGCAGAGAACTCATTGGCTAACGATACAGGAGAGAACCAATCAGCTGTGCCATGTGATAATGATGTCATTAGGTCAGATTGAGTTAGACCTATCGGACTGCGCCATCTAGAGTTTCATGCCAGAACTCTGTATATTTCTTAATTAAATAATTTATTATTGTGATATAATCTGATCTGATATAAATCTGACTTCTGATTTTTTGTATTTTTTTTTTCTTTTAGTGCTATCAATTGTTTAAGATTAACATGCCACAATACAGCACATAAAGACAATATGACTGCAGGTCATGTGATTTGCACGAATAACCTAACAATTAATCTCATGATCGCTCCATCCCTGAAGAGGAGCCACTTTTGTTTCTCTCTGACTCTGGAGGGATTTCTTCCTATAAAGGCAGGGGCTTATCATATCTTACATACTCTAGTGGTTCGTTGTAGCAGTGTCTCAAAATCAAGGTAATTTCACAGCTATCAAAGTAAAGTGGAGCAAACATCAACTGCGGAGCACAACTCTGACGGCTGTGTGAGTGATTATTGAGATGATGAGATAATCACCACATCTAAAATAGAGAAAACACATCAGTATACAAATGATGGCAGATTAGATTCAAGTGGGGATGGGGGGTAACGTTCAACTCGCGCACTGCACAGGAGCTAATGCTAGTGAAATTAGCATGTTTTTGTCCTTCATCAGCACTGATTGTAGAGCTAATTACTTCCTTTACAGGCGGCTAAAAGAGAGGCAGAACATGCACGGGCACATTCAATCAGCCACATGGTACAAGTGTGAACCACAAGTGGATACATTGTGGTAACAATGTGATAACATTTCCTTAATGAAAGATTTGAACCCTCCGAGGTAACACCCCAGAGAAATGTTCAATGGATTTTAGATCTGAGCCCTAATACTTTGCATCTGAAGTGATACTGAGTTGATATTTCTTACTTAATTGCTTGCTTGTGCAGGGATGAATTTGCTCGATGGTTTTAATTCAGTGGCAGTAATCGCTTCTGGCTAAAGGAAAGCTGCTAGCACATGCTAAGAATGACTCAGATGATTCTATCCTGAGCTCAAAAATAAGTCTGATATAATAAGTAGTGCCGATAGTAATGTGATTATTAATGTCATATACAGCCTTCGGAGAGATGTTTTGGCTCTGTTCCAAAAGCTATTGAGCTGCCTTGCAGTCTACAAAGCAGCATCTTATAAGAAATAGAACCTCATTGGAAACTCAAGTGAATGATTTGCGAGGAGCACCAAATAACATTTCTCATGTGAAGTGCAGAGATGACACAAATTACAATTGATTAAAATATGGTAAGGAATTAGCATGTTGCTAAGGTACATTGTGATGTATATATGCTTCTCAGCAATTAATGAGATATACATGGCAGAAAAAAAAATAATTGTTCGAAAAATGGAAAAGGTACTGGTAATTTTCTGCCAGGACATTATCCATTTTCTGGACATTTCCTTTTAACTCAATGCAATGCGTAATTTAAAATAATGGAAAATCCCCTGTGAAACATTAATGGTTCATTAAGCCCCGTTTTATTAATATTTTTCTTAGATTGTATGCATATGTAAAAAAAAAAAAAAAAAAAAAAAAAAAAAAAATCTTTATTCATACATTATCTTGGATGATAAAAAAATAATAATAAAAAAAAAATAAAAATATATATATATATATATATATTTTATATATATATTTCCAAAATATATACTGTATATGTGTGTTTATATATGCATAATAATAAATATACACAGTACACATACATATATTATGTAAACAAAAACTTTTATTTTGGATGTGATTAATCACAATTAATCATTTGACAACACTAATATGTGTGTGTGTATATATATATATATATATATCCCTTGAATGTAGCCGGTTAAAAAGGTTGCAGCCTTCATATCAGAAGCACACCTATGATGGTTGGTTATTAATATAGCAGGTAGCCTTTGAGGTGCTCTTGAATGCTGTAAGCAGGCCACAAAAAAATTGTAGCTTACAAACTACTATCTTGTCATTTAGCGGATGCTTTTATCCAAAACAACTTTATCCAAAGCGCACTCAATAGGGGTACAGTTTCACGCAGGCCCTGGGTACAGTTACTCTATTCAGTGTCTGCACAAGCAGATTCATCAATAAGGAATACACTGGTGGGTCTCCGCAGAAGAAGGAAACTCATATTTTAAATTCTTAAGCCCCACTAATCTGTGTAAAGTTGCTTGACCTCTACACTTAGCCAAGTCTTTCTGGAGTAATGCAAGAGTCTCGGTTGCTAGGCTGAGCTGGGATTATGGTAATTACGGTTATTATTTTTTCAATGTAAAGATGATCTGACACATAGTATGGCCATCCTGTCCTAGCTCTTGATAGCTAAATTAAAAACAGGCTACGCTGACGTGACCTTCGGGACTGATCCGGTCTCAGCGGAGAGCCGTCTCTCAGCACAGACACATTGAGAGGCCTTCGAGCAAAAGTGTGAGTTGTTTGTTTTTAGGCGCTTGAGATCTACTCTTTTGGGGGTGATGCACCGCTGCCGCAAAGCTGCCTACATACCTGTCCAGACAGGTAACCCTCTACCAATGAGGGAAGCTGTGCCTTTCTCAGTGGGGCAGTGGGTGGGAGTTTAGCCTCAAGAGTCTAAACACTGGGGAGGAATGGCTCTGTCTTTTGAAATCCCGAGGGAAGCGTCTCTTATTATATGCTAACAACGCCTATGATGTTGTTTACTGCTGAGACCCACCACTCCACACTAAGATGTAGCTTGCACTCAAGAAAGGTTTCCGGAATACATCAAGCACATATTAAATCTGAAATTAAAAATCAGTCATCCGTGACATTTGACACACAGACTCGGGAGCCAGAGGAATACCAACTCAGTGGCTGAAATCTCGCGACCACTTAAACAGATATCCAGAGGGACACTGTGTGTGTGTGTGTGTGTGTGGCGGGACGGATTCGAGATGAGGCTTACCGTGAGCTGGATCAGGTGGACCAAACACCAGATTGTACCGCAGGATGTAGAAGTTATTCCACACATACAGCTTGTTGTCTCGCGGGTTGTATTCCACAGCTGCAATGTACTGGTACTGGTTGGGGAAGTGGATGTCGACGTATTCGCCATGGTTCAGTTTGGTGTTGTACATGTAGTCGATGAGGCTCTTACTGACTTCGCTCTCGTTGTCTTCGTACGTGGATCGGACCACATACAGAACCCCGCAGATCATAAAAGCATTGGAGGCCGACCGCTTGTCGTAGGTGGTATCCCAAGTGGCCTCGAAGCGAAGGGTGTAGGGGTTGAGTTGACTGATCACCATCATGCCGTTGTTCTGCTCGGTGGCATAGATCACCCAAAGGCCATTTTCGTCAACTGCCAAGTCGATGTCTGTTTTCCCGCCCCACTTGTACGGTGAGGTGTCATGATAGTTGGCATTATTTATAATCGCCTCCCCACTTTTGATTCTGGTCCGAAGGTCAAATTTGACAATGTTGCGTGTCCTTTCCTTGTTAAAAAACACCGCCCCGTCGTATACCACAAATCCCGTGCCGTCGACGCGATGGGGGAGTTTGTACGTCGTGGTCTGTCGGGAGTTTTGAAAGTCGTCGAGTGAGTTGTACTCAATTAGCGTATCTGTTCTGTAAGGGGTCCAGGGCATGAAATAAACCTTGTCTCCTGCCTGGAGAGGGTCTTTGCACCACGACCCCGCTTGTTGCTCCGCCTCGTACAGAAACGACGGATCTCCAACCGCTTTCAGAGTTCCGGGACAAACAAAAACTAGTGATGAGAAGAACAGAGCAGAGAACAGTCAAACGTAAGCGAACGCAGCTCGTGCTAGTTGAAAGCAGAGGGCAAAGTGCCGTCTGACTCTACATCACTGATAATTGGGTAGTCGGTGAAGACAGCAACACACACTAAGAAGTCTAAGAGCTACCCACATTCACAAGCAGTAAAATGTGCGAAGAATCTGCATCTGAAGGTTACTGAAGCTTAAAACGGAAGCAAACACAGTTTTTATGTGTCCGTAAGCAAACAGTTTCGGCTCACTGCTGCTTGAACATACTGAAGGGGAGTGATGGAAAAATCAAACCACAACCAAACACAAAGGAAAAAAGGAAGGAATACGACAAATCTGCCCTGCAAATAAAAGCAGACAACTAAATAAGGCTTGAAGAGGAGAGCAGCATACAGGCAGTCTGTGTCCTGAGACAAGATATTCCACAGTTTTTACGTCTTTCCTACAGGCCTAATGTTGCAATCATTTTACAGCATAAAGCATTTCCTTTCTTCTTAACAAAGACATGATAGTCAAACATGTAGAAAGGGTGAAGTGAGAGAGCGAGAGAGACATGTAGAGAGAGAGAGGAAGAAGAAGGGAAAGCCAGAATCAGTAGAGGTAGTGTAAGCCTATAGAAACCCTCTTACCAAAGCATGCTGGGAGTGTGGAGTGGGGCTGGGGTTCGAACAGGCAATAAAAGAGTGTGGAGGACAGGAAGAGGAGGGGGGAATGGGGCATTTGTACCTCCGGCATTACCGCTAACATTTAACTTGTGCTTTATCATTTTCTTTTAAAGCTTCCCTCCGATTGCTGCTCGTGCACTGACCTTTACTAAAATACAAGACCCTTTCTGCTACTGCCTGCTATCGGAACAGCAAGAGTGGGCACAAGAAGGTTTTACAACCACAAAAAAAAAAAATATATATATATATAAGAAAGAAAAACAAGGAGCTGATTGTGTCAGTGATTTACCTTTTTGCTCCACTTCTATTTTAAGCGTTGGAAGAGAGAATGAAAGGAGTGCAGGGGGGAAAAAGAGATTAAAATGAATTAACCATCATGTCCATGATCACATGCAGTTAACATGTCATGAGGTTACGGGCATTTTGCACAGAGCTACAGCTGTCAGAGGAGGAAGAGATCGCAGTTAGACACCTTCAACACATGAAAGAGAGCCAGGTTAAAAGGGGTTCTGTCACGGTACAAAAGGACAGCGTATGTGGCATTGAAGACGAATCAATCTGCTCTTGTCGAGGGAAAGCTGCGGGGAAATACACGGGCTGAATTCTAGATAGCGGCGTATAGATTTTCATAAGAGCTCGGGTACATCGACCAGGGAAATTTGAATTCCAGGTGGACAGATGGCAAGTTGTGCTGGAGGGAAACTCAAAAACCAGAAAAATAAAGCTGCTCCTCAACTCTACAGTTCCTCTACAAGCACAGATGTCTTGTCAGCCCTTCTAGGCTTTATACGAACACTTGAACAGTCCGGAATGGCAGTATGCGGTTTCAATTTGAATACAGTTTGTAAAATGTATTCTTACTTTTTAAGGGGACATATTTTCATTTTTCTTTCGGTCCAGATCACTGTGGCAGCGGGAGATTGGCGAGCTGGTGCTTTTTACTGTTGAAAATCATGTGTCTGTCAAGATTTCCTGATGAAAAAGAGCCATTTACTCGCCCTCATGTCATTCCAAATAGACCTCACTCGCTTTCTTTTGTGGAACACATACTTTTGAATAATATCACTCTTTTTCATGCAAATGCTGCTGTATGTTAACTTTGTAATATTTGAAACAATATTAACTTTATATTTCGGTCTGGTTCTCACACAAATCTGTCAAGCGACTTGACATACGCCAAACATCATATGAATCACTTTCGTTATACTATTTACGGTGGACATTTGTCATATCAGAATTTACGTCTTTCACTTTAATTATACTGAAATGAGTGGCCAGACTATTCTTTAAAATTCCTTTTTTTTTCTGTGTTCCACAGAATTCATATGGGTTTGGAACCGTTTGGGATGACATAACAGTGAGTAAACAATTAATCTTCCATCTGTAATTTGCAAGTATAATTTTTCTTTAATTGTGATCACAAAAATTTAAATTATTCCTTTTTTGTGTGTGTGCCTGATCACTGATTAACAGTCCAGTGTCACAATGACTGTCTTGTCCATGTTTTTTATTTTTTTTTAGTATAGTGAATGCTGAGTAAATAGTGCATTTGATGAATATAACATTGTTTGTGCATGTAATTTCCAAACAACTTACTTAATTTACTAGTCAATAAGGATATTTTGTTAATAAGGCACTTTTTTTTTTTTTAAGTCTCACTTCTCTAGAAATTGTTATCGTCATGGTTTTGTACAGGCCAATACACTGTCCTTCCATAGCACCAGATAAAGATAAAGAGAGATAAATAGACAGACAGATAGACAAAATGCAGACAGACATATAAACAGAATCTTGACAGTCTTCAGGAGTTTTATCTCATGAAGGCCATCTTCAGCATCATGCTAAATAATCCAAAATATGAACAATCTAAAGCTTAATTTCTCAGATTTAATTCTTGTATTATTATGATCGATCTACTAATGGTGTCTGTTCTCTGGCCACAATGCCCAATGTCCATTTTCTACAGGAGCTCTGCTTTGCATAAAACAGAATCTCATGAAACATATCCAGAACAAGGAAAATAAGATAAAGAAGAAATAATGAAATAGAATTTGCAAAAAATTATTTCTATTTGTTGGTAGGACCATTACAATTTTTTAATTGATGCTATTTATTTTACATTATAAGTAATGCTATTGTAAGTTTACATGCACATAATGAAAGAAAAAAGTATAATAGTTATGATAGCATTTTTTTGTGCTGCCTTTATGCTGATTTAATGAAGAAATACTATACAAATATTGTATTACAGTAATGACAGCCTAATGAGATTCGCCTTAGAGAATAATGAAAATTGCAAAGACAAAAAAACTCCTTTCTGGATGCATATTACAGTAATAATAATTTTGGTGGGGGAATGTGCTTAATTGTCCTGAAATAATATTATCATACAAGAAAACTTTAATGGTCCATAAAATTGGTTTCAGTTTCTTTATGGAAATTATATTTTATAATTTAGTGTACATTTGAATTTGGGTTGAACGTAGATTCTGGACATGTTTACATCAGATTCACCTGGAGATAATGCAGGGTTTCGTTAGTTTGCACCCACAAACAGAATTTTAGTTTGTTATAATAACTATAGTAAATGAAAAGGGTGGGGCAAGATAGATAGATAGATAGATAGATAGATAGATAGATAGATAGATAGATAGATAGATAGATAGATAGATAGATAGATAGATAGATAGATAGATAGATAGATAGATAGATAGATAGATAGATAGATCCATATATTTCCAGGTTACTAATGAGGTAGGTTAAAACTAATGAAATTATGGTGACATCCATCCACAGGGCAAATCATTTCTAGTTTACTCAGCCAATACAATCAGGACAGATCTCAGATTAATACCGGGACAAATCCTGTTCTCTGAGATACCGTCGGCCAAAGAACATCATGAACATTCCACTGTTGCAACCAAACAAAACCAAATAAGAAAATCCCTTCCAGTCAAAAAACAGTATTCAGCAGCCTGAGGGTGACACGAGGGCTCTGGCGTCCTAGGGAGTCAAACTGTGATTAGTAAATACAACTGTTACGGACCGCCTGGAAATGCCTAGAGGAGGTAATGCAAAAACATTAAGACAAAAAAACACCACAAAAAACATTTTCTGTGAAGGTGCTTGCATCAGAAAAGAAATGTGAACAAACAGATAGTCCTGGAGAAAAGCTGAAAAACATGATACTTTATGAAACAACAGTTTTCAAATTTTGTGTGGGATTTCGACTTCAATAACCCAAAGATACGGACGTAGATTAAACTAATGCTAAGTACTAAAATCCAGCAGGCCTTTGTTATTTCGGGATCGTGGTGGGAAATGTGCGGCAGAGGACCCCGTCTGGTATGTGAAGTCTCTGGAAACATTCTCTGAGAAGACGAGACAATTCAATCAGAGAATAATATTACTATCTAATTGTTTAATGGAGCAAAACAATCCATACTCTTAATGTAATGGGATATCTGAGAATAGAAGTGAGGCGTTTGTTTGGAGTTTCTTCATGTTAGATCCATGTGCAGTCATTTGTCTTTTCTGACAGTGGTATAGCTGCGGTTTCTTACAAGCAAACACAATGATCAAGCACTAACGAAAAACATCTTTGGTCTGTTTATTAGCAAAAAAAAGCAAAACGCTGGCATATCTTTGCTTGGCCAAATCTTTTTTTTTACTGCCAAAAAAATCATGCTGGTCTGTCTCTGAGCGATTATTATATGTGCAAAGACTGGACTTCAGAGAATTCTGCTTTGCTTTCATGTAGTGTGCATCGCTGTAATGCTCCTGATAGATGAAAGACTGCTAAAAAGTAAGTTTTCACAGGGAGAAAAAGGTTTACATTTCGCAGCTTACATTTTAGTTTTATGAAACAACGTCAAAATTTCAACAAGGCAGCAAAAAGCATTTTGTACCCAGCTCTGTGCGCTACAATCACACCTGTACAAGGTTTCAGGATACAAATCAAACACTAAATCTGTGCATCATTAGAATAAAGCATTATATCATAAAATATAATGACAATTTCTTTCCTCAAGGAAATAGCAATGCTTGGAAGGCAGCAAACAAATAGTGTTTTAAGTTTTAAGCTTAGATTTGCCGTAAATGAAAAGCTGCATCAAAGACGTTCGCTGTTTTCATGAAACTCACTGCTTGTCTTCTTTTTGTAAAAATGGCTATATATGCTTAAATAGCAAGAAAGAAAAGACCAATCAGAAGACTAATCACAACTCATTGTGCAAATATTGTCAATATTATATAATGCTGTCTTGCAAATACTGATATTGATAATACAGTGCCTATAAAAATATTTGTTGTTGTTATTATTATTTATTTATTTTAGTTTAGTTTCTTATTGTAATAATATAATCTTTTCTTTTTTTTTTTACATTTTTGCTTATTTTGTTACATAAAAATATAACATTTATTTATTTGTTTATTTATTTAATTATTTCACTGTGGTATACATGTATCATATTTATTTAAACAGCATATTCACCCCTTCATGTAAGTGTACAAATGGACTAATCCTGGTCTCATCACACCATATAACCTTCTTGCACCTGGTTTGAGAATCTCCCACATGCCTTCTGGCAAACTGCAGCCAAGATGTCGTACAAGTTTTTTTTTTTTTTTTTAACCGCAGTAGCTTTATATTTGGCTCTCTCTCATAAACCTAGAGAAGCATCCCGGCAACAGTTGTTGTATGCACAGTCACTGAAGCCTGTAAATCATTGGTCTCTTGGTGGTCTCTCTCACCAGTCTTACACGGTCACTCGGTTTTTGAGGACGGTCTAGGTAGATTTACAACTGTGCCATACTCTTTCCATTTCTTAATTGTTGATTTAACTGTACTCCAAGGGATATTCAATGACTTGGAAGTCATCTTGTATCCATCCCTTGCCTTGTGCTTTTCAATTACAATTCACTTTCACTGCTTGGAGTCTGCAATTTTCTGCAATAATGACTCACCAGAAGTTGGACCTTGCAGATAGAGCTGTATTTATACTACAATCAACAGAAACCACTTAACTACTCACAAGTGATCTATTTAAATCTGACTTTGAAAAATGAATCGACCGGGCTAGTGATGGTTAAGGTGTGTAAATTTGTTTTGTCTTGTATTACTTTTGACATTAAAACTCTGTTTTATGTTGATCAGTGGCAAAAAAATCCATTGTCAATGCTATAAAATGATGAATCCTGCATGTTTTATTAACACTATTATCAAGGATAAAAAACTGGATCCTGGAGAAATGCATTTTAAGGCACAGTCATAAAGGGGTAACATAAAAAACCACAAATATATATATATATATATATATATATATATATATATATATATATATATATATATTTAAAAAGACGGATCGTACTTACTGTAGGGAACACATTCATACTGGACTTCAAGGTACTTATATGTTCCTGGGCAGGGGTCAGGAAATACATCTGGTCCAGTGATGACGATGCACTGCGTTCTGTTGTTACACCTGGACGGAGCGAGAGAAAGATGAAAGAAATCAAATGAGTGAAATACAAAAGGAAACTATTCACACCAGAGTTTAAAGGAATGTTCTGGATGTAGCAACATAATTTGGGCTTGATACAATGGAAAATCTTTTTCAATCTCTGCCTTTCTGTATGTTGTTACTGTAACTTTTTGTTAACAAAATTATTTCTGTGGTTAAAAAAAATGCTTGTATTGAACCCTGAACATTGCTTTAGCTGTGAGGGAAGCAGCATCAAAGCGAGAGCGAGCGTGCACACCGCTGATGGACGGACGGATGGTGGCCCAGAGTAGGAACCAGATAAAAGACGGCGAGAATTAGCGGAGCAGATAGATGCCAAAGTGGCCCTTTTCAACCCAACGACAAAGATAAACAGCCTCATCTCTTAGTGTTCATACCTGCCAGCACATGAGTTATACATCTGTATGAATCCCCCCTGAGGTCAGGCTGATTGTACCTATGATGGATTCATTTTCCCTATATGCCATTTCACTCGGAATGAACTAACCATCCCTCCACTGCCTGTTTAACAGGAAGTCATGCAGAAGGTGGTTTATGTGGGTTCTAGGAACTAAAATTAAGCACATCAATAAAAGATAAAGTGCAGAAATGATCTCATGGCTTACAGACACAGTGTACAGCGAGATGTTGGGAAAGTAGTGGCAGTATCGTCCATCAATCTGCGTCACATTGTTCCCGAGGTCTGCGTCTATGCTGTCCGCTGGATAAATTCATTTTATTCAGTTTAGAACTAAAAAGGTTTTAAAGCCTTAAAGGTTTTTTTTTTTCTTTTCCTTCTACAAATACAGGTCTAGTTCTGTAAAACAAAACAAAAAAACATTAATGTAATAAAAAAAAATGCTCATGCTTGCTAATTTATTTGATGAAAAATACAGAAAAAAACAACAATATTGTGAATATTATTAGAATTTGAGACAGCTTTCAATTTGAATATATTTTACATTTTAATGTATCCCTGTGATGGCAAAGCTATTCTTTTGTAATAAAAGTCTTTGTTAGTGACTGCTAAAAATTAAGCTTTGCAATTTGCATAAAAAACATTTACTGTAATTTTACAATATTGCTGTTTTTACTTTTTTATATATTTGTTTGTTTGTTCTCTCTCTCTCTCTCTCTGTGTGTGTGTGTGTGTGTGTGTGTGTGTGTTTATCAAATAAATGCACTCTTGGCATTTAAGGTTAAGCAACTTTGGTAACACTTTACAGTAAGGTTCATTAGTTAACATCAGTTAACTACATTACTTAACATGAACTAAGAATGAACAACACTTCTACAACATTTATTGATCTTAATGTTAATTTCTATAATGTTAATTTACTAATGCATTATTAAAATCACGAGTTGTGTTTGTTAACATTAGTTAATGCACTGTGAACTAACATGAACAATTCTATTTTTATTAACTAACATTAACAAATATGAATAAATAGTGTAATAAATGTATTGTTCATTGTTTGTTCATGTTAGTTCATATATTAACTAATGTTAATAAATGACACCTTATTGTAAAGTGTTACCGCGACTTCTTTCTTTCCAAAAAACAAAACAAAAACAAAAAACAAATCAACAACAAAAAATACATAAATAAATAAATAAGAATGTATCAATCTCTAAAGAACCATTTATTTTATGTGCTTCTTTGGGGTGGGGGAAGAAAAAAATGAAAAATAAAAAAAAGCCTTGTTGTGTTTGTCATGTCTGCATGAATATTATTGTGGATTTGAAACATGAAAGAAACGCTGCGTAAGGAAAATGCAGAAAGATTGTCCTAACTTAGAGGAAAAGAATCTGTTGAAAAGAGTATGTTTTACAGTTAGCACAGAGCGGAGGTGAATTAGCCTGCTGGTGTTTTTCTGACCTGGCCTTGGGGTAGCATCTCTTCCTGCAGCAATTTCTCTTTACCTCAGCATATGACTCTGACAATTAATTTGTCTTATGTTCTATTTGCTAATAAACAAGTGGAGACTTTTTTTCCGTAAAAGCAGCAAAGCACGTGGAACAGAGTCTGCTCCGTCCACAGCTGTGAATTCCCACCGGTCATGTCTGA